>NC_134589.1:82633151-82958464 GCF_037038515.1 Microtus pennsylvanicus
TTTCATTTTATTCCTGTGTGTATTTACGTGTGTGATCCAAATAAATCATGACACCATGTAAATATGTGTTTAAAATGCTCTGAACCCCAAATCATTTGAAATGACTAGAAAAGAATGGACCAAAATGTGAAATCCGTCCCACTCCCCCCACACACACACACTTTTGTCCTGTCCAGGTAGACATCGCTAATCCATCACAGTTCCCTTTCCTGCTGTGCTTGGATGCAACATCTGAGTCCTTCTTCATACAGGATTTCCATCAGCCACTACCACTCAGCTGGAGTTGGCAGCTTTTTATACACCACTTGCCTTTGTTGGACAAGACTGTGTCTCTCTAGAACCTTCAACAGAAGGTAGCAGCTTACTGTCCTCACCATTAGCTGTTTTTGTCAAAACACTACTGTGCGCATTTTTTCCTCAGTATTTTGTATAGTCAATTAAGCTCATGAATTTTTCAAATGCTGGCCTAGATAAAGACGACTTTTTTGTGGCTAAAATATATGTCAAGGTGACTTCTCAGATGTCAGATTTATAATACAAATTTCATTATTCTGTTTCTGTGCTTTAGAGTGAAACAGAAATTTTATTGGATAATTATTTGAGATTTCTCATTATTGAGAGTGTAGAAGATCTCTAGTGAGGAGATTTTATCCACATGGGGAAATTGAACAATGTCTGCAGACATTTTCGGTTGTCAAAAATGTTGGGGAGAGGTGCTACTAAGTAGAGGACAGTATTATCACTAAAGTGTCCAAGACAGAGCCTAGGGACAATCACAGGGCTGTCGAAGTTGGTTCTGATCTAAGCTACTAAAAGAAGGATTTTTTTGTAGATAATGTGGAAATTGAATTGTGTGTGATATTAATTTGATTCATAATGGACACTAGTATTTTTTAAAGTATAATCACATTTATGTTAGAGATTTATCTTGGCGCCAGTGTCACATTTTGATTGATAAGATGCCTCTTAGGGATGCCAGGACACCTGGAGACCACAATTGAAGCATCATGCCATCCTTTCCTGTCCTCAGTGAATGACCAGAGAATGAGATCCTTAGAGTTTCGCACTATATCGAATCTCAAGCTGAGAAACTGCGCTTGTAATACAAGATGGATTTCAAGGGTTCTCCATTCCTTAAGTGTTAAGTTTAGTCTAGCAAGGTTTTTTTTCCCCCTTAAAAAAAAGGGTGGTTCTGTCTAGCCAGCAGACAGGCTGCTCATTTATGAAATATTTCTGTTATTAGATTGGTTAGCTTTTGCTGAAGTGATGGGATTGGAAAGGTTTTTCACCTAGACCTGCCACACTAAGAACTTTGCTTGGGGAGGATTTAACCCACCACTTCTCCCCCTCCCATGGCTAGGCAGAGACAGCAAGTGCCTTTTAAACTCAAAGATACTTGAGACACACTGGCTGAGAACATTTCATATTAACTCAAATATATAAGCCTTAATAAGCCAATTTCCCATTCAGTTTAATCTATTTTCAGCAGATCAAAATAATTAAAAATGCTAACAGTTATGGTAATTTTCAATACACTGTGAGAGAAGCAATTTAGATAGCACCTTCCCGACAAATCTATATTTGTATAAATGCTGATCAAGAATATTTGTTCAATTTTATACAAATCAAACATGAATAATTTCTTCCATATTACTCTTTTCATTGTTGTGTTTCCCTTCTATCTCGTTATCCATTTGCCGTTGGCATGCTGCTGCAGGAAGATTTGATTAAAATCAATAAGTTATTGGGAAGACGACAATTAGCAGTCTTTCACCTATAATAGCATCGTCTGTTAAGCTTCCTTTATGTTAATCACAATATTTTAGCATGGCTCTCCTATCCAGCCAGGCGGTTTCATGAAATCCTTCATTTGGGACACAGGAAATAGGCTCCTGTTTTTTTACTGTTTTGATAGGACTATGAGTATTTCTGCAGTATATCAAAATTTCCACCTCCTCTGAGAATTTTACAATTTTAAGAACTCAGAATACCCATAAAGACATTTATTCTGCATAAACTCCAATCTGCCCAATGTAGCATACCAGTCAATATCAATGTACATATCTGTTGAACTGTTTCAAAATGACTTGATAATTTATTTGTAATAAATAATTGGCTAGCCGAAGCTCTTCATTTGGTCTATATATATGATCTTGAGTGGCAAATTCCCAGCTAAACACAGAGCTTGCCTAACGCTCTGTATAGAAGAGAATAAATCTCTAAGTCATTTAACAGAACGAAGCCTTGGTCTCTTTCTTTTCACTTGCATTATGTCTTGTTTCTTTATTCTGAAGACTCAATCCATTTTAGTTTCTGACTTTGGAGGAGATATGCACATGAATAGACCTATACAACAAAGTTCTTGTTATTAAATAATGGATTACAAAGGATAATTGTGGAGCCAGTGACATGGCTCAGTGGACAAAGATGTCTGCTACCAGGACTTGGGACATAGATTTGATCCCTAGAAACCACAAGGCAAATGGGCCAAGCCAACTCTCACCAGCGTCCTTTTACTTCACACAAATTCTCTCTCTCTCTCTCTCTCTCTCTCTCTCTCTCTCTCTCTCTCTCACACACACACACACACACACACACACACACACACACATACACATGAATATATAAATAAAGAAATGAATCTAATAAAATGAAGGACCAGTTTTATACAAAATTTTTACATACCAACAAATGCTATAAAAATGGACACTTAAGTTCATAAGTGAGTAATGTTCATTTTAACTAAGATTCTAATTCACAAGTTGACTAATAATTGGTACATAATTAAATAACATTTAGAGGTATTAATTGGGAAATTAGCATGAGTAGACATTTACAGACATGTGGATTTCTCATGCATTGGCTGTGAAATCCTAATCCTATGCAATCTGGCACCTTTTCAGCCATCCTCTAAAGATAAAAATTTCAAACTAGGAAGCACAAAAGTAATTTAAGAGAAATATGAAAAGGGGTCTCATCATCAAGGTATTGCTGGTGTGAGGAACCAAGAGTATAGGGATAATGGAAGATCATTTGGAGCAACTCATTTTTGTGGAAATAGAAAAATGATGATATTCTAATTACCCGGCTCTGCCCATCTACAGAATCCTAATTCTCGGACTGGAGAATACTCCACTGCAGTTGCCCCACAGACACATCTTATAAAATAAGTGAACCAACTACAGATATTCAAGTACCTCTACTTCCTATGCTTTTTATATAGTGATTTTTATCTTTAAACCAGGGAGATTTCTGGCACTTGATGTCATTTTATGCATCTAATAAGTTTAGATGACTATTTTTAATAATAATGGGTTTCTTGTTAGACTCAAAAGAGTTGAAAGGTTTTTTTTTTCAGCTCATATCTGAAATTCTTATTGGAAAAAGTCTTCTTGAAGCAATTTCAGGCTGTAATAAGCATTTCTTAGAAGCCAACATCACCTGCAAGATAACACAAAGATTGTAATGGAAACAATGAATTCATTTTTCCTCCTAATAACCTGGAATATGTAACTTCTCTGGAATATATGCTAAGGAAATATACTGGTAAAAGACAATACCACATGTCTTTCAATAGACTATTTGATTTTCAGGATTATTTAAAAGAAATTGTTGGGATTTTAAGAGGGATTTTAAGATTTTTTTATTTGTACATTATGTGTGTAAATGGAGACTGGTCATTCATTCCTGGCTATCCAGACCCAAATAATCACACAGAAACTATATTAATTACAATATCGCTAGGCCTATTAGCTCAGGCTTCTTGTTACCTAACTCTTACATCTTAAATTAGCCCATTTGTATTATTTTATATTTTACCACAAGGCTCATGGTTTGTTACCTCTTGCTTCTTGGGCAGCTACATGGCATCTGCTTCCTTCAGCAGCTACACATAGCACTTGATTCCGTCTACTCTCTCTCTCTCTCTCTCTCTCTCTCTCTCTCTCTGTCTGTCTGTCTGTCTTTATCTCTGTTTGGATTTCGTGCCTGGCTTTTCTCTGCTAAGCTACTGGTTAAAACAGCTTTATTCATCAACCAATAAAAGAAACATACATACAGAAGGACATCCCACATCACGTGTGTGTGTGTGTGTGTGTGTGTGTGTGTGTATGTATGTATGTACGTATGCTTGGGTGCAATGCTCTCAGAAACCGGAAGATTGCATTTCATTTTTTGGAGTTAGAGTTATGGGGGGTTGTGAGCTACCTGGTGATGTGTGGTTTTAAGGACAAAACTCTGTTTCTCTTGAGGACACATAAGCACTGAGTCATCTCTGCATCTCCAATATGATGTTTTGATGGCAGTGAACAAAAGAATCAAAGAGAACTAGCATGCCTACACACTCAACACATGTATTTTTCATATGACAGATCTATTGTTTTCTACCTTTTCTCTTACTTGGCCTCAAACCCATCTACTCTTATGCAGCCAAGATTTAGAAGTAAGCCATACAGTGAAACATTTTATCACTACCCATGTGTGGTGCGTTGCTGAAAGAGTTATTTAATATGCATGTGTTCGTAGAGTAGTTGAAAAGTAAAAGACTGTAATACTAAAACATAAGTAGGAGGAACTGGCCGTGTACACCCCTTTTATGGTCCACATGGGACACTGAAGTGATGGTATCAGATAGCAGTCAACAATGAATGACTTGAGTTTGCCTACAACTGATCACAGTTGCCCAGTGACATGTGAAATGAGACCAAATAAAATGTTGACTCAATTAGCATCTCCCCATGAACTCCCATGGTGCTCTTGAATATGAAAAACAGATTGAGGGAGATCCCTCTAGAAGATGTTCATGATGGGAGCTGAGGTAAATGTATTTTTAACAAATATCTTGACTGATTCATATGAAAGCCCACAGCTTATTAAACTGTAGCTTAAGGAAAATAGACATCCACCCACATCATAATTAAACATCATCCAGTAGACATTATAATGACTCAGAAGATGAGATTCTCAATGTGTCTTGGTATTATTTGCTTGATCTATTGAAATTCATAGACGTTTTCTAGGGTATTTTGGGTATGGGTTTGTCATTGACATTTGAGGGTATCAGAGAGAAATTCAATGAAGATGGAGGCTACATGGAAGTCGCTCAGCTCTGCTGTTTTTAAGGTCCAATAAGGTACTAGTAGAAACCAAGTGGGTGGAGTAGATGTGATTTTCAGGGCCTCCCTCTGAGACACATAATGCAATAACTGCTTGAGGAGATGACTGGCACCAAGGGCAAACAGCGATCTTCCAATATGGTTCATTGTAGTAGGAACATCAATAGAAACCCAGAAAAGTAGACCTGCTTGGCTGAGGTTTTAGTTCATTGGGTCTACAACAGAACTAAGCACTTGGGAGGATAACACATATAAAAAGAGTTTTAGTTTCAATCATTTCTCATATTATAGAATATAGGTGTTTAAATAGTTTCTTATAAAAAATTATAAAATATTCTATTTTATGTGTACGGGTGTTTTGACTGCATGTATATCAGTGTACCACATGTGTGCAGGACCTGATGAGGCCAGAAGAGGGTGATAGATGCTCTGGAACTGGAGTTACAGATGGTTGTGAACTGTAATGTGTGTGTGCTTCCACTCCAACTGGGTCCCCTGAAAGAACAGCCAGTACTCTTAATGTCTGAACCATCTTTCCAGCCCATCACAAAAGCTTCTTGTTCTTCAGTGTTAGAAGTCTAATTGGAAAACAGGTACATACAATGGCAGACGCATTGTTTTAAGCATACCAAGAGCAGTGGAAGCCTGTGGGAATCTGGGTTGTAGTGTGGTACATCTCAGAAGGCTTCAGGTTGTAACAAATGAGCAGATGAGATCATAGAAGTTTGACATGAGAAGACATGGCATTCTTAGAAGTGGGAACAACATTTGCAAAGTCAATGTGGGAGACATGAAGAATGTTCAAGATATGGAAATGTTTGCTGAGAAAGTGAGGGACATGCGGAGAAGCTGAATAATACCTAAGGAAGTTCTAACCTCCTAAGCACCAAAATTTGATTGTCTAAGTCTACAAAGAAAAATAAAAACCTCAGTTTTAGCAAGTTTTTCAGGTAAATATTATGAAAATAATCTGATGCTCAAAGCTTAGAAAGCCTTAAGGTGTTTCTAACTAGATACCGATGTGGTTGTTTTGACATGGAAGTTCCTTTTGAAGCTATGTGGAAGTTGAAGTGAAAGTGGCAATACTCGAGGAGAAAGGTTTAAGACACAAAACAGGAAAATGGTAGCTGTTAATGAAATAAATTATAGGAAGAACAGAAAGAGAATGGAGAGAGGAACGATGGAAAGAAATATATTTCTATTGACCGAACTACTGATGTGCAAGATGAAGCAAGAGAGAAAACAGCCATGATAACCACCAAATGAGAAAGTGTGTCAAAGTGTCAGGGAAGTTAAGACAATATGGAATTACTTAAAAGTAATTAAATTTGTAATTAAAATTGACAGTGTAGCTTTTGAGGAAAGTAAGATCATATAATTTTTTTGAAGTATGTTAAATTGAGTAAATACCCGTGAACTTAACCAGGCCTACAGTCCAAGCAGTAAATAGATTTATCTGACAAATCCTGAACATTAAATTTTAAGTTTTAAATCTTTTTTATCTTTATTTGCCGAAATTGTTTCCACAAGGTTATTGTTAAGGAAAGATACAAGGTAAGGGACAGTTATGAGTATCTTTTAGATTATCCAAGCATATCTTTTGAGAGTTGAGATAAACCCACCTAGTTTACCACATTCCAGGCTCCCTTCACCAGGACAAAGCACAGCTGTGTTATCAAGGGTAGTTTTATTGAATAAAACTTCTTTTCCAAAGTAACTCCAGTGCAAGAGGGGATTACAAAGGCAGTGAAGTATGACCCAAAGGATCTGAAGGGAGTAGAATGATGTACTGTTTCATAAGCCTATCTCTAGAATATTCTTGATCTTTTTACTCTGAACTTTGGTCCATATCACCCTTCTTATTTATATTGAATTTGTTTTCATATTTTGAAACATACCTACCTTCGTCCAAATTATATAATTCATGAAGGCAGAAGTTAGGGTTATCTTGATTATAACATAGAGTTCTTGCTTTGCCAGAAAAGTAGGTGTGTGTGTGTGTGTGTGTGTGTGTGTGTGTGTGTGTAAGAGAGAGAGAGAAAGAAAGAGAGAAAGATAGAGACAGAGAGAGACACACAGAGGGAGACACACAGAATAAGAATTATTAAGGGGTTAACTCTAGATATTTGGCTTTGAGTATGGGAACTGTTAAGGATATTGGATAGGGACATGTTCTTATATCTGTTGCTAAAGCTTATGGTCTCCAGTTAAAATAGTGGGGAGGAAAATGACTAGCAGGAAGAGAGAGCATTGAGACCCATTGATATAAGATAGAACTCCACAAGATTGGGTTTGACTCCATAGAAGTTGATGATTCCCAAGATGGTGGTGTGACTATTCTAGAGTCAATAGGCTGCTTTTTCAAGATTGCCTGTCAATCAAGGAAGATAAACTTAAATGCCAGATAAAGAGGAAGCTATCAGAAAAGATAGCTTAACGTTAAACGCTGTCTTGAAGATGCACTGCTACTGTGTTTAAAGGTTCTAAATCTCCCACAAGATGTAGCCCAATGTAGTGAGAAATATCTAGGAAAGGAGATTGTGGGAAATGTAGTTCAGCCCTAGTATGTGATCTGTAACAATTCCTTACACAGAAGGTACTTCATTGACATTTATTGAATGAATGAGTATATGATGAGCATGGAAGGGTGAAGGCTTACCAAAGGCTGAAATAAATGTAAAAAGAAAGGATGATCTAATGGTTAGATTATTCACTTTTGTCTCAGAAGATAACTTGCTAAGCCAAATTAGAAAACATACAACTGTGTGCCTTCTCTGTCTCCCTCTCTCTGAGCCTCTCTTAAATAGGTACACACACAGGTAAGCCCACGCTGAACTCATAAATACAGTCTTCTTACTCTTTAAGAAGTGTGAAGTGTGTGTAATGAATTAGTTGGAACAGCCCTGTCCTAGTTTCTAGGCGATAAACTCGCTCCTGTAATAACTACAAAGGCTTTACAGTAATGGCATACGAGTTGGAATTTGTAAGATGAAATTTTTGGCAGTTCATTAGTAAATTTGGGCTTTGCCTCAGCCTTAGGGAACAGAAGGGATCCCAGAAGGTACAGCAATCAGCAGATGAACTAACCCTCCCCTCAGTAATGTGAAATGCTATTTTAGCGGAATTAAACAATGAGAAATAAAGCCTGGGAAATGAAATAATAGCTCATTAAAAATAATCTTTTTGAGTTATGTGGGATGGGAGAGAATATGTTCTAATCACCACTACGATTCAAATGAGTGGTGTAGTTGTTTCAAGGAAGTTTTGCTGTGTGCTCCCCAGAAGTCCTGTAACACTGTGCAGCTAAATGTTACAAAGTCCACATCACACTCTAATTCAGCATTGTGCCCCTGGCACCTAGGCGGGCTGTCCTGTTTCAGTCCTCAAAAGTACATGTTGGACAAATAAATAAGAAAATTAATTAAGAGCATTTTAGACAAGACACAGAGACTATCTACTCCATCAATTTGATATGGTGTGAAGAAGTTAATCGATGATTAGATACAATATTATACTATAGGAACTTGTTTAGTGTACAGACTAGCCAAGTAGAGTGTTCCTACGAGCAACTGGAGACCCAATAACTCTTAAAAATTTAGAGAAAAGCATGAAGACTGAACTTGCAGGTGTCCTGGATCTTTGAGGAATGTGTGGTCAGCTTTACCTCCTTAGTGGCTTTGACTGTGCAATATTTAGATGCCAGAAAAGCAAAGGGAACACTTTTTTTTTGTTTTAATTCTCCTCTCTGCTCCCCTCTTCCTCCCTGACCTAGGCCTTTATTTCAGAAAATAATAAAGACAAAAGGCAGGAGTGGTTTAAAAGAAAGCCATGTATTGCTGTTAGTTAATAAAAGTTAACAGTCGGGTTGGCATGCTTACCTACTCATTCTTCCATTCAGCTGGGAGCCAGGAAGAATTAAAACCCTTGAACCACGCCTCCTTTTAGTTCTTCTGTGTTACAAGAGGCTAATAGTGATGTAAAGATGCCAGGGCATGGTGGTAGACCCTGTGTGAGTACCATGTCTTCATGAGGTCCTGGATTTAAAAAAAAAAAGTTATCTGGTGGGTTGTAAATATTAAAAGAGTTTAGCAAATTGTTTTGTACTTTATGCTTAGGATCTTTCTCATTAAACTCTGTTTGACCACTTGAAGTAACACCAGCTGGGGCCTGGGGCTCTTCTGCTACTGTTCTGGGCAGAGGGATAAGTACTGAAAACAGCCAATGCTAGAAGAGAAGTTCCTACAAAGAAAATACACCTTCTACTAAATGCAGAAGAGAGAAAAAAATTCAAAAATCTATGCTAATATGTTAGAAGACAAAAGACAATATTTAATTCTTTTTTATGAAAGAAGATCTGAGACATATTAACAAAGAAAGGGAAATCATAAAAAAGAACCAGTGGAAACCCAGCAATAAAAACTGATAAGAGAAAGAACTGATTTTGAATCAAACCATAAGGCACATGAAGAAGAGAGAGAGAGAGGGAGGGAAAGAGAGGGAGGGAGAGAGAGAGAGAGAGAGAGAGAGAGAGAGAGAGAGAGAGCCACACCCGTATATAGGGGAAATATAAGCAAGAAAGAAGAATACCCCAAACCAGGAAAATTCAAACACACAGCAAAGATTCCTTTCTGAATTATGAATATAATGTTGGAAATGGATGAACTGAAGCCAATAAATTGGGGACAACAATAAGTAAGATAAATAAGGACAATATGCCACTAGATATAGTGAAAAGTAAAATTAACAGAGAAAAAAGAACAAATTAAATACAAAGAATAGAGCAAGATTGACACTGTTTTTCGAACAACACTGGAAGAGATTGAAGAAATAGTTTCTCAAGACACACACACATACACACATGCACATATCCACATACACACACACACAAATGATACAACATGTATATCCAGTCAAATCATCAATCAAAGTTGAGGATATAAGCACTGTAAGGTTAGAAATCTGGTCACATGAGAGCTTACACTAAGAACACACATGAAAAGAATACACATAAAATGAATAGAGATAAGAAGCAATTTCAGGAAGACTCTGTGATATAAATAGGAAAATCAATAACTGACCAAGAACTTTAAAAATTAAAGAATATCTTGAGAACACAAAAAAGTATATTCAAATGACACTCCGAACATTCTAGAATTAAAAATATAGGCAAGTAAATGAAGAGATAAATAAAGTTGGGAGGTTATTAAACATGAGCAGATCTTAGGTTTAACCATAAAAACAGACAATGTGAATAGGATCTGTCATGTAGTTTTTATATCAAAAGAAAAAAACTTGTTTATAAAGTTTCAAAGGAGGCAGGAGAAGATGGAGAAAAGTAAAGAAAAAAATTTAAAAAGTAAAATAAAACAGCAGCAATTCCTGACTGTATTACTATTAAAATAATTAAGACTAATACCAAAGCATCACAGACTATATTTAACAGTATGAAAATGTTCCAACCAAAAATGTTGTCCAAATAAATTACAACAAAATTATTCAGAAATATTAAAAATAAAAAGCAGAAAATATAGATGAGGTAAATATGAGCCAAAACTAAGATGTGATAGTATTCTAAGAATCTGTCAAAATATAATGTGGAGAAAAATATGGTGTAGAGATGAGCAGATTTGTTCAAGATTTCACTTTGGGTTACCTAGAAAATGAGCCAACTGGAGTCAGCTCCAAGAACCTCTTTTCTGCCAGGAGGAGAAACTGCATGGCAGCTCAGCTTCCTGTGGGACCATAGCCCCTCCCCTACAATCAAAGGACATCTGATAGTAGATAGCTGCTAGAAAGAGTGATAGCATCATTCCAAATTGCCTAGGAACCACATGGTCTGCATCTCCTCTCATTCATAAATCTACACGCACAATTCTCTGTGGAAGAATTCAATGAGGAATTCAACTCATCTTTCAGGGAGAGACTTCTGCTCAGGTGAGGGCCCTTGTATCCCTTTCCCAAAAAGGTGGTCTTCTCATTGTCTCTTCGTGGCTTCTGCCTTCAGATGTGTCTTGGTGCTTACCATGAACCAGATGGCCTTACAGAACATGCTCAAAGCATTGCTTCTGTAGCATGGGGGGTAGATTTATGAGGGGGGGGGGGGCTCGTGAATCTAGTTTGTCTGAAAGAGGAAAGGGAACCAAAAGGATGTTGTATATTTAAAGGAAATACACTACCAGTGGAGGATGACATTACGAATATGTGGTTCTGATCTTGAAGATGAATAAGTAAGTTGGCTCCTATACATGATTTCTGATTGCTATTTTTTATTAGTAATAGCGTTTTGTTGTTTTACTTTTGGTAACATAAAAACAGGAGATGAGGTAAGGATAGATTTTGTAGACAAACTCTACATTTTAAAAAGAGATGAAATAGCTATGATAAAAATAGAAAATATTTTTAAATTGAATTATTATAAAGAACTAAAACTGAATATATTTTAATATGTATATAAAATGGTTAAATTGTCAGAAATATTTAATGTTTTAAAATTCATGACAAGTTGGATGAATGAATATTTTATTTGAATTTTAAATAATAACGAAAGTTCTCTCTTTTAATCAAATATCATCCTATCATGGCTTTAGATACTTTATGATACTTTCTATTCCAAAGAGATAGAGGGTAAAAATTATCCAACTTTTATATATATATATATATATATATATATATATATATATATATATATATAATCTAAAACAGCATAGCCAGCTGAAGCTGACATAATATCCATAATATCAATGAATTGCTCTGTCTTGAGTCCTGGGATTAAAGGTTTGCGCCACCACTGCCTGAACTCTAGTGGTTTAGCTCTGCATTCTGATCTTCAGAAAGCATCATTTCTTAAAACACAAACAAAATATCATTATACACTTTACTCCATTTAAAGAATTTAAACCTGGACAAATAATAAATGATTGTTGAGGCCCAACTTTGGATGATGAGAATGAGATTCCAGTGTGGGGCCTTCCCACTTAAAAAGGCTGTACTACTGACTATTATAGTGTATCATTGTTCTTCCATGAATTTCAGAAGAAATCACTTTTATACTGACTACTAATAGACTGTAGAGATGAAGGAGAAAATCCCACCGTAATTCCTCTTCCCCAAAGAGTCCATCCAAATGTTGTACTGACTATAGCATTCCTAGGACTGGCTTCAAGGGCATTCCTGCTTAGGTAGTCACAAACCAGTGTGCAGCTCCTAGAACATTGGGGATGCCAACATGTGACTCTTACTCTGCTGGAGAACATTCTTTTCATGATTCACATTGTGCCTGACTGCAGTAACTAGTTTACTTAGCCTTGAGTACTTTCCCTTTAAAGTTGTATTCATTTTCTCTTCCAACAAGAACACGGAAGTCTTAGCTAATGCTATCAGAAAAGAAAAATAATAATTCACTCTTCTAATTATCAGTCAACAAACAAAATACTTAAACTAAAAATGACATTTGATGAGTTCCTTAGAACATTTTATCACCATCACCAATGTAGTAGAAAACCAAATACATTAGTCCCCATTTATAATAAATCTGAGAATCAGAAAGTTGCTAGACATGAACATAACCAAAACTGTCCATGCTAGCCATGGATGGCATCTTAAATACTGATGAAAGCACAAAGAAGTCAGGAAGAAATAAATATAGCATGCCCTTAGTTGATTTAAAAAATACAGAGTCAATAATGCTCAAATTATCTAGGCAGGGCAATCCCCATAAAGTTGTCAGTGGAGTATTTGATTGAGAAACTTGATAAACTTAACAAATGTATGTGGAAACACTAAAAGGCCACATATATCTAAATTAATAGTGAAATGGAAGGTTAGGGAAAAAGGAACCTGCCATTTCAAGTGTACAAAAATGCTTCAAAGTTGCATTTGCAAAGACATTGTTAATGTCCTTAAAACATATACAGAGATTAGCTAATAATGTCATAAAATTATGGGGTTGACTGATTAATCATACACTTGCTTGAAATATATATATGGAGAATAGAATAGGTGGGAATGAATAGATGATGTAATGGCTTGGGTCAAGAAACTGCCAGAATAGAAGCATATATAAAGGGAATTTGGGTGGATTGAGAATGTAAGTGATGAATTTAAATAAATTAAAACACAAACCTATTCTAAGAATATGATAAACGCATTTAGTAGATGAAAAACTGAGAGAAGATAATTGCAATATATAACCATGGCAAGGGATTTATTCCTAGAATTCACGAGGAGCTCCAAGAAGTCAACAAAACAGCATAATTCTTAAGAAAAATGGGAAAGGATAAGAATAATCGAGCCTCCACAAGTTAGCAAGCATGTACAAAGTTCCTGGGTATGGAACACGAGCAGATGAGTCAATTAGTGATCAGCTTGAAGGCATGAAGATCTGAGTTCCATCCCTAAAACCCATGGGAAAAAAACACAGTGGCTTGTTTCTGCAATTCCAGCGGTAGGGAGGTGGAGAAAAGTGAATTCCCGAGGCTTACTTACCAATAAGTTAATCAGACTTATTTGGTGAGTTCCAGACCTGTGAGGGCACCTGACAATAACTAAAGATTTGCTTTGGCCTCTACAAATGCACAAGCAAGCAAACACACACACACACACACACACACACACACACACACACACACACACCTCTGCACATACAGAAAAGAGCTTCTGAATTATGTTGTTAGGGCTACATGATGGTTAACTGCTATCTTTTACTTACTATATTAATAGAATTTTTTAATGCTGGAAACAATAAATCTGTTTAGGATGATGATCATCCTCAAATCCGGACTAACTGAACATAGAGGACAATGAGGAATACTGAGAACTCAAGAACAATCGCAGTGGGTTTTTGATCCTACTGCACGTACTGGCTTTGGGGGAGCCTAGGCAGTTTGGATGCTCACCTTAGGAGACCTGGATAGAGGTGGGCGGTCCTTGGGCTTCCCACAGGTCAGGGAACCCTGATTGCTCTTCGAGCAGATGAGGGAGGGTGACTTGATCGGGGGAGGGGGAGGGAAATGGGAGGCGGTTGCGGGGAGGAGGCAGAAATCCTTAATAAATAAATAAATTAAAAAAAAGAACAATCAGCAGTGGCTATTCAAATGATAGCGTCGGGATATACACTTTGTATAAATGCATATAGATTATAAATATGTAATATAAATATATATAAACATATAGACTATAAACCATCCTCTCCGTATCTATCTAGCTATCTATCTGTCTAATCTATCAATCTATCTACCTATTCTTACTATATATAAATATATAGACTATAAATCTCCCTATCCATATCTATCCAGCTATCTGTCTGTCTGTCTATCTATCTATCTATCTATCTATCTATCTATCTATCTATCTATCTATCTTTACAATAATTTTATTTCCTAAGTTTACATTCTTAGGATTTTTCTCACATAGGTAACAAGGGACATTCATGATGGTGCTAATCACAGTACTGGTCATGAATTGTGGATATTAAATATCTATCCCAATCTAAGTATGTGTAACTGAGACCCCAGTAGTTCTAAGTTTAGGAATTTACAGTAAGGTGAGTAGACTATCCACAGGCACAGGCTGCTCACAGGCGGCGTTGTGAGATATTTCCTACAAACCGAAGAATTGAGATTCCCCAAGACTCAGAAAATAATGGGACTTGCAAAATAAAGGAACCTCTAAAAATTATTCAACTCACAAGTACATTCCCATAATCATACAAATAGTAATAATTTGGGGTAAGAGGTTCTCAGACCTGTTGCAGCTGTCTGAAATAAAGAAGCCACAGGGAGGCGAGCAGAGAAAAATATAGAGCTCAATAAAAATCAATTTAAAAAAAGCTACAGGGATAGAGTTTCCTGAGTCATCTATGCTGGTTTTGAGCCTTTTGGTGACTCAGTTATATTTATGTTATCCATGCTCCTGTAACATAACCTGATAATGTTACTGCTTCACCAAGCCAGAGTTGGGTGGGATTATTTCTTTAGTCTGCTGTAGGTATCCTATTTTGTGCTAATAGTTGTTTGCTTATTCATGTTTCCCAAAAAATAGTAACATGAAACAGACTGATAAAGAGACATAATGACGGAAAATTAGAGAAGACTGGGCAGGAGGGATTAAGATGGAAGGTAACAAAGACTAGGGGACAAGCAGGAGAAAGAGAGAGAAGGAGGGAGGGAAGGAAGGAGGAAGAGAGAGAAAACACAAGCATATTATTTGTTAACTATGAAACTGCATCAGGATAATAACCTGAATATATAAGAGACTGATTATACCAAACTATGATTTTATGGTTCCCAGACATAGCAAATAACAATCCTACTTGGTGAGTTGGATTTAAATTTCAGCAACAAATAACTTTTGGCACAAATATATGTATTTGTTTAGTACAAGAACATTGCATACAATGTTTGCGGCATACTGAAGAACCATTCAAGTGTGTGATAACTGTTGGTTCTATTATAACTCTGTATTTTATGTACCAACCTGGCACCCAACAAAAAATAACCATGTGTGAATGGTTTGCCTTTTGAGAGAAGAAGAAAGGCCCATGATCACAAACAGAATGGATGAGACTAAGCAGGCAAACTAAGAAATCAAAGCAAAATAGGGCCACACATGACCAGTGATGATAAAAGCTTTATAGTAAAAACAACTGATAGCTACTTTTGAGAATAACAAGGCGAAAGTGTAGGGCAATCCTTGTGCACAAAAGATTCTGCCACCAATAAATAGGAGCTTTGTGGATATTGTGATGTGAAACATTACTGGCCATGAGATTCTTAGTAAATTAAAAATGGTATTTTCACAATGCAAAATAGCTAATTGTTTTCAGATAAGGAAATAAATCATTTTTTATTCTAAAATGTCCATTGTTAATAAATGAAAAATACTTAACAGTTCAGATATATTATCCAACTGAAAATCACACTGTGTTTTACCATATAAAGTAAGATGGTCTTAGAAAAAAAAGGGTAGTAAAGGGAGATGAATCCTCAGTGTCCTGCAGTTACCATTTAGAGAAAATTCCCCCAGCCTAAATAAGCAAGACTCTTGAAGTGATGAAGTCTTGAGCTCATCACAAATCCCTGTCGTAGGATCACTGTCAGCCTTCTCAATTTATTTGATCACAAGCACAGTTTGTTTAGGTCCAACATGATAAATTATTGGTAAGTTGCTAGTGTTGGCTTCATGGGCACTTAGAAGCAGATGAATTCAATGGCATTAGTTAGTTCACAGAGAAAGTCAAGTGAACAAACTGCTGAAATCCTGGTGAGATGTTTGCCTCTTTTGCTTAATTAAAATAGTGCCTGGGTACCAGGGATGAGTCTGGTAATAGAGTGCTTGCCTAGCCTACAAAAGCCCCAAGAGTCAGTGTTCAGCAGCACAAGAGGAGAACACAACAAAACTGGACTAACTATGAAGCATCTCTGTTCATTTGTTATGAACTGAATTGTTGGTCTTAGTGAGAAATGAGAGGAAAAGCCAATACTGAAATCACAGTTCTTTAAATCATTCACATCATGCTTAGGGAAGACCCGTTGCTTTTCTCTTACTGATTTTTTTCCTTTGCTCTTTAGTTATCTTGCCAATTGTTCCTAAGCTTATTCTGAATACCTCCAAAACAGATGAGCAGAATTCACAGTTTTACCCCACTTCTATTCCTATCTCTGTTCCTACTGCTTGTGTCTCACGTTGCTTTCTGTTGCTAAGATAAATACCATGACCAACCACAACTTAAAGGAGGAAAAGGTTTATTTGGCTTATACCTTCAAGTCAGAGACCATGATTAAATGAAACCGAGCATGAATTGAAGCAGAAACCACGGGGGAGTTCTGCTTAGTGGCTCGCTCAATGGATCCCTCTCCATCTTTTGCTCAACTAATTCACTTCTTTATACACTCCAGAGCCATCTACCTAGAGATAGTACTGCCCATGATGGGCTCAAGCTTACCACATCAAATCCCTACAGTCTCTCATAGACATAGCCACAGGTCAATCTAGTCTTGGCAATCAATCCCTCTATTGAGACACCCTCAGAGATGTCAAGTTGACAGCCGAAGTTAACTAGAACACTCCACTCCTTGTCAACTTGACACACAACACATCACTTTAAGCTATAACCTTTCATTTCTTGCCTCCGAGATCTCATGTTGATATCAAAATATAAAACACAGTACAACTTCGAAAATCCCAATGCTTGAAAAGTTCAATGTCTGATATAAAAACCTCCAAAGTCTCTTTTCTGTGGGCTCCTGAAAAATAGTAAAAGAAAAAATTGCATGTATTTTTATTCCAAAGGAGAAGAATCAAGGCATAGGAACCATCGGGTTAGCACGTGTCCATTTCCAACAGTATAAACCGAATACTGTAGCTCAATGTCTACTATCTGGAACTTCCTCATGATATTCTATGTTCCAAAGGGAGGCCTATTGTAAAGGTCTACCATCTGCAGCCTACACAGCTTGCCTCATAGACCGGGCCCTCCAGTCACTGTCCTTGGTGCATGTCCTATGCCTTGACATCTTCAATATCCTGATGACTCCACTACAGCTGAGGCTGCACATCCACCAGGGACCTTCCTTGGCTTCTCTTCAAGAACTTTGACCCTTACACAGAGTGCCAGACTTCATTTGATCACCAGGACCTCCTCAATGTGGAATAATTCCTGCCTCCAAGAGCAATACCAAGTGATCAATACATATTGCTAAGTTAGGGAACAAGTTTGAGATGCATGCAGCCTTAGCCACTGCTAAACCACCGCTTCTATTGATTGACCCTGAGGAAATATGATCTGAAATAGTTTACATTAATGACGTTGATCTCTTAATAATAAGAGTTGAGGGCTGGAGAGATGGCTCAGTGGTTAAGAGCACAGACTGCTCTTCCAGAGGACCCGGGTTCAATTCCCAGCACCCACATGGCAGCTCACAACTGTCTGAAGATCAGTTCCAGGGGATCTGACACTTCACACCAATGCACATAAAATAAAGTTAAATAAAACATAAAAATTTAAAAAAAAAAAATAATAAGAGTTGATTCTTCAGCTGCAGATGACCAGTATCCATTGTCTTAACTTCAGTGGTACTGATCTCGTGTATATAATTACACGGGGGGGAGGGGTCTTTTTGAGAAAGGGTTTCACTGTAGCTTTGGAGCCTGTCTTGGGACTAACTCTTGTAGACCAGGCTGACCTAGAACTCCCAGAGATCAGCCAGCCTCTATCTCCTGAGTACTGGGATTAAAGGTGTGCACCACCATTGCCTGGCTCAATTACAGCTTCTTCCTTATTTTTAAATTGATTTTTTATTGAGCTCTATATTTTTCTCTTCTCCCATCCCTGCCTGCCTCTCCCTTTACAGCTTCTTTACCCACTAACTGACCAAGAGTCATAGACTCTTCACAGAAATTCTCAGACAAATGTCCCTAAGTGTTTGGACTTCCATCTGAAACCCCACAAGCCAGGCTTCCATTGCTGGCATTTTGCTCAGCATTCTTGTTTTCTAAGCTTGGTTCCCTAATATTAAGCTCTGAGTTCTTAACAAGGCTTTCAGCTTAAGTTTCAAATGCTTCCTCAGACCTCCCCAAATACAACTTGGTCAGGTCTACCTCAGTAACCTCCCCCTTCTGGAAACAATTTATGTTCAAGTGTACATTTCTGTTGCTGTAGTAAATACCACGCACAAAAGCAACCTAGGTTGAAAAGGATTTATGTTCACTTTTATGTCCAAGTTACAAAGAAACCATGGAGAGATGCAGATGGAGGCTTATTCTCTGGCTTATTCAGGATTATGTTGATTTATAGATTTCTTATATAATTTATAAATCTTATATAGGTTTCTTATGTAATGCAAGACCAGATCCCTGGAGATGGGAATGTTTCCAATGCTCTGGACCCTCCCACTTCAACCATCAATCGAGACAGTCTCACATAGACATGGCTATAAGCCAGTCTGATCTTGGAAATCTCTCTATCAAGACACCCTCAGTTGGCTCTAGTCTGTGCCAAACCAACAGCTGAATCTAACTATGAGAGCTTATAAGGTCCATTTCTAGAACTCAAGAGTTTGTGTCTTTGTTTTCTGACTTACACTCTCTAATTTATTACTGGAGACTTTTAAGCACATCAGAAGAAAAAGCAGGATCTTTGAGTCAGTTTCATAGTTTTATAATAACTGCTGTGTCGGTTATTATCTCAGCCTCTCAGAATTTAGTGACTTCACCAAAGGAACAAGTTATTGTGCTGATTGTTTTACGATTCGAGCTCTGATTAACCAGAGCTTCACATAGATGGTAAGTTCTTACCATTCTAAACTGCATCTTCCCAGGTACTAATCAATAGGATGTTTGCTTCTTAACAATGAATGAAGGGATGTTGATTTTTCTTCAACTTTTCTTTATGATAGTTCTTCTAAGAAAGATATTTGAAGGACTCAATTTCTAGATGAAAATATTTTAAGTCATTTCATTTCATTAGCTCAATGCCTTATACGCTTTATTGTCTGCAATGTGTAACATTAACAAACAAGATGGTTTTGAGATTGTGAGAAGTTATACTGCAGGGTGGTGATAAAGATAAAAAATGAGTAGACAAAATTCACATAGGTCAAATATCAATAAATAAACAATACTTTAGAAACATTTTTATGATGAAATATATCATGCGCACAGAGGAAGTTGGCTGTTGTTTTATTCCTCCTGTCATTTACATATATGTGGCAGAAATTCCATGTTCACTGTCTTAGTCTTCTGCTACATTGAACCGGGCTGGCAGTCTTCCTCTAAAAAGAGCCACATAAAAAATGTGTTAGGTCGTGCAAGCCATGTGGTCTCTGCTATGCTTCTCAGCTCTGAACCTGGAGGACAAAAGCAACCACAGATAATTCATGAGCAGGCAGACCTGGCTGCATTCCATCAAAACTTCATTGTGTGCACGAATCCTTGACTTTCATTGAATTTTCATATGTCACAAAATAATAATATTTGTTTTCAACCATTTAAAAATATAAAATCATTCCTAGCTGACCTTCCATCGGCAATAGAAGACAGGCTGCTTTTAGGCTAAAGCCTCGGTGACAGCAGTTTCTCAATCTTTCCAATTGGTCAAAATTCTTTCTGACTTGTAGAAAGGATGTAGCTGGTGTGAGATGGAGCCCAAGGTTCTAAGCTCTGGGTTGATAGACCTGGACTAGTAAGAAACCTGACAGCCTGCGTATAGGTCGCTGAACACAGACTGAAAACTCTAGGAAGATATGTGTATATGCATTTACATATCTGTATATAATAACACTAGCATAAAAAAAAGGCCATGAATTTGAAGGAGAGAAGGGAAGGTTTATAGAAAGGTTTGAAGGTAGGAAAGGAAAGGGAGGACTGTTGTAATTAAATACACTCTCAAAAATATAAAAAATGAAATAAGAAAAAATAAGTAAATAAAGAAAGAGAATGTGGAAATTGTTAACATGGACACGTGGAGACAGTTCTTCTAGTACACAAAACGAATTACCATAGAGCTCGACCTTTGCCCTGGGACAAAATGAATGCCACTATTTTCTCTTTAAAGTTCTGTTTTGCTTGATTTATTTTAGATAAATATTACGAATAGAATAATTTTTAAAAATTTACACTAGATTATACCAAATTAAGCAGAACAGTAGGTAAGATATTAAGAAGCTACTAAACTGATATGTATTTTAAAAATATTTGCCAGCCTTGAAAATATACTCAAGTCAGTGGGTAAAAAAATGTTGGAATAGACAGAACACATACCTTAAAGACTCACAGACATACCTTACAGGAAATGAACCCCATATGATGCTTTCTGAGGCTTGTATTTGTAGAGCAGAATGTTTGTATTTTTAACCTTTTCATTTTTTCCTTATATTCAATGTTTTTCACTATAAATGGGTATTATTCTCACACCAGAGGAAAAGATAATAGCTTTAGGCAAGCTGAAGAAATAAATAAGAATCTAGAGTATGCCAATATTACCTCCCCCCATTGCTTTCTATGAGACAGGGCCTAGTCAATGCACAGATGTGCACAGGCCTTTGGCCTTGGCAGGACTGGGTAGTCATATTACTGTCAATGTCAGAAAATTTTCCAGTCAAGTCTAATTTTTGGAGGAAGCCAAATTTTTCAGCTAAGACTGGGTGATCACACAAAACAGGGCCCTAACTGCCTTCCAAGGAGAATGGGAGGTGCCTATTTTTGTTCAATTGGAGGAACATCCTAGTGACATGCATTAAAGAGACAATCTTTATAAGATGAATCTGTGCTCATTTAGAGGGCTTCTGTACCATGGCTATGCTTGTCCTCCATGGGACCACATGGAAGAATGATAAGGTACCCGAACCTGTGAGGAGGCTCGGTACCACCCTTCAACCTAGGGAAGGATTTGGTTCTATTTGTGATAGTATCTACTTGACTTAATCCTTCCCTCATCATCTTGTGGAGGAGATAGGCAGTGTCTCCTAAGAGACAACTTGGAGGAAAGTAGCCGTGTCGCCTGCCTAGGTACCCTGTCCACAAATGGTTGTGTGTACGGTAGAAGTTGAGTCATTTTTTGGCTCAATTTTCTTTGCAATTGACCTCCCTGTTGATTTTGTAGAGGGCATAAACACAGAGCCAGTTGACAGACAGCTAGATTTGTTAGGACATTTCACTTTGTCTCAAGTTAAAATCCTCCGCAGTTGTTTGGATCCAACATTGAATCCATTATAAATGAGGCAGGAACCGAAGTAAACTAGGGCACATTTAGCCCTGATGTTATGTGTCAAAATACCATTTGGATCTGTCTATTTAAATCTACATTCCAGGATTTTTCACAACAAAGAATAAATAAATACAAGCATTCTTGAGCAGAGTGCTTCGTGAACTTGGAAGTTAGATTTTTGTGATTGTGTATCCTGATTACTATTCCAACCTTACCTTTTGATCTTCTCAGATAAATGCTCTTTTTTTCCTAAGAAAATGCTGTTGAAGCTGCTACTGTCTTATGACTTTGATATGTTACTTTATTCAGATTTCCTGGTTGGTTCTTATTTTCCTAGTACATATTATATTTCAGGGTCTTTGAGAAATAATCTTTTCATTTGCAAAATTGCAATTACAGATTCTTAATAAAAAGGGGTGTGGTCAGACTTATTTGTTATTGTAGACTGGGTAAAGATCCATTAGTAAATTAATCTGAAATTACTTTGCTCACAAAGGAAGAGTTATAAATCAAGAAACCCAAGGTTACCATAGCAATATGTGGCATCAAAAGATTAGAAGCGGAGGACTATATTTTACTTTCTAAAAACACTTCATTAGAGAAAAGCTATATGATATGACTTCAGGGCAGAACTTGACAATGAAAGTAGGTCCTCACTTAGCAAAAAAATGCTCTCATTTTCCCCCACCTAAAAATAATGCCAGAGTAATTTGGACAATTTTTATCACAAATGTGCATAACATTTCTATTTGATATTTATTCAATGAGAGAAGTTGAAGAGGATTGCATTTTAAGCTAACTCTATTTATTTAAAATAACCATATTTGTGACAGAAATATGGAGAAATCTGGGCAAAGGAAGATTTTTCTTTTTTAGAAAAAAGGAAAGAAAAGAGTAAAGGGGGCAAACCAGACGACCCTGAGGTGTCTTCACCCTAGGAACGGAGACAAGATAGTGTGTGCGCCTGGATATGTGTCTTTGCCTGATTGCTGGGCGTTTGGCTCATCAGAGATTTCCCAAACAGACCCACTGCAGTGGACATCTGTTGTTTTTGCTTGCCCAGCATCCATTCCCTCTTCTTTTGGTGACAGCATTTTAAATTTCCTTTGAAAATTTACACTTTACACACTGTGTATGATCTGTGTATGTTATTCAGTCAAGATCTCCGGCTTTCTTATGGGTGATGGGTAGGCCCATGAGCCATAACACGTCATCTAGCCTGTCCCGTGGGTAACTGAACATTTTATGAATGGTATAAGGGCAGGCTTTGTTTGGCAGAATTCCATCTCAACAATTACTATATAGAGATTGTATCTTATACCTGCAATTTTGATAGTCAGAATATACCATCTTCTACATGGCCTGATTACTCTGACTTTTCTTCAGTTCAGAATTCTATACTTTTTCTATTTATTTAAATTAATTCAAGTAAGCTGGAATTAATTTCGATTACTTATAACCAAACCCTAATTGATATTCACGCCAAATTGAGCATAAGACACTTTCAAATCACTAGAGTGTACCTTTTACAGTTTGTGATTTTTTTAATCAAGCATCATTTGGAAAGCATGATCCAGATAGCAACATTTTCTAGAGATTGAATTCTATGCTTTTCGCTGTGGTCTTCATCCGCAGAACACCTGCCAGTATCCTATTTAACTCAGCCAATGTGAGATTCAGATACGGAGAGGAAAAGAAAGGCTGGTGAATTTTATAAACAAGTAGCTGAGCCTGATTGATTCAGCTCAGAAGAAAAAGGCAGCAAATGCCAGCCTTCCGGATGCTAATACACCCACAGATAGAACTTTATGTGCCAAAGACAACAAGGGATTTTCACCACAGTATGAGATTCAGTGAGACGAGGGGACCCAGAGCAGAAAAGAAACATTAGTCAATCATCGTAGTATTTTACATAAATAGGCTCTTTTGTAACAGGTCTTAAAAGAGTTTAGTGGACCTAACAGCATTATTCACAGAAAGTAGACTATGGAAGCCATTTATGCCCGTGGGTAGATGAAAAATATACATTAAAAAGAAAGGAAATCTTTCTACATACCCCAGCATGAATGACGATTGAGGATATTAAATTAAGTCACTGACAGACAAACTCATATAATGTAAGTCCACTTATATGAGGCATATATAGTCATCTCAATCATTGTAGAGATAGTGGCTGAAGCTTAATGACTGTTTTCAGTTTTGAAGATAGAAATCATTGGTGGCTGGAAACTAGACATACATGCATTATGAGGACATTCAATACATGCACACATAAAGTGATCAATTTTGCCACAATAAGAAAGAAGTGAATAAAAAGGAACTTGGTGGAAGAGAGATTATCCTCAGTTTGAGAGGAACAAGAAGACAAGAGGTCGTGCTGTGATTTGATGTGGTTTCTATGTGCCATGTGATACCGAGAGATAACTTTTTTTATTTTTATTTTTCCAGAATCCATCTCTGGCAATTCTAGAAACAAGCTCATTTCTCCAGGTGACCGAAAAATAATATTAGACCCGGGCCTGATGGCACATGCTTTAAACCCAGTACTACAGAGGCAGAGGAGGGCAGATCTCTATGTGTTCAAGACCAGCCTGGTCTACAAAGTGTGTTCCAAGACAGCTATGACTACACAGTGAAAACTTACTTAAAAATATTATGATAAATATTTCTTTAGTTACAAAGATAACAAGTAGACAACCTTAGAGAAGTACATTTTATAATTAGCACAACATTAATTCTATGAACTTTATAAATTACACCATAGCTACTTTGTATGTTATCTGTGTGCACATATAGCATACACAGGGATTCCTTCCATTGTCCAAATATTGCTTATTTCAGTCTAGAATCCCAAATATTTAGAACTTTCTAGATTCTAGAAATTGAGATCAATAATCATAATTCTAAAGGGTCATAGTTTTACATTTTGGGATCCCTTGGTTCTTCCCAATTCTGTATTAACCCCAATGAATATATTGCTTCCTTTAATACTCTCAGTAATTTTACAAAATAGACCTGATTGTAATTAGCAGCATCTTTCTCATATAGATGAGGAAACTCTAACTTAGAAAGGCAGAAGTTGAGGTGCCCTGAGTCAGACTTTTAACTTTATTAGGGATAGGTTCAGCTGAGGTAGTATTGCTCCAAAGTCTCAAATTTCTAAAACTGCATCCTCACCTTATAAACTTGAGCTTGGCTTTGATTGAGTGAGCTCTGTAATTGGGTTAATTATCACAGAGTGATAGCAAAAAATGCCATGAGCAGCATCCTCAATTTTCTTCTCAGGAGTAAAAAGGAAGATGAGTTTAATTCTTGAGCATGAGGTACCATTTTTTTCTTCTTCTGGATAACAGTACCTAACTCAGAACAACTATTGCAAACCTCCTCCTCTCTAAGTCCCCTGTATAACTAACTTTTCTACTGTTTGTATTGCAATCCGATGAAGCCTTAACTTTCCTACAAGTTAGTCACTTCTTCTTCTGTTCTCTTATAGGACACATGGTAATTAAATTTGAATCAGGGATTGTACAGCTGTATTACTCATTAGACTGTGAATTACTCTAAATTAGGAACTTGGATTGTTCATCACTGTACCCCCAGAGCCCAACACCCTACCTGGCACTTGGTGACACTTCTCTGGTAAGCGTCCCTGGATAAATGATCCCATGAAGCATTTGTTTGAAATCTCAATTGACCTTCTCTGCAAGTACATTTTTAAAAACAGCGCTTCCAACATTTTATGTCCTCCCCCTTCCCTTGATTTCAATTATTTACATCAGAATTACTTAATCATGTGGCAGATAATTAAGGAATACATTATTTATGCTAAATAAATTAACCCGCCATCACTTCTTCTCTCCTTCCCCTTGGCTGTGGAGTCTGAGTTCCAGGAGTCTCACAGCCAGCCTGGGCATGATGGTACAGAATTGGCAGTACCATAAAGGTGGGATACATTGCTGGGCTCTGTGGCTTGTATAGCCCAGCCAGAACTGAATGGCTATGAAAATACTCTTACCTTATTCGAGACGTAGGTTTGTACATCTGTTGAAAGATAATGAAATCAGGGCAGTAAATGGATGGTGGCATGCATTGGCCCTTTTAGAAAATCAGTCAGAAGCATAGCCCTTATAAGTTCACAATGTATGACTATTGCGTTCTGTGTCTGAAGGAAACACCTATACCTACCAACAGGAAGCTGGAATTACACAACTATGGAATGCTAGATCTGGAAGCGTTTTATCATCATAATCTGACCCAGTCTTTCTCTTGCAAATGAAATAGGCTTAAAATACGTAAGTCATTTTCCCTAGCTTACGAAACTATTAGTGGTGATGATGAACATTTATTAATAATAACTGATATTTAATGAATCAGTACTAAACATCATGCTCAGCACTTATGGGACTTCAGTGTATTTGATTACTGCTGTATCTTTCACAGTAATAGCCTTTGCATTTAACTAATGGGGGAAACTAAGCCATGGAACATATGTGCCTATGTCAATACCTAACCCTAGGCTCACCTTAGAATAAAAGCCCAGGTTCTTGTTCCTTATGTTAAATTATTCTCCAGAAAGATGAACTCAATATTTTGGGGCATACACTGCAACCCTAGAACGTTGTACATTTTCCAGGTCAGTAACACTTTAGGAGGGATATGTTCAGCTCAGGTAGTATTGCTCTTTAGGAACCTGTTGTATACCTCATGATGTAGAACCCATCTTAGAAGTAATGTCTCCTTACTGCAGACACAGTCACCCAGGTACATCTTACTGGAACTTTCCAGCAAGTCTCTACCTTTGGCCATTTATACATCATACATTTAGATATTTAGAGGCCTACTTCACGTGAGTGTTTGCACTTTCGGAGTTCTAGCATTGGTAAGAGCACTCTCCCTGTGGTAAATGCTCTCTCTGAAATATATCTATAGGACTTTCACTTCTAATGGATCCATGCAAGTGTAGTGGCTAATAGCAGACGTTTAATCTATGGACAGAGCTATTTCCTGTGATTCGGATGGGCACTAACCAGTGTGTGCTATGACACTCAAGGGTTCTCTCAGTCCCAAACAGAGCTTTTGTGATTTCAGATGTCAAATATAACCGTTGATTCTGGCTCAGCAGTTCTTCATTTTCAAAACAGTGTTTATATGGAAGCAGTTGAAGTCTTTTTGAAAATTTTACCTAGCATCTTCGAATTTTCGTTTGCATGAGGGAAAATACTGCATCTGTATTCACCGCATGGACATTTATGTTTTAGCCAATCAGTAATGGTAGTTGAAACTGCTGTTTGCACAGAAGATAATGTGATTCCCAAAGAAGAGACCCTGTGAGTGACTGACAGGAGCAAGTGATCAGAAGGTCAAGGTTGCTTAGTGGTATCAACCATCTGTTAGTTTGGCAAGCATTTGACTGGAGGGCATTAATGTGTTTGTAATTTCCCACTTGACCTGAAAATAGGCTTTAAAACAGACATGCTTGCCGCTGAGTGTCATAGAGAAGATCTGCACCAGGAGTCTACAGCCCAGCTTCCTGCACAGAATAGTCTGGGCTGAACTCAGACTGCCTTTGTAGGTTTCATTCCCTGACAAATCACTGAGAAGACCACGAATTCTGTCAAGCCATTTGAGGATGAAAGAAGAGAAGAACAAGAATATAATAAATTGTTCTAAATCACCTTGAGAAGTCTTGATTATTACAAGCCTCTGTAAAATAAAGCAGCCATCTCCTGGGTAGAGGGCAATGAGATCCCAGTGTCCACTGGGATAGTTAGTTTCTCATTGTCCCATTGAGCTGTGAATGAAGCAGCCTTTGACTATTCCTCTGTCTGTGTTATGAGTGAGACCAAAAGTCTCAGCTTAAAAGATCTGTAGAAAATAGATATTTCCTTACACCTTCATCATGGAATATTTTCAACAATGAAGAGCTTGCAGAAGAAAATGATCTCAGTGGAAAGCACAGGGCAGCCTCATTTCCAGGAAACAAGAACATCACGTCATATAAATGCATTGGTGCACCCTGCTATCTATTGATCTCCTACAAGAAGTACCTCTTCCTCTCTAACTGAAACAAGGATTAAAAGCAGACCATAAGTGAATCAAAAAAAAAAAAAAACTCACATTTTCAGGCACTGTGCTATAAGAAAGAATAATCACACTAAGAGATAAGGGAATTCATCAAGAAGACTCATTGCTGAAGTTCAGCTTCTAGTTGGCAACTTTCAATGTCTTAGAAATGTTGCTTTAACAGAGTACCAATATGTGCACGTTAAATTTTCAGAAGGTATGAGAAAACTTCAACATACTATGAATATAAATCTCAATATATCTTTTTCAATGAGTTTTATCTATGTCCAACTCATGGCTGAAGACACTCAAGAAGATATGTAGACCTTAAAGCAGTACTATCTTCGTAAAAGATACCTTTTGGTTTTGCTAAAAGAAATATTTTCTAGATTGTCTTATCTTTGCAAGATGTATGGATTAGGGAACTGTTGGGATGGAGGGGGAAATGAGCTATTTTGACTTTGATGATAGCATTGCCTGGCTTCTGATTGATGGGGGAAAAAATCATTCTACCAAATCTTTGTGGGCCTTATATTTCCTAAAATGTATTCATCTTCTTTTCTGTGTCATTTGTTAACTCACCTTTAATTTAAACGAGCAATTTAATAAGGTAGGGACAACCAAATGCCACTTGAAAGTAAGCATTTACTTTGCATGCCTAATCCCTCATTAAAGGGTATGGTCATGAAGTCAGCTAAAAATCTCACGTGTGAAAAAATAATTCATTATTCACTTATTAAAATAAATGCAGATAAATACATAGACAGGCAGGCAGGCAGACAGACAGACAGAGGGATAGATAGATTACTTTACTTGAGCCACAGGGTTTCATGTACTTTTTTACAGAGAGATTGAACAATATCTGAGAAAGAGAATTGGACAAACATGTAAGAAATACGCTTTCTGAAGGTGTTTGCTTAATGTCACAGCAGGTTATTTTTGGCAATAAATTATCATAGCTTATCTTCTCTGAGCATATATATATATATGTATGTATATATATATATCAGTATATCTAAGGATATATACACATAAACATATATGCATATATGTGTGTGATATACCATCTCCCACCTCCAGCAAATTAAGATGACTTAAGCTTCCTTCTAGGTTTCATAGTTTCTAGTCTTGGATTTCTTTGTTTCAAGGCTTTAAAAATTTTGAAACTGTGTATATGTGAGCAGTGGGCACATAGTGCATTTGAGCACAGGCTAGCAGAAAACATGAGATTACCTGGAGCTGGAGGTATGATGGGTGAGAGTGCATGTTGTAAAAAGAGGGCCTCTTTGTCTCGGCTGCCTAGCTAGCTTACACCCAAAATAACCACACAGAAACTGTATTAATTAAAACACTGCTTGGCCATTAGCTCTAACTTCTTATTGGCTAAGTCTTACATATTAGTTTAACCCATCTTCATTAATCTGTGTATCACCACGTGGCAGTGGCTTACCAGAGATTCTTACTGGCGTCCATCTCAGGCTTCCTTGAAAGGATCTATAGCTTCCCTCTCTGTCCTTCTTCCTCCCAGCATTCAGTTCTGTTTTCTCTGCCTACCTAAGTTCTGCCCTATCAACTAGGCCAAGGCAATTTCTTTATTCATTAACCAATGAAAGCAACACACAAACAGAAGGAACTCCTGCACCATTTTTCCTTTTCTGTTTAAACCAAAAAAAAAAAAAAAAAAGAGGAGGGCTTTAACTTTAACATAGTAAAATCACATATAATGAAACAGGTATGAAGCAAAAACTACAGCTATAATATATATATATCTATTTTATCTTTTATTATAACTGAGGAAACCTATAACTATAAATCTTTTAACTCCATCAAAGACTACAGAAGGATATAATATTACCTAAGTAGACAGGAAGTGCATTATAAACAACTTTCAAAACTCTAGAATTGACAGAGACATCTTGCTGCCTGGACAGTCACACAAAGATCTTTTGTATTGTTGGGGCAACCGTCTTTAGCCTACAGGCCCATAGTGTCCAGAAGACTTTTCTGTGAAGCAGGAAATTTCAAAGACAGTTTTGCCTCCTGAGGAGTGGATGAGGGGTGAGAAGTTGAGTGGGGAGCAGGAGGACAGGAGGGAGAGCGAAGAGGGGTTATTATGTAAAATAAAATTGTTCTTAAAATAATAAAAAAGAGCTAATAAACTATTTAATTATAGTATCTAATCCATGTATTCAGAGCTAGGAAATAGATCCAGAAATTCAAGGTTTCTCTCTGAGCTTTCCCCATAATGTCTCTGGTACCTTCCCAGCTGTTTCTGGAGAACTCCTATTCACTCCTCTGTTGAGAAGGATGGAGTTGAAAACTACATAGACGGTATTCTTGTGACTATGACTGTGTCCAGACTCATGCTGCAAAAAGAGAGGAACAAAGGGAGCAATGGTATAGTATTATATCATTATAGTATCAGAATCCTGGCTTCATAAGCGGGAGAACGATGTTCCTCTCTCATAACATTGCCTCCCATCTTTTCTCCTTTTTGCCAATACCACTAAAAACATAAGAGCTTGCAGTCTAAGTATTTATAAGAAGGAGGAATGATAATGGAAGTAGAAAACTAGCAACGCTACTCCTGTTTCTCAGTGACAAGAGTTCTCTTTCTTGAAGTTAAGTTGACAAGACTCAGTTCCTGTGTATATAAATGTCTACCTTTGAAATTTACATTACGTTGGCATCAGGTTGGAGGAAACCAGAAGAAGGAAAATACTCTTCATTTTTGATTACTTAATTCTATCAGTTTTCTTCTCATTTCTCAATCTACTGGTTATTACTAATTATTTAGAGGCCTGGGTTTTAAAACTGTATTCAGTGGGAGATATAGGGTGTAACATACAATACAAATGTATTTGGCAAATGGATCCAGTTTGTATATTTTTTGAGCATTAGCAATTAAATGGGCAGCCATAGATAGAGCTTTCAAAAGACATAACAAAGCTCTTCAAACTAGCAATGTAGCTGCTATTCATTTCCCTTTACTTTTCTCCTTATCTCACCAAAAGGAAACACTACAACTATTATTTAGTGAATTTCTGGGATTATTGATCTGAGTGTTGTCTTTTGAGTATAGGAACCATCAGTTTGTCTTTCTTTAAGCACCAAACCATCTTGAGGAAATTTACTTGTTACTGTAGTAAGTACTCCAGCAGAAAATCATGCTAGGATATGAGCTTACCTTTTCTTTTATTTCGATGTCATTAAAAAGGGTACGCCCAAACAAATCTTGAAGATATCATCAACTGTATTTTAAAAAGAAACAAAGAGAAGAATCATAGGTTAGGTGGCTGGGAGACAATAGCAATTGTGGGCCAGTAACCATCCTAATCTTCTAAGACTTCACAATATGGGTAAATGTTCCTCTCTTTTCTAATGGTGTCTATCAGGTGCCATTATATTGTCCCTAACGCATCATCATTCATAGAACAAGAAAAGGTCAATGATGTATGCAAGCACTACATGAAAGAGTACTTCAGTTAACTGCTTATTAATGCATTACTAGGTGAGAACAATTCCTTTAACAAACAACAATTGGTAACTGTGGGTGTCTTCTGATTTAGTACTTTTTGTTCTGAGATAAAAATACTCTACTTCTAAAGAGGATGACTCAGTATTAAACACTATCTTACTTGTAAATTAAGATTGCAAATGTTGAGAGCAAATCCTTCATTTAGAAGTTTGCAATCACCCAGGTTCCCATGCGCCAAAAAAAAAAAAAAATGTTCTGCTTTACCAATGAAGTCATAATACTGAGTTGAAATTGATCAGATCCTTCTATGCACCAAGCTTTGTGTCATTCACACATTTGCCACCCAACATCTGTTCATATTTATATTTTATAGATGTAAAAACTGCCGGTTGGAGAGGTGACTTGTCTTTCTCAGATCAGTTCAGGGAACAAACATTTTAATTGAATTTTAAATCCAACTAGGTTTCACATCATGGCTAGAGCCCTATTGACTATGCTATAAAACAAATAGGAAATAATTATTATTTTACATTTTACTTTCTTTTGCAGTCTGTTACATGCCTCTTTGTCTATACCATAACTACTAAAAAGATCTTAGAATCTCCAAGTCATGTCTTCCAGGGATCCTAACAATAGTATAGACATGACAACTTATATCATGGAGGTCTTATTTTCTTTCTGACTTCTATGGAACTACAGGGGTGCATCTACTGTTACCTTGCTGTGACATCTCTCACAGTCTCATTGCCTACTACTCTGCCTCCTAAGTGTCACTGCTTGTGGGATGAGCTTATCTAAAGCTGTATCCTCACAGAAGATGATGCTAATGCTCTCACTCACTATGATCTATCTTTATTGTTCACCATCAGACTTAGGCTCGTCTTCATTTTCAAACATTGTCTTCTCTTGTGAGAGTCATCTAATAAGCCTTCTTTCATCATTCCATCTAAATTATACATTTATCTCCTACCTGACTTTATTTTTTCATCATAGTTCTGTTTTTATCTGATTTGTGCTGCTATTACAAAATCCCACGAGCCAGAGAGCTTACAGAATGAAAGGGGCTTCAATTCACATGGTTCTCCATTAAGGCACCAGCATCTGACAAGAGCAAGTCTCTGTTTCTAAGATGGTCATTGAAAGATTTCTCCTGATAAAGAGAATACTAGATTTTCTTCTGGCAGAAATCAGATGACCAACAAAAAATGGATTCCTTTCCTCCAGCTCTCTTATAGGGACATGTCATTTACTTTCCAAAGAAGGAGATTTGTGGCCTAATAAATACCCATAGATCATTTTGATCAAGTTTAAACACATGCGATTTGGGACACATTCAAACCATAGCAGGTACAAATCATAATTAGTGTCTGTGATAATTTAGGAGAGATTAACACATAGTAAGTAAACCTGCTTATGAGGTAAGGTGTGATGGTTTGATTTACATTACATAATGAACCTATCACTTTGGGCATTCCTCATTTCTTGACAAGTCCTAGTAATATTCCCTTGTAGCTGTTCTAAGATTCACAGTGAATCACTGTTAACCATATTCAGTGGACTATTGCTCAGAACACCAAAAGTTATTTTTTTATCTACTTGTAATATTTCACTCAATAAGTATCCCCAACCTGCTTGTGTCTGGTAGCTGCTACTGTGTCAACTGCTAATCTTTGTAGAGTCCATGTGTGAGAGGCAATGGCACAATGCTTCTCTTTCTTTGCCTTCCTTGTTTAATAGAATATCTGTCATGTCCCTCTGCTTCGTGACAAATGACAAGCCTTCATCATCCCCAGGATTTATTTATATTTGGATTTATACACATGCCACACTTCTTCTATCTATTCATCTGTTGATAGACATTTGATTTGATTTTAATGCCTGCCTTTTTGACCTGTATGTCATTAAGCATGCTAAATTCAGGAAAGGCTTTGCTTCTATGATTTCATCTACTTTGGGAATATACCTAGCAGTAGAATCCTGGGTTCTGGGAAATTTCAAATCTTAGTCTGCTGAGGAGCATCCATACTGTTTCCCACAAGTGCAACAACACAGAAGTTGCTAGCCCCTCTTTCTCTGTGTCCTTGATAATATGCTGTGTGGTTTTTGTCCTGTCTTTTGATGACAATTATTCATGGTGCTGTCCCATCAGAGCTTTATTTGCATTTCCCTGGCATTTAGTTAATTGTGAGCATTTTTTTTGTATATTTTTTGTTTGTCTTCTATTGAGAAATGACGAAAGAGTCATCACCTCATATTTTATATCGAATTGTGTGTGGTATTTTGCTGTTAGGTTGTTTAAGTTTCTTACCAATTCTGGATATTCAACCTTTATTAAATCCATAACTTGAAAATATTTAGGTCTAAACTTTCAGTTCTCAATTAGTTTTAGTGTTTCATTTGCTGTGCAGAAGCATTTCAATTTGTCACTTCTTTCTAGTGTTATCAATACTTTGGTGCACACATAATACATGTATACAGCCATACAATCTTTTCCTAGTCAGTGTAAAACTAAGAAAACACTTGACAACAACAGAAAAAAATTCTACAAGGCATTAGCCTGGTTGTCTGGGCACACGCAAGGCATGTTTATAGTTGATGCTTCAGTCAGTTTGCCTTTTATCCAATAAAAGGCGAATTCAAGAAAAAAGAATCTTCTTCTGTTTGGTGACAGTTTTGGCTTTAATTTTCCTAGTGGGTGGTTCCAAGTGAGATGAGAGAAACATTGCTTAGGCCCTTTGATGGGTGTGCAAACCTGAGGCAGAATGATTTAATCTGATTATGGAAACCAATATAATCAAAATATAAAGATATCCTCAATACCCCAACAAATAAGAGATAGAAATTGAAAGTTACCTTTAAGTTTATTATTCAGTGACTCTAATACGACTTTATATTTGAATAGGTCAAAATCATCCTGGGGGAAGAATGGGAAATCCACACGAAGGCATGGCAACCAAGGTTCCTTACTCTGAAAACAGTTTTGAATGTATTGAGGTACATTGCAACTTGCAAGAGTCTATTCAATGAATTGTCCGATTATATAACAGAACAAGCTAAAATGGAAACTTCCATATAAAATTTTAGATTGCCCATAATAACATACAACTCAAGAAAGTACAAAGAATGGTTGAAAACTGAACTAAAACTTTTAGAGGATTTTTAAAGACCACAAAACCAGGTTAAAAGAACAATAAATATTAATTCATCTGATTTCCCTCATTAAAAAGCTGGTACCACATGTCTAAATCAAAAAAACATCTGATGTCAGAGAGTATATTTACTATTGCCGAGGACCATCTTTGTCCTAAATGTGTGTTGAGTCTTGAGATCTTAGCGAATTGTAGTAGAGTGAGGCCATTGCAATTAGTCAGACATTTAAAATCTAGCCTCTTGAAACCTGAAGGCAAACTCTGCTGTAATTTCTGGGACAAAATAAAATATGTAGTATTTCTTTCAATGTGTTACAAAATTTTATTGATTTTAATGATTAAATTTTAGAAGGCTATTTTGTGTTTTTTATTACAAGCAAGAAATAAAAAGCCATGTACTTGTTTTCCCTACTACTGTAAAGGGAACACTCCTGAATTGCTGTTGGGAATGCAAGCTGGTACAGTCCCTTTGGATGTCAGTGTGGTGATTTCTCAGAAAAATTAGGAAACAGCTTTATTCAAGACCTAGTAATACCACTTTTGAGTATATATCCAAAAGATGCTCAATCATGCCACAAGGGCATGTGTTCAACTATGTTCATAGCAGCATTATTTGTCATAACCAGAACCTGGAAACAACCTAAATGCCCTTTGACCGAAGAATGGATAAGAAAAGTGTGGTATATTTACACAATGGAGAACTACACAGCCGAAAAAGATGACACCTTGAATTTTGCAGGCAAATAGATAGAGCTAGAAAACATCATTTTGAGTGAGATAACCCAGACCCAGAAAGACAATTATCACATGTACTCATTCATAATTGATTTTTAAACATAAAGCAAAGAAACCCAGTCCACAAACCACAATCCCAGAGAACCTAGACAACACAGAGGACCCTAAGAGAGACATACATAGATCCAACCTACATGGGAAGTAGAAAAAGACATGATCTCCTGAGTAAATTGGGAGCACGGAGACCTTGGGAAAGAGTTAAAGGGGAGGGGAGAGACAGGGAGTGGAGCAGAGAAAAATGGAGAGCTCAATTAAAATCAATAAAAAAAAAAACTAGTTTTAGGAATGTCTCTCAAATGCGCATCCTCATCAATAAAAACAATAATGTGATATTTTGAGAATGCGGACAAAAATGTGAAAAGAAGACCTGCCACAATAAATTATGGTATATGAAATTCACATATTTACTTTAGGAAATATACAGGTGTCATTAACTGTTTCCAACCTAGTGTGCTAGGGATAATTTGGTTCAATAACATTCCAACAGCGGTTTGGATTGCTCAGCTCATTTATGTTTTGCTTTGTTTTTTTACTTTTAGCAACTAAAAGAAATCTATTCCCAAGAGGTTCCTTTATGCACATTTGACACATTGTCTCTCATCTAAAAATGTGTTTTAAAGACATAGGAATAGTTCCATCACCAAGTGGAGTTAGTGGTGACACAGCTGTACTAATAGAATACAAGAAAAGTTGCCTCTCTAAGGCTCTTCTTATGTCATGGAAAAGGTAGAAGATGTGCAGCACTCTTGAGGTCTCAGCATTGAGCCAGCTAGAGATACACATAGCAAACATTTTAATTGAAATAAAGTAAGACTATAAAAATATAGTGGTTTCAGGGCAGTGGTGTCCCACAGCTTTAATCTCAGCATGCAGGAGATAGACGTAGGCAGATCTCTGAGTTCAAGGCCAGCCTGGTCTACAGAACAAGTTCCAGATAAGTGGGGTTACACAGAGAAACCCTGTCTCAAAATACCAGCAAAACAAAATAATGCCAAGCAAACAAACAAAATGAAGATTCATTAGGAAGACTTTTTGTTCCTCATACAGATGATCACATTTTCCTACTGGCAGAATTTTTCAGATTCTTCTTGTTTTCAAAGGCATGTTGGAGTATGTTGTGTTTAAGGTACATTTTCAAGTGTCTCTGAGAAGTGAAGGTGGTATTTTCACACTAAGTGTGAAAGAAGCCCATATTTGTAAAAGACTCTTTCTTTGGGAACTCAGTTTGAAATAGGATGCATGGAAAACGTCCCTGTTGCTGCCTAATTTTGTAGCTGAAAATATTGTGTGTCTCATGGGCAAAGAAAAGGAGGCGAGTTTAAGTTTTGAGATGATTTGCTCCTACCCATTTGTAGAGTATTCCTAATGACTGCTTGAAACCAGGCTTTGAATTAACCTTTTATAATCATAATAACTGTGATACTTTATGAATAGTTTACAAGAATAGCTGAATGACATTAAAGAAGACAGAAATTTATGAGCTGCACCTAAGCAGAAAGTATCTCTGCGTAATTAGTGGATGAAACTGAAACAGAAATACCATGATTTAGTATGCACAGCCAATGATTTGTGAGGTTTCCTTTTTTATCAATGACAATGATTAAAAACACCTGTTTCAGAAAAAAATTATAAAATTAATCTTGGAAACGCACTGTGAATCACTGTAGCATCAGGTAAACACCCAACTACATTCCTTATCTAAAAATATATCTAAGATGATGACAAACATGATAATATTCTCATGCCTTTTTAGCCAGAAACACGGAAGGAGGTCACAGCTAGAATAAGAATTGAATATATATGCCACAATGATTGGCTTACATACAATCATAACTATTTCTATATTTCTAAACTTAAAATTTATTCATTTATGTGTGGTTAATTATTTGATTTTGTATAACAATTAGGGCCTAGGACATACTAAAAAGTACTTTACCTCTGAGCTCCAACCCAACACTGTTCAATTTTCCATTCTCTTTTTGAGACTGGGTCACATTCCAGGCCTGTGTTGAACTCAGTGTGTAGGTTAGGTGGACTTTAGACTTGACCCTTCTTACTGTAGCCCACCAAGAAACTTTGGTTTCATGGAGCCAGTACTACCAGGTCGGGCTCAATTCCTGAATGTCTAATCAATACGCGAAGCAAAAATATGCCTCTTTGCCACGTAAGATACTTTCTGCAAACATATGACATGCCGGTAGTAGTAGTTATTACTGCATTTTAGATAAAAAAAAAATGCCATACATCATTAAAGAGATGAATTCCAAGAATGGTACTTTATCTTTCTCCTGTGTCTCATCCTTTTAAAATTTCGAGTTTGTAATTAGAACATCTACTTGAGGGACTAGAGATATGGATCAATGGTATGGCACTTTCCTAGCAGGTAAAAAATAAGTGTGTGTGTGTGTGTGTGTGTGTCTGTCTGTCTGTCTGTGTATGTGTTTGTGTGTGTGCATGTTTGTGTATGTGTGTGTACATATACACACATGCATATATATCATTTATATTTATATATCATATAAATGATCATATATTATATTATTATAAATAAAAACACAGAGAGATAAATATAAACAAGAATGCTAGCACAGGCGTTGCTTGTATTAAAAATGGAAACCTGAACTAAATTTAGAGAACATAGTAAATTGGCATTTTTTTATTCAAGAAAAGACTATAGCCAATAAAAGCAAATGTATACAACTAACAATGCATGGATGATGAAAATTTAGTTTAAAATGATGGGATTAATAAAAGTGAGTTATTATAACACAACCCTTGTAAAAAAAAGGTCTGGAAGCCTAAGACATATGTATGTATTATATAGAATATACGTGTATATTAAACAGAATGTATGTGTGTGTAATATAGAGTATACATGTATGGTATAGAATATACTTGTATGCATCATATAAAATATATGTGTATGTATATATATATGTATGTGTGTGTGCAATGAAGATATAGTGAGAACTTTGAGAATTATAGTAAGGTAACTGGAATAATGGTTACCTCTGAGTGCATAGAGAATGGTGGTTATGGATACAAACACAAATTTCAGCAGGAGTAGTAGTGATTTTTTTTCCTTAAAACCTCACAATAGAAATTTGAATGGTCACTCAATGTCCTCTTTTATGTTTATATTACTGCATTTTTTCCCTAAAAGTTAAAAAAGGTCAAACAGAAAAGATGTCCTGTAAGAATGGCTGACCATTTGAGACTGCTGTCTCAGAAGATAAGAAGGAAGAGAGGGAGAAGTAGGAAATGGAAGTAGGGAAGGAAGCAGAAAGATGGCCAGGGACAGAGAGAGGGAGAGAGGAAAAAAAGGAAGGAGGGAGGTGAGGAGGGAAGGAGAGATGGAAGGATAGGGGAGGGGAAAGAGGGAGGAATGAAGGGAGAAAGCAGGGATTAAAGGAGAAAAAAGCATTCAGTAAAGGTAGCTCTCTTAGCATCTTCTTTCAAAAGACACGTTGAAAAAGTGATCCCCCACAATATGAACAGGTAGCACAGAGTCAAGGATGTGTTTGGGCTGGCATCTAATTCTTAATTATTCACTTTGACACAAGGCCATGCTGCAACATCTTGAACATCCAGGTAGCTGCTCTTGTTTGAAGACTGGGTGAGAAAAGGAAACACATTGTTAGTCTCTATACCTTTCTTCTTTTTATTTTAATAAGAAATGGTATCATTGTAGGCAGACAATTTGATGTCATATTTTCTATGATATTTTCACAGTGCGCACCAGGGTGTCTGTACTCTGCAGCTATATGACATACAGCATTTTTTTTTTTTTTGCTTTCTGCACATCAGAGCCTCCAAAAACAAGCTCCGTGACTCCAGATGCAAAGACTCCCAATAAACATTCCATCTTTTCATTTTCTCCTTTGTGATTTAATAAAGAAAAGATGGGGCCATGATTTTTGACTATTAGACAGCACATGCTTTCGAAGTAATTTCTCTCCTCACCTTTCTTTGATGCCCAGAGATCCCCTCCCACCCGTGCCTCTCTGCTGTGCCCTTGGATGAGCTGACAGCTCGGTAGGAATTGTCAGGGAGAAAGCTGCTAAGCACAGCTATTGGCCTCCGGGAGATTTCAATGAAGGGCATGAGCAGCCTCTGTGGTCCTGGCATCTGTGTGGTGCCCCTCCCCTCATCCCTGACTGCTGGGTGTGTGGGTGTGGCTTGCAGGCACACCTGTCAGGCTGCAGGCCACTCTTATCCACACAGCAACAATGCAGCTGGGTTGCTAGGAAGCTGCCCTGTGAACATCCCTTGATCTATTTTTAAATTTCCATGCTTATTTCCTTTCTGAAAAGAAGCAAAGAATGAAGCCGGTTGGCTTTCTCCTCCTTTCAGAGACAAAGTAACCAACAAGGCTAAGACCTGTTGTGAAGTTAAAAAGCATTTACTAATTAAGCTTCAGAATGTTATGGTATTTGTGCCCATCCAGTTTCTGCTTAATTAATTTCCAAATAAGGCAGGTCTCAGCAGAGGTGGAAGCCAGTGTCTATAAGCAATGTAGGTGAAATCATCTGGTATTTTTTTTTAAATCCATTATGTTTTTCTTGAACCATTATCTTCCAAGCATTTAACAATAAGCCATTGTAAGACCCCTGGAACCTTCTAGCGTGGGGACTAAATGGGAAATTTGGGGGGCTATTGAACAGTGTGAGCTTTCACAGCTGATACACAGAAAGCTATTTAGCACAGGTGTTCCGGTAACTGTGAAATGCTGGGGAAACTCAGTCTTCCCGACACTTTGATTCACTGTCTTGTGTGGGATGGAGGCTTACGGAACTTGTGAAATGTATGCAATATAAATAAAAGAAGAGCAAAATTAGCTTAGCACAGAACTCCAGAAAGCGTTCCCTGGATGGAAGACTCTTCCTTTTTGGCCCCTGGTAGCTAGCAGTTTTCTTGGTATTTTTTTTCTCAACTTAAAGTGAATTCAATTTCAAATGTTGTGAGTGAATTTTTAAAAGGATGTGTTATATGCACGCAGGTGTGAAGAAATCTGGGGGAGTCGCAAGTGTGCTGGTCTTCATGTGTCATTCTTTTCCTCCAGAGAGTATGAAAAAGAAGAAAAAAATTTTTCTTTCGCTCTGTGGACTTCTTGCACCCACCCACATCAATTGATAACAAGGTCAGCAGCTGGCTGCTACTGGAATTTGAATGTTAGGACTGTTACAGTTTCGAGAATTCAGACTAATAACTTAGTATTCCTGTTTGGGAAGTTGTGGTAGTTTGAATGTAATGGACCCTGGTCATCTCACATGGAGTGGTACTATTAGAAGGTGTGGATTTGTTATAGTGGGTGTGGCCTTCCTGGAGGGAGCAAGTCACTGTAGGGGGTGGGCTTGAGGATTACTATGCTTAGTAAACTGTCCAGTGTCTCAGTTGACTTCCTGTTGCTGCAAGATATAGGACTCTCAACTACTCCTCCAACACCGTATCTGCCTAGATGCCATCATGATGCTAATGTACTGAACCTGTAAAACTGTAAGGGAGCCACCTCAATTAAATGTTTTCCTTATAAGGATTGGCATGATCATGTTGTCTCTTTACAGCAATAGAAACCCAAACTAAATTGTTATCAGGGCTGGGGTATTGCTGTGATAAGCCTGACCAGGCTTTTGACTAGAGGAATTTGGACTTTGGTACTTTGGGTTATGAAAGCAGTAGAAGGCTTTGAGCACTGCTTGATGAGAAATACTAGTAGAAGCATGGGAGATAAGGTGGTAAGGGTTATTTGAACTGTTAGAGGTTTACTCAAGACGTTTCAGAAAGTTTAAGTATGTTGCCTAGAGAGTATGTTGTCCTTGTGATACTTCGGTGTAGAAAGTGACTACTTTGTGCCCTTGTCTAAGGAGTCTGTCTGAGGCTAAAGTGAAGAGTTTTGGGTTAATTACATTGACAGAAGATGAGGATGCTATGCTTCCTTCTTTATATTGTCTCTATATTGAGAGACATACATGGATCTAATCTACATGGGAGGTAGAAAAAGACAAGATCTCCTGAGTAAATTGTGATTGTGGGGACGTGGGAGAGGGTTGAAGACGAGAGGAGAAGAAGGGGAGAAAGAATAGAAACATGTAGAGCTCAATAATGATCAATTTAAAAAAGGAAAGGAAAAAAGAAACATCAAAATAGTCTAGTATAGATGCTGACATGTGGTTATTAGTGGTATTTCTAATGAAGATTTATAATGAAAAGGAATAAGCTGGGCAGGGTGAATGACAAAAAAAAAGTATAAAATTTATGAAGACTAGAAATGCTAAAAAGTAGAATGTTACTAAGTCCTGTGTTCAAAAAATGAATGGATTAAGAAATAGAATACAGGGAGTGATGACCTCAGGGCAAGATCCCACCCATCTATCTAAGTTTCTGACTTGTGAAAAGGAACTAATAAAAGTGTCCTGGGGCACACCTCTAATACCAAAACTGGGAAGGCAGGGGGTGGTAATCTCTGAGTTCAAGGCTAGCCAGGTCTATAGAGCAAGTTTCCAAACAATCAAACCTGGGCAGGGAAGGAGAGAAGGGGAAGATGCAATTAAACAAGATGGGGGGAGGCATGTTCCAGCCCCAGCAAGCAGCATAACTTGGCAGCTTCAGCCATGTGTTTCTAACTTTAAAGTTAAGGAGACAAGAAAGGAGTTAAAGGAAGTCAATGAGGCCAGGCATATATCAGGGTTATCACTGAATGGAGGCCTAGAAGAAAGGCCATTGCAAGAAGCTGAGAAGTTGAAGCCTGGATTGTCTTGGTGAACCTAAGATGTTAGAGATGCCAGGGTTGTAAGATACCTGAAGAGGAGAGCTGCTAATTGGGAGTGGAACCAGACCCAGAGAAAGAAGTGTATTGCCATCAACAAAGCTGAATGGAGTTGGAGATCTGAAGAGTGTTTTGACATCGGCACGGAGATGCAGAGTTTGGAGGTTACCTAGCTGGTTTTTGGTCTTGCTTTGTTCCAGTATTTCCTTGCTATGCTCCCTTCTCTGTATTGTGGAATGAATGGTATTATATATCCTGTGACATTATATGTTGGAAATATGTGATTTGATTTTGATTTTTAAAAGTGGTTACAGTCGGGCTGGAGAGATGGCTCAGTGGTTAAGAGCATTGCCTGCTCTTCCAAAGGTCCTGAGTTCAGTTCCCAGCAACCACATGGTGGCTCACAACCATCTGTAGGGAGGTCTGGCGCCCTCTTCTGGCCTGCAGGCATACACACAGACAGAATATTGTATACATAATAAATAAATAAATATTAAAAAAAAGTGGTTACAGTTAAGAGACTTCATAAATCAGTAGAGACTTTGAAATTTGAACTTTAAAACATTTTTGAGATTGTGATAGACTATGGGGACTTCTGAAATTGAACTAAGTGAATTTTGCGTTATGATTTTACAACTTTATGAGGGCCAGGAATTGGAATAGGGCAGTTTGATTGTAATTGGCTTCTATAGTCTCATAGGGAGTGGCATGATTAGGATGGATGGTTTTGTTGGAGTAGGTACAGCCTTGATGGAGGATGTATGTCACTGTGGGGGTGAACTTTGAGGTTTCCTATGTGCAGGATAATGCACAGTATTTTAGCCAACTTCCTGTTGCCTGAAAGATGTAGGACTCTTAGCCACCAGCACCTCCTTTGCCTGCAGACTGCCATCTTCCCGGCTGCGATGATAATGAACTAAACCACTGAAACTGTAATATGTTATATGTTTTCCTTATAAGAGTTGCTATGGTCATGCTGTCTTCTTACAGCAATGGGAAGCCTAACTATGACAGAAGTCATGAATAGCAATGCTGCAATTTCTCTAGACTTCCATGGAGGGCTTGGGGAAATGGACGTTTTTAGAAAAATATTTATCTTTAATTTTTTATTTTATGAGTCCATGTAGAAGCGTGGGTGTGTGTATGTGCACCACCCACATGTAGGTATGCAGAGAGTCATTGGAATCCCTGAAACACCTGAAGGTAGAGGTAGTTATGAGCCATTCCATGCGGGTGCTGAGAACTGATCCTGGGACCAGTCCACCAGCAGCAAAGATTTCTTTAATGACCAATCCATCTCTCTAGTTCTTAAGTGCTTATTTTGAAGGGACCAAGAGTTGACATGTTTCCATAGAGCCTGGGATTTCTTTTTGCAGCTTTCATTGACTGCATTTTTGAATAGGGAACGGAGGTAGCGTGAAAACATAAGCATTCATAGAGAAATTCATGTAGAACCTGTTAGAATTATGTTATTTATTAAAATCCAATATAATTTCATGTTGATACTATGGGAGGGACAAATAATTTTTCCAATTTTTTTCATTAATATTAAAAAATGATACCTAAGGAATATTATTACTATTACTGCTTTGTAGATGAACTGTTTCAAGGATCCTGAAGTTATTTGTTTTAAACTAAGCAATCTAAGAGTCTCTGAATCACAGAACCTGTACACCAAACTACTGTTTTATGGCATCTCTCTTATACAGACTATGCTATTCAGCTTTCCATCATTCTGACAAAAGTGCCTGAGGGCAATTAGTTATAAGAAGGACAAATTTATTTGGCTTCAGAGATTTCAACCCATGGTCAGTTGGTCATGTTGCCTTTGGGCCTATGGGGAAGCCGTGCATGATGATAAGGCAAAGTGGCACAGCAAGCCTGGAGACCTCATGCTTAAAGGAAAATAAGGAGACATGGGACCTACTTCCAATAATCCCCTTGGAGGGCACACTCTCCTGGTGTTCTACCACTTCTCATGGGTCATCTTGTTATGGTTGGTGTTTGACCTGTGCCTCACAGGCTCATGTCTGAACACATGGTTCCCAGCTCATGAAGCAGTTTGGAAGGTCCTGATGTTGTTGGAAACAGGTCACTAGGAAGGGGTCATTGATGCCTTGATCTTGTCCTTGGACCTGACCTTTTCCTCTACTTCCTATCTGGTGTCATGTAAATCAGCCTCTACTATAGTCCCTGACATCACGAGTGCTACCATACTTTCTATAATATGAAAGACTGAGTCCCTCTGAAATCATGGGTTAAAATACCCTCTCCAAACTATTTCAGATATTTTGTCCCAGTTATAAAATCTACCTCTTAAATATTCTACCGTTTTGTACTGGTAACTGTTTGGAGACCAGGGATTTAGCACACAGACCTTTGGGGGATAGTTAAGTTTTGAACTATAATATAACCTAGCGAGATAAACTTAAATTTTGGAAATAGTCTCTAGACTAATTAATGGAGACTTCTCCAAGTAAGGAAACCTGAAAAGGAACACCAAGGAATAATGACTCTTAAGACATCGTCCAGAAAGACACTGGAGTAGAGACAAAAAGAAATTCTAATCCTGGACTCTCTTCTGATCACCTTCACCTAGGTAGGGTACCAAAACATGATCTTCCCACTTTAGCTGGTTGTTATGAGGATCATCGACCAAACACCTGAGTAAGAATTAAGATATTCATTATTTTATCTACAAAACATCTGGCTAAGAATTAAGACTTTCATTATCAGAGTGCAGTGTGGAGCACTTTTGAACCTAAGAGTTTAGTCTGCCTCATCCAGGTTTAGTGCACACCACTTGGTTGTGACCTCTGAGCACCACAGCTCATGCACCAAAACTCATGCAGCACAACTCATGCACCACACCAATGCATCAAAGCACATGCAACACACCTCATGTAGCACAGCTCATACACCACAGCACAAGCAACACAACTCATGCAGCACAGCTCATGCACCAAAACTCATGCAGCACAACTCATGCACCACACCAATGCATCAAGGCACATGCAACACAACTCATGCAGCACAGCTCATGCACCACAGCACAAGCAACACAACTCATGCAGCACAGCTCATGCACCAAAACTCATGCAGCACAACTCATGCACCACACCAATGCATCAAAGCACATGCAACACAACTCATGCAGCACAACTCATGCAGCACATCCATGCAGCACAACTCATGCAGCACAGCTCATGCAGCACAGCTCATACAGCACAGCTCATGCAGCACAGCTCATGCAGCACAGCTCAAACACTACAGCACATGCACCACAGCACACACAACAAAACTCATGCACCACAACAATTGCACCAAAGCCTATGTGCCACAACACATGCAGCACAGCTCATACCACAGCAATCTGCATATTTTCAGTGCCATATACAAGAGCATAGCACCAATCATAGAAAGGAATAACAAGACAATCAATATTTACCAAGACAAAACGTGAGGAACATTTGATGTTTGCCCACTGTTTTCTAGGTGGCAATGCACTTATGGAGATAATAATTGTTGCCACTTTGCTTCTAGAACATTTGATGACTGAGAAATCCTTTGGAATCATAAAGTGAAACGATTGGTGAGTGACTGGATTTCAGTTCTTAGATATCCAGCCTTCTTGAAAGCCTATGATGGACATTCACTAATTTGATGTCAATCATTTACTGTTTGCTTCAGAGGAACATGGTAAAACATGGAGCTCCAAGTTCAGTGCAGAACTATCAAGCAGTGTGCCCTGTAATAGACTGAGCACTCTAACGTCACTGCTGAGTTGATAAAATTACAACAATTTAATACAATCAAGGAAGTTAGTAATGTTGATTCATTGTAACAATATCAACTATACTCTTTTTACTTGATTTTTATTGAGCTATACATTTTTCTATGCCTCCCTCCTTTCCTATTCTCTCCTCTCCCCTCCCCTTCAACCCTCTCCCAAGGTCCCTATGTTCCCAATTTACTCAGCTCTTGTCTTTTTCTACTTCCTATGTAGATTAGATCTATGTATACTTCTCTTAAGGTTCTCATTGTTGTCTAGGTTCTCTGGGATTGTGATTTTTAGGCTGGTTTCTTTGCCTAAAGTGGATATTTAAAATCCACTTATGAGTGAGTTCATATAATATTTGTCTTTCTGGGTCTGGGTTACCTTACTCAATATGATATATTTTTAGCTCCATCCATTTGCCTGAAAATTTCAAGATGTCATTATTTTTTTCTGCTGTGTAGTACTCCTTTGTGTAAATGTACCACATTTTTCTTATCCATTCTTCAGTCAAGGTGCATTTAGGCTGTTTCCGGGTTCTGGTTATGACAAACAATGCTGCTATGAACATAGCTGAGCACATGTCCTTGTGACACAATTGAGCATCCTTTGGGTATATACCCAAAAGTGGTATTGCTGGGTCTTGAAGGGAGATAATATGTTTATCATGCTGGTCAGGAAGCAGAGCTGCTTTGCTTTACAGAAGCTTTTCAGTTTCAGGAGGTTCCATTTTTTAATTGTTTCTCTCAGTGTCTGTGCTACTGGAGTTATATTTAGAAAGTAGTATCTTGTACCAGTGTTTCCAGAAAATCCAAACAGAGATAGAGGAGTGGTGCAGAGTCAAAGAGATGCCATATAGCTGCTGAAGGAGACAGATGCCCCAGAACCTTAACAGAATATCATGAATTTTGTGATAAAATACAAAATAATAAGAATGAGTTAATTTAAGATGTAAGAGTTAGTTAACAAGAAGCCTGAGCTAATAGACCAGTGTTTTAATTAATATAGTTTCGGTATGATTATTTTGGGTCTGGGCACCTGAGAACGAATAAGTAGCCTCCACCTACAATTAGTAAGAAGGACCAAGCTAGTATGTGGTGAAGTAAGTCCTATCACCTTTAAATGGCAGAACTAAGACTTGGTGATACAGTATCTAGAGAGCCCAGAACCTCAATGAGCACTTTCATGAACTGAAAAAGTTGTCCTATAACGCAAACGTGTTAGCTGGTCATTGTCTGGCAGGCACTGGCAACTAGGGCCCTTCAATGAGATCAAACATAGCTTCATGACCCATAGCTCAGCAGGATGCATGTGCTCCATATTCCCATTTGTTTCTCTTGGCCCCAGAGTCTCAGAAGGGTGATCTGGCATGGCCCATGTGGATGTGCACAGTGGGGGAATCCGAAGCTAAGAGAAGCCCCAATTTTACAAAGAGTTGACCCTTCCCACCTTTTGTCTGAAGTGAGATAATATGTTTATCATGCTGGTCAGGAAGCAAGCTACTTGCCATTCGAGGGTGAGGCAGGACCTCTGCCTGCTGAGGTTGTGTCTCTTATAGGCACCCTGGGAAATAGAAGTCTCAAATAAAAGCACAACGGTCTCTCAACAAGCATGCTGCTAGAAAGACACTCACAACTTAGTTTTTTCTTCCAATAATAACCCTCAGAGAAAACAAATGGATGCACACGGCAAGGGGATCATTGATAAGCTCTGTAAGCAAGACTCTTAGCCATAGAACATGTTCACAGATTTTTCCGTAGTATAATCAGTAACAAACAAACAAACAAACAAACATTTCTGTGGCAGAAAAATCAGACAAGGTTTCTGTTCCCTGACAATGGGAATGCAGAGAACTGGGAATGATGGGTCTCTCAGATTGCACCATTACTTAGAGTTTCTCCAGTGTAATTTGCAGAAGGTAAGGATTAAGAAGTAGGTACTACAAGATGCAGACATGGTAGAGAGAAGAACCAATCACTGGTTTTAGAGTAGGTGACTAGGAATGTTACACTTCCAGGGCTGAATAGGAGATTTGAGCCTTTTTATAGGGTGTGTGTGTGTGTGTGTGTGTGTGTGTGTGTGTGTGTGGTTATGTGTGTGTGTGTGTGATTCTGCTGAACTGTTTAGAGTTTAGAAATGGGTCTAATTCTTAACAGAGAGTTCCTCTTTCTACATGGTAGAGGAAAACCTGTTTGGAAAATCCTTCCCAGGTGATTAATACAATATCACAGGTACTGGGGGCTGCTGTTCAGGGAACATTTTAATGTTTGGTTTTACAAGCCAGTGAGATAAACGATTTGTAAATAACTATTATATAAGCTTACTAGTTAAGAATTCTGTTTAAAAAAGCCCCATCCCAAACAAAGTACAGAGAATTAAATAGTAATCTTCTAAATCCTTTCTCCTATGTGGAATTAAGAAGGGTTGTTTCATTAAGTATCTACTCTTGGAAACACGAAATGTTTCCTCTTACAAGCAAATATCACAGTAAAAACAAAGTTTTCCTCAGCACTGTATTTGGGTTTATTTCTCAGCTTTAGAAATATTAGGTCTGTGAAATACACAGCAAGAGGAAATTTCAAGTGAAAATTCGCTCATTTGTGCGAACACTCACACGCACAATTCATCTTGAATTTGTGAATTCCACCATCGAGTCCTTAATCAAAAATAGGTGCTAGGTGAGCCTGGTTGATTGTCTGCATAAGCACATGCTAGTTTTAAATTTCAGTTTTTCCTGACACCATCATACAATGTCAAGACTCTTCCTAACTCTCTCCCACCATGCAGCTCTCTCTGAAGGAGCTCTGTTCCATCAGTCAGAGGCCACGCAATCATCTCCACATTCTCATGGACACTGATCAGACAGATGTGTTGACTCCAATATATCCTTGAGCAGGCGTTTTCACCTGCGCATTGAACCATGTGGGGCTGTTCATCCTACCCCAAATGTGAACGCTGGCATTAGCACAATATTTGATCCCAGGATGTTTAGAACATAGTGAGATATTCACGTAAATAAAAAAATGTGAAATTAGATTTCTGTTTGCACATGAGGATGAGACTAAGATTCTAGAATGAAAAGTCTATTACATTCTATATGAGAATGTTAATTCAATCCAGAATTAATAATTGAATAACTCTTAGGATAATACCATGATAATTGGTGCCAAGAAATATAAAGCACAACAACCCCATTATTTCTAGAGGTTTGGCATTGCTTGTATCTCATTGATGTTTATTGTATTATTTTATAGTGATGATGGGCATCATGAGGTCTGGCAAATCTGAAATTACTCGGTTTAAAAATATAATATGATCTCTTACACAAAGTAAAATACAGCCTTGGAATTTCTTTTGGCTGATAATTCACAAAGATCCAAATCTAGCAGGGCAAGTACACTCCAATTATGGGCTTAAGTGTGACACTGAAGACAGCTTCTCCTTCAGATTATAAGTGGTGTTGGCAAACATTGTCCAAGTAGTTTTATTTTGATTCTCAAATGACCTCTGGACTTAATCCGTTAGATAGCAGTGGATGCATTCCTGCTCAAAGATAATTCAAATGCCCATCAGAAGACAGAGCACTGAGACCCCAATATCAACTATCAACTTTGCATTTCACAGATGCTGCAAATGTCACTAAAAGGAATTGGGGATGTCTATAAAAGCGAGACAGGTTTGATAGCTGCAGTTTGTTGTCTGCTATAAATATGATGAAAGACACCTAGGGAAAAATTTGAAAAGGTGAATTAAACTTTTTTTTTTAGTATGTGTAGTTTTCCTTTGTTTCATAACGTGTTACCTCCCAAACATTACAACTGATAACTGAAAGTTCTGTAGCTTTCTATGGATTATATACCCAGGGTGCCAGAGATACTGCCTACAGTTTGCAAAATCGGAAGGCTACAGAGTTGGCCAGAACTTCCAGCATCTCCTGACTTGAACAGGGACACATCATTTCCCAGTATTTGTTGCCATTATAGGACCCTTGACATGGAGAGATAGTGTATATGGTTATCAATTCCATGGTAGTGGTGATTGCCTAGACTCCTCACCATTTGAGAGAAGGAACAAGAGTGAGAGTTACAGAGACAGTATGTATAGCTTATGTTATATTAAATGTGTTATGCATATATTTTAGCTTACTGGAAAACCCTCACAGTCACTTGTACTTTTCTTCATAGGTAGGACCACTGGGTACATTTATGGGTCATCTCTTTATATAGAGATAGTTTAATCTTATTTTCTCATTATATAGCCAAGGAAACTGAGTTGCAAAGTGGCTAATTACCTTGTCCAATGTACCATAGCCTGACAGAGTATTGCAAGAGCTTAAATATTCTCACTGAACTTTCTGGAAATAAAAAGGCAAGAATGGACAGAAGGACATGTGGCCCTTCATTTAGATCAACTATATTTCCATTAGTTTTGTGTATTAGCTTCCTTGCTGGATGTCTTTGAATGAAATGGCTCTGCTGGCCGGAAATAATGTGAAAATGAATGCCTTTAATAAATTTTATTTGATAAAGTTCTTCAGGTTTAATCTTGAACTGAAAAATATTCTGGCCACAGTTATGCATTTTTTGACCTTCTATCATTTTATCTAAAAATTATTTTTGTTACTTATAAATAGATAAGAGTTTTAATAATGAGTTTTTCTGTCTCAGTGTTTGAAAATGTCTGTTTTAATCATTTTATCAATAGCTTAATTAAACCCATCCAAAATATCACTTTATTGAAATCTTCTCTCACATCCGTTGTGGTTGATAGAGAGGAGGGGATTTGGGGAACAGCAATATACACCTTTGAAAAAAATTGTCATCCATTGAAGATGATGGATCCAAATTTGGTTTGAAGGGCCAGTACATGAGATTGGATCGTTCATGTATTTCCATCCAAGTCATCCCCTGCCACAACCACACACTAGAACCGGAGCACAGTTCAGGAAAACACATAGAAAGGAGAGAAAGCCCTTCCTGGGAGGTCTGTTTTCTCTTTGGCCAATTTTCTGAAACTTGCTTGGAGATTTGAGTTGCTTTTAAATATCATCTTTCAGAGTCTGTTTCTCAACTGGCCTTAGTTTACTTACTTTCAATTGTAAAAACTCCTCTGCCTCTTCTAAAGGCTTCTTTACTTCAGCTGAACCCTTCTCTGTTGGTCAGGATATTGCCATCTTCAATTAAAGAGGATTAACATCTTCAAGCGTGGCTTATTAACATCAGTGTGGAAGCAGCCTATGTGCGTTCATTTATTTTACTTCTCTGAGAATATCCATCTGATGTGACCAAAAGGTGGGCACATTTTAGATAGGTAGGTAGAGGCATAAACGGGGATGTAAATATGTAGATATAGCTCAACAAATTGCCCTTGAGAAGTTTGACAGTCCAGGAACAGACTAGAACAGTAGGTGTATTGAAATACATGCTCCCACAACTTTGGGGTAGCCTTTTTCTTACCTGTTCTTTTTTTTTTTCATCCCTTCCCTTAGGAAGGAGGCAGACAACATTTCTGAGAGGGGAGTTAGCTTGTATAGTATGAAAACGTGCATCAGGTTTACCCCTCTTCATCTACAAATGCATACTCCACATCTCTTCTGTGTTTTACCTAGAAAGGGTAAAACCCCATAGTGTTGTTTCTACTATCTGCTCCTCCATCCCTTCACTTTAGGAAGCACTAAAAAACATATCACAAACATTTAGAGGGGAGAAGGGGAGCTCAATTGATTTTCTGAAAGCAATTTGTTAATTAACATCAAAGGAATGAATTCTGACTTGCATAGCCTAGTGAGTGGCATTTTTCCATAGTCCTGGTTGCTATGGTGATGAAGGAAACTCGTTTGTTCTGGGTCACTCCTAAATTTGTGCATGAAAGCATAAGAGATTATTCCTGTCTAATCAAGTTATATGGAAAAGTTGAAGGGGAGGTGCTATGTTTTATAGCCATCCACCTTCAACATAATATAGCACAATGGCAGAGAAAAAGGGATTATATCTTCCTGTAAAAAAAAATAGAGCAGAGACTTTCTAAGTGACCCCAGAGCCTCTTCCAGCAAAATATCTTTTTTTTCTCCTTGCACTAATATGAAGAATGTGGAGTCACGTTTCTTAAAGGGAATTAGAGTACATATTGAAAAACTCTACAACCCGACTTTGCATAATGAATAAGGAGTAGGGTGTGCATTCATTAAACAATTTTACTTTTGAACTTAAATTCTACAGCATGTCAAACGCCTCACCAACTCTGCATTCTCGGGAAGCCAAGTTCTGTTACAATTAACATAATTGGGAGAGCTGGAATGGCGAGGCAGTGGCTCACCTCTTCTTTACCAGATGTCCTGGCCCCTGTGGGGTAGAGATTTAAATCTTTGCACATTACTCTTCTGCCCAACACCTCTGCTACTCCTGGAGCAGATGGGAGTATTCTATGTCATTCATTACTGGGCTTCCTGTGTCAGACCAACATTATTTATATAAAACATTGTTGCTATAACATATTTTGATTTTGATGCATATAATGTCCCCCCAAATCATGTAGATGTGAATGCCACTCTTTTTTTCTGCCTTTATTAGACAAATGGTTTTAAAAAAATCCTTTAATATATTAGATTCATCACAACTTTTACCTATAAAATTCAGATACTATTTGTCTACTGTGTAATTTCAGGATGTTTTCTTATATATCATCAGATGATATCTGTATACAAATGTTTAGTGCTACTCTTTGTGGTGTTTTGAATGAGAGTAGCCCTCCATGGGATCATTTGTTTGAATTCTTGATCCCCAGTTAGTAGATCTGTTTGTACAGGATTAGAAGGTGTGGCTTTGTTGGAGAAGGTTATCACTAGGTTGGGCTTCATGGCTTCAAAAGCCCACACCATGACTGTATATTTCTCTCTGCCTACTGGCTACTGATTAGGATGGAAAGCTCTTAGCTACTGCTCTAGTTCCATACTTCCTGCTATGATGATAATGGACTAATGGAAATTGTAAGCAACCCTCAGGTAAAGGCTTCCTTATACAAGGAACTAAGGCAACTCTAACCATAACAACGCTTGCTGCTGTTGAGTGTTGATTGTTTTGCATCGTTCTAAAAGGTAGGAGCATGGAGCAGTGTAACTAGGTGAGTCTAGCTCAAGATTCATAAGGTTCCATTTAAATATTAATCACAGCTCTTCACCTAGAAGTTCCAGCAAGGAAAGGCACATGCTTCCAAGCTCACCCATGCAGCTACTAGAAGGCCACCCATTCTTGCTTGCTGAAGTCAGTAGTCCTCATCATGTGGTTTCTTCATGCAGCTGGCTCTCCGGAGAGTGAGTTAAGACTGGAGAAGGAGTGACAGAGAAAGAAAAGTTACCCTAAAGAAGCATCAGAATTTTTTATGTCCTAATTTTGGAAGTTCAATGATTAACCTTGCCTGTTTTATTTAGAAGCACATAGCTAACACTCAAAGAGCCAAATAAAACCACCACACCCAAAAGAAAGGGAGGTAAGCTCTTCCAGTTGAAGAGACAAGCTTTGTGGAATATAAGGACACATTTGTGCAACCAGAGTAGTCCTGAGACCCGCAATTCTCATCATGTCTCATCCCACGTCAGCCAAAGCCACATCCTGTAGTGCCATCTCAAAGTTCAGAATTCCATCGTCTCAGAGGAGTCCCAGTATGGGTAGGACTTCTATTTAGACGCCATCACTTAAATGTAGCCTGTTGAGTTACTATGAAAATAATGTGTTATCTGTCTGCAATGCCCAGTACATGGAAACAGATACACACACAGACACACAGACATCCTCCCCCCAACTGTTCATGTATATAGTAACTAGAAATTTCTTAACTGAATGTGGAAAGATGGGTACATCGTTTCGTTACTGTGGAGCCACATTGGCAAAGCTAGGCAATGGTGGCGGCTCTCTGAGAAGGTCTCCTCCTGAGAATAATTCTCCCTGATTTTAACCTCTGTTCCTGGCCTCCTTCTTCCCTTTTTAAAAGAACATGTCATGAAGAACACAGTTATAACTGAACAGAGTGTTTTTTTTTTTTTCCAGTCTGTTTTCTACCAGTAGAATTCCTGAGGTCCAAAGGCCTCTTTTTGTTTTACATTATTTCTTTTCTTTTGATTTCATGTTGGCAAAGTCACTGCATACATAATTGCTTTAAAAAATAAATAAATTAAAAATATGGCCTTCTGTGAATTGTTAGGCTGTATTTTATTAGACAAAAAAACTTTATCCTTGATTTGCTTAAAATAAGCCATCCTCTACTTCAGAAATCCCCTGTGGCTACCAAGGGCCAATGCCCTGAGCATTCCTGACAAGCCTGCTGTTTGATTTCAAGGCTCTCTACAATTCATAATGGTACCTGCAATACATCTTTTGTCTAAATTGAAAATCCCAAGCTCCCCACCCCAAAGCTCTTTGGAGCTCTGGTGGAACAGCTTTGAAGTTGCTGTTCCCTTATCTTTAGACCAAATTTCATGGCTGCACCCTGTAAACAGGGTTTACTTGATGACACTACGTATCATCTGAAAATTCTGAGAATTCTCACAACCATTCTTGAAGTTGGAGTCTCCATTTTTCTGTACCTTTTACTATGAGAAGCAAGAAAAATTCAGACAGTATTTGGAAATCTTTCTAAGGAAACTGTGAGGCTGAAGTCTGCTACCCACTGATCCTGCCATTTGAGAACAACAGAGAGATTCAGCGGGAAGTTCATGCTGATACTCAGATTGGAAACTTGTTACAGGCTCCTGATTATAGGTCTGTCCTTTCCATGTGACTTCCATTACAGCAAATGAAGTAGAGAGGGAGAGCTAATGGGTAAGAGTGAGGAATAGCATACAAACTCAAGCATGCTACAGTCTTCTTTAATCTGAAGCTAAAGCAGCACCCTAGTATGTCTGCCATGTTCTGTTCACTGTAAGGACATCATCCAGTTCAGCCTACACTTGGGAACAGGGCATTATGTACAACTTCTTGATGGAATGATTATAGAAGAACTTAAAATATATTTCAAAACCATTCACTTATACTCTATAAAATACTGCTTGTAAATCCATGTAAGTATTATAATGAAATGACAAATAACATTGCTCTCAATCTTATGTTGTACTGACTTGGAATTTAAAAAAAAAAACACTGATTACACGGAGTAGACCAATCATAATTGTTCTTAAGCTAAAGATAGCATTTTGCTATATATTATCTTATTCTTTCTAAAAAATCTTGCAAAGAATGACACTACCATCCTAACTTTACATATAGGAAGCATGGGACCAGAAAGTGCACAGTTGTGTTCAATCTTAGCATTTCTAGGAAGTAACAAGACTGGAATTGGACTCATCCTATTGCACTGTACTGATGGAGTTCATGTGTCAACTTGGGACAAGCTAGATACCTCAGACAGGAAGGAGCCTCAGTTAGGGAATTGCTCCCTTAAGATCCAGCTGTAAGGTATTTTCTCAATTAGTGATCAGTGGGGTAGCCCATGGTGGGTGATGCTGGTAGTCCTGAGTTCTATAAGTAAGAAGGTTGAGCAAGGCATGAGGAGCAAGACAGTAAGCAGCATTCCTCCATGACATCTGAATCAGCTCCAACCTCCAGGTTCCTGCCCTGTTTGAGTTCCTGTTCTGACTTCCTTTTATGATGTGAAGGTATAAGCTGAATAAGCCATTTTCTTCCAAACTTCATTTTGGTCATCATTATTTGTTGCAACAATAAGAACCCTAACAAATACAAGAACCAAGGTGGATTCAAGAGTTCTCTTTTTAGAAAATAGCTCTTTTAAGTGGAAACACAGAGGGATTCTTCAGAAGCAGACATTGGGAATATAAAACATGGTGTGAATTATTTTATGATATGTAATCTTTGATTATGTGAGGTTCATGTATTTTTATTACAAAACACCAAGCTACTTACAAGAAAGATAATATATATATATATATATGTGTGTGTGTGTGTGTGTGTGTGTGTGTGTGTGTGTGTGTGTGTATGTGTGTATGTGTTAAACATTGTTTGAGCATACATTCCTATGATGTGTGCATTAACTGGAGCCTAAACAGAGACTTAGAAAGTCTATGAGTGTAGAATCTATGATCTGTTAAGGAAAATTAGGGATGAGCACTAAGAGCTATCATAAGTCAATCATTTAACATTTGCCACAGTAGATACTGCATGGCAAACCCCTCTGGAAGTCAGTAGCCCACACTATGATTTCCTCTTGCTTCTCCATGCTGACGAAGCAAGTTTTGTTCTGCTTTGTCTGCTTTCTGTTGGCCTCGGTGAAGGAAAGCAGGCGTTTCCTTCAGGATCTTCCCTAAATGTAACTCCTATTTACTGATTTTCACTGATCCAGGGAGGTAGCCAAAGAATACCATTTTTAAGGAGGTGTGGATGTGTAAGAGGGGCTTATATAAGCCTCTGATGCCTTGTAAGACTAAACTCTAAGTAGGCAGCCACATTCCCTGCCTTCTAGCAATACAAGCTACACATGGCCATCTTGGAACTAATGTGGCAGGAAAATACACTCAGCCATCAATGGAGAGACTAAAGAGTTATAAAGAAAAGACATGACTACAGAAAAGAGTAATGAATATAGAGAAATAATAGTCATAGAATATATCAAATTTTTTTGAGGCATCAAAAAACAAAGAGTAAATAATTAGGGGACCTGTTATAATCAATCTCCTTCCTAGCTAAATGGAAAGTACTTGTTTAGCTCCTCATCTTAAAAACAATATTTGTAAATACTTAAAGTGACCACATATGTAAGAATGTAAACTAGTATCTTACACATAGGAATAACTCAGCCAAAGCAAAGATCTGAATACCTTCTAGGAAATTAATATCATACTGGAGGAGGCTGGAAACCTATTTATGAAACAACTACAACATGATTATTGGTCAACCTGTAAGCTAGGATAAACAACACTTAAAATACTAACCTGAGTAGAGAGGATCCTAGTCAGAAAAGGCTTTCTGTCTGTGTGCAACGGTGCTCAGCAAGTGAAAAACTTCAGTTTTCTCTCTTTCATTTCTTAACAATTAATTTCAGAAGAACATGCATATATTTCCATTCATCTTAACTGTTTATAAGATATTCTGGCAGTGAAATGACATGGTTGTCATGGAAGCAATCAAGAATCAGGCATCAGAACTCAGGAGAGGATAGGATATGCAGCTGACCATGATGCTCATTTTTGCAACACAAAAGATAGTTCTTACAGCGAGTCATTCGTTAAGGCTGATGCCCATCAACATTTCCATTTGATGATATCAATTCAAATCTATTAAGGGGGATGGTATTACCAGGGACCAAATATGGGCATAAGTATGCGTATATTAGTGATGGCTATGTGCTTTTGTATATTTTAGCCATGGCTCATTCTCATTTCATCATTGCTTGGTTGAGTTTAGAATTGCTCTACACTCAAGATATCTAGATTTTTGTTTTACTCAACATGCAGTGGGTATAAACCCTACCCTTGAAGGGATTTCAGTCATTTGTATAAAAATGTTCAAAAGTGTTCAAGAAACAGGTGATATTAGATATGGGAGGTAGAATCCTGTGTGCGTGTACACACATGCACACACACATCAGAGACTGTAAATGCTTTTTTTGGTTTTTTAGCTGAAGCCTCTTCTTTTGAACAATCTATTTTTACAGTATCGTCTTGTGTTTTTGTGTACAGAAGCTTCCTTTCTGTGTAATTCAACAGTGACCAAGTCTGTCTGTAGAAAGACTGGGCTGCAATCTCTGAAACATATATAAATAGTTAAGACTCTTGGTCATACAGAGAACTCCAAGGACACGGGGAAGGTGAGTCAGGCAAACATCGGTATTGTTTTGGATGTTGTAAGGAAGAATGTGAAAATTCTCACTCTAAGAGAAACAGAATTTTAAAATTAGGTGACATTTGAGCAACTCATAAAAAAGATGGATAGGATTTTATTAAAAAATACAAAGTTGGGACAACATACTGTGGAAATAAAAACAAGGACATGTCAAGGCTGAATAGTTGGCTTAGTAGTAAAGAGCACTTTCTGCTGCTCTACCAGAGGACAAGGGTTTGTATCACATGACTCACAGCTACTTTAACTTCAATTCAAGGGCAATGCCATACTCCTTTCTGAACTCTGTGGTAAAAACACATATACATAAAATAAAATAAATAAGTTTAAAAAATTTACAAAAACAATAGGCAGATGTCTTACAGATCTTTATAACTTTTTGATTTTCTATTTAAACAAAAAATTAAATTTGGCGATTTAGCTATGAAAATTTTAAGAATATTAATAACGTACAAAACTATGGAGAAAGCAAGAAATCCTGAGAAACTAAGAGTAGAAAAACAAAACAAAAAAGAGTAGAAAATAAGAATTGAAACAGCAAAGGAAAGTAAGAAATTATCACAATTATCAATAAAGGTGCAGTGTCACCAAACATGAGAGTATCAAGTTCAAAAGGAAGACATCAATCAGAAGATGTGTAAGACCCAAAAAGAAAACACTGGAGAAAGTTAATCCATTTGCTAGAGAAGAGAATTTTATTGTGAATGAGAAAATAATAAGGAAAGAGCGAGGGAATAGATGGAAATTTTTAAGACAATTGAGGCAGGAGTTTAGGTGAAATCCACACCAAGTTGTTGATGTTGTTGTTTTACTGAAGGGTACTGACAGAGTGATGGCACACGCTAACCTGGTCCTTTCACTCCTTGAACTACTTACCTAGAACAACTGTGCTTTAATCTAGCAGGAACTTCAGCAAGGTACCTATTGTGGATTGAATAGGTAAGGCTCCCGTAGATGCACGTGTTTCAATGATTGGCCCATTGGGAGCGGCACTGTCAGGAAGTTTGGCCCTGTTGGAGTAGGTATGGCCTTGTTGGAGGAAGTGTATCACTGTGAAGATGGCTTTTGAGGTGTTATATGCTCAAGCCACACCCAGTGTGACAGTCTTCACTTTTGCCACCCGAGAAACAAGATGTAGAACTCACAAATCCTTCTCCAGCACCATGTCTGCCTGTTCACCACCATGTCCTGCCATGATGGTAATGGACTAAACTTGTGAAACTGTAAACCAGCCGCAATGAAATGTTTTCCTTTGTAAGAGTTGGTGTGATCATGGTGTCTCTTTCCAGCAATAGAAATCCTAAGACAGTGCCCAAGGTTTTTGCTTGTTCAGTTTTGTTTTTATTGACTCTTTAATTTCTGAAACCAGTATTATTATTTTACTAGTTAAATAGTGCCAGCCAAAATGCTCCTTCAAAAGTATTTGATTTGAGGACCCTCTCTGCTCTCTTCAGTGTGGGCCTACTTCAGGTTCAGAAGCTGGCAGTGGGAGATGGATGGGAGGTCATTTTGCTTTCTCCCCTTTTCACTGTTTCCCCTTTTCCTTTTACCCCTCCAGAAGCTCATTCGTTAGGGAATACAGTATGGAGTTACTTGCCCAACCAATACAAGTTGATGTGACCAAACCAATTGTCATCTTTTTTCCTTACCTATGAGAGATCTAAATTTCAGATTCATAGGATTTTTGAGAATTGAAGTGTCTGTGATATAGGTCTGCTCTCAATTCCACTCTTATCCTCTGATCATCTATGCCCATGCTGTTCTGGGTCACTTCATGATATCACACAATTCTAAAGAGAGTCATAAGATTACACTGTGCTTCAGGAGTCATAAAGTCACGTGATACTGTAGGAAGTATTCATGTTTTTCAATCCTTGATGGAGAGCAATTTCTCCCAAGGCAGCCTCTCTCCTGCCATGCTCTAGAGTAGACCATTGCCTTCAGAAATTTCCCTACAAAAATATTTACCAGGACTCACATTCCTAACCCAAGGTTTACCCATATACTCTACTCTTTTGTTAAGTCTGTTTTTGTTTTCTTATAGTTTGGGGTGTTGGATCCAAGTCTTGTACATAAGTAGATAAATACTCAGTATACTGAGATGTGTATTCTGGGGTCCTTTTGAGAAGTATTTCACTTGATATAATGTAAAAAACTGAGTTATGATATCACAGACTTTGAATATTTTCCCCAATGTGTCTTTCTTGTACATCTCAATTCTCTAGCTCATATATTCAACACATACGGGGTGGGTCCCTGCTGTATGACTGGTTTTGAGTAATCTCCTTTGAGATTTCTCTATAGTTATTTTAGCATCTCTTTAGAATGGGGGACATTTGGCAACAATTGTGTTGTTCTCAGCCAAAGACCTATACAGAAATTACAAGACAACAGGAAGAGTTCAATTTAGCATCCTGGTCCATTAGTAAAGTGGGGCATTAGATCATTTCTTGAGACTGATTGAGGGCATTTAGGGATTTTTGTGGTTAATAAAAGAGAAAACAGGACTCTGGTAAGTGGAACAGGTAGTCAATTAGCAAGAGGAAGAGATTTTAGGAAAAGCATTTTTGAGTCTCGATAATATCACTATGAAGAAGCCATAAATAGTTATGGGAATAGTGTTGTCAAATTCAATAGTATGATAAATAGAAGATGAAGAAAAGGCAGAAAAGTCCACCCCCCAGTGATCATCAACAATATTGTCAATTATTGTTTTTTTAATAATAGGCCAATAACTACAGGAACACTGTAGATAGAATGGGAATAGGAACAATACCTTTACCATCTGACAAAATTTATCTGGGTAAAGGGAGCTACAATTTTTATTCATGTGTCTTCAAACATTGTCTTGTTTTTTTAAAAAAAAAAAAATAAAGGGGATATTTAGGTGCCCTGCCTTTCCCAAAACTCACTGTAGTGTAAACGATGGGGAATTGAATGAAGGTGTGCCCATAGAGTAAGCATTTGATGAAAAAGACGGATGAAGTGGGTTGGAAAATGAACAAGTAGAGCTGTGAATGAAAGGAAAAAGTTGAATAGTCATGAGGTTGGATGGTGGGATCTTGTCAAGCAAGACCAGAAGATCAGAGAAACCAACACTGAGTTCCTAAGACAGACAAGCGTGGCTGGACCATGCAATGCCCAGGTGGAACAGAGCTAAGGCCACAGGAATAGAAAACAACCTAAGAGTATGATTAGAATGACATGTGATCTGTTTAATTCTGTGTCCAATGAAGGCGATAAGAAAGATTGGATAGATGCTAGGAAATGGGATTTAAGGGATGAAGTTATTTTCAAAGAACTAAGAGGAAATGCCATGAAAGTACATAAACAAAAAAACCACTTTAAATAAGGGGGCTTTACAAAGTCGTGCAATTGGCTGAAGGTAAAGAATGACCCATGATGGCGAGACTGTCATAGAAGTAACTGACTTCTCATTCCTAATTTCTAACTCCTTAGTGTGAGAACATGCATCACATCTAAAGGAAACGGAGGAGCATTTGGGCTTTTCCTGAATGGAAAGGATGGGAAGATACTCCCAGGTTTCCATGTCCCCAAAGCAGCCTTTTCCTGCTAGTAAGTTCAAAGGAAAGCCGTGTTCAGCCAGTGTTATGTCGGCCTCTTGAATTTTCTTCATAGTAGTATTTCTTATTACTTTAAACTACTCATACTTGTCTTTAATACCTTAGCTTTTATTGAGCATATAAAATAATGGACTTCATTATGTCTTTATGCATATGTGTGTGCGCATGCGTGGGCGCAGACTGTATTCATATTCACCTGTTACCCTCTCTCCTCCCTTCATCCCTCTTGCTGTACTTCCTGCTAATGAGTAGCCTCCCACCATGTGCAGGTCTACTTTGTTATTTAGTCTAGATTCTATGGAGGAGAAGGTACCTATCATGTTGCTTTAATAATTTTCCCATCTCTAGCACACGAGTCTGTGACAACAATATCTCTGTTAACTGGTACAGACCCATCGTGTGGAACTGAATACTCACTAAATTTGTTTCCAGTGAATACTTGAGTTAAATGTGAAGGAAAGTCTGGGAATCTGTGCAAGCATTCTAATACCATGTAGAAGCAGGGAAGGCACTGATCAAATGTCAGAGTAGTGGTCCTGAACTATAGGCAGAATGTGTTTAGGGGAATATAAAAATATATAAGCAGAGACATTTAGCCTTCACTTATTAGGGTGGTGGAGGTAGAGACTTAAGAAAAGCTGGGAGTCTCATAATCAGGTTCAGTAAGGGAAAATAACAGGCACAGCATTTTCCCTTGGAAGCCTACTCATAAGTAGAAAATCTTGGAACTTTCATGAACTTTGGTTTCTTTCACATGTGATTTACCGACTGTGGTGGCTGAGGAGGAAGGTGAGGTCATGTGGAATAACTCTTGCTCCTATCTCTTTTATTATTATCTTTAAATCACAAGTACCTAGTAAGGGACTGGAAGTAACATTCTGTTTTCTAAGTAGAGTGCCAATGTTATTCCTTCAGTCAGAGATAAACTGCCATTGGAGAGAGAGTCCTCAGAGAATATTTTCATGAGCCAATGGACTTCAAATGAGAGAGGAAGGACAAAAGGAAAATGGGAGATGTAGTTCATAGTTGCCTCCCAGTGACAAAATCTAACATGAGAAGTCAGAGTCTGCCAACAGGCAATGGGCACTAGAAAGAGAAGATAGGAACCTTGATTTTGTTTTTCATGCTCTTGGAATGGGTTTCCTTAATCTTACATTTTTTTCAGTCTATCCTGAAGGGAAAGCCAGGTCAGGAGATCAAGGCATGAGCCAGGAGGCAGAAACTGAAGCAAAGACAATGGAGGAGTACTGTTCACTGGTTTGCTCTCTATGGCTTGCTTGGCATGCTTTCTTGTTTTTCATGATAGGAACTTGAACTTGGATTAAATCAACGGTGTGTTTGTCAGATTCTGTAGGTTCTTGTATGTTTCTGTGACAAGTTACCCAGAAACAGAACAGGGGGTGCACCTTCTCCTCCAGTGAAGGAGGTGGTTTGGCTAATCTTACAAATGCCCTATTCACAGAACTTTCCAGATGAATTTGTCATCTTTCTGGTCATTTTTTTTTTGAATAAAACAAAATGACAAGCTCCTGTGGTTTCTGTTTGAAGCTTATTTAGACCTGAGCTGACTGAAGTACAGAGAATCATCCACATGCTTAAAAACATTGATTCTCTAAATTCTGACCAAATAGTTTGGAATGGATGTTTATCCTAACACATTAGGGCTCATTAGGTAAAACACAGGAGCTGTCAGAGAGGATTAGCGGGGTTCTTCCTGTTTGTTTGCTTACATTTGCTTACTGGGGTTTCTACAGTCAGGCTGAGTTAGGAGTGAGGCAGCAGTGACTGATCTGAAGAGAAATTAATTAAAATATAGGAAAACGAGGGATTTTGTAAATGATTCAGATTAAAACTTTCAACAAACAGAGGAGAAATTCAGAGTTCAAACAGAATTTTAAAACATGAGAAGGTGGGGATTTGGGAATCTTCACAGGATCCTAAAAAGTAGGCCTTATAAAACCATCAGCCCAGGTTATCGCACAGTGTGTTGTGATCTTGGACATCGTGGCACAACGTGGTGAAGTTCTGGGGGAAGGGAAGTGCTGGTTTCATCACCCACTCGTTTTATACTTAAGAGATTTTTCCAGGTGATTTCACTTCTCTGATCTATTTCCTCATCTGTGAAATGAGAGATAACATTGGAATCTATTGTCTAACGTTATTGGAGAGATTAACTGAAAGTACTCATGGAATAAAATTTTACTCTTCCTCAGTATTCGTCATTAACTCATCCTCATCATGACCATGACTACTGTCACATCATCAATGTCAACAATTCTGATGTTTATGACAGTGACTGGTGAATGGCTGATATTCAATCTATAAGGACCCAGTGGCTCGGTGAAAGAATGCTAGGTAAAATGAGCCTTTCCCCTTAAAGCTCACCATGAGAGGCTAATACCAGGCTGTGCCCTTGGAGTTATCATGACAGGTGCCACAGTTTGCTTTCTGTTGCTATCTAAAATAACATGACCAAGAGGAAAGGGTGTATTTCACCTCACTTGCAGTTCATCATTAAAGGAACAGAAGGGAAGGGAGGGGAAGGGAGGGAAGGGAAGGGAAGGGAAGGGAAGGGAAGGGAAGGGAAGGGAAGGGAAGGGAAGGGAAGGGAAGGGAAGGGAAGGGAAGGGGAGAATGCAGGAACCAAGAGGCTGGAACTGAAGCAGAGCCTATGCAGGAATGCTGGTTCCTGGCTTGCTCAGCCTGCTTTCTTATACAACCCAGGATCACTACCCAGGGACAGTGCCACCTACAATAGCCTGACTCCTCCCACTTCAATCATTAATCAAGACAATTATCTAACAGACGTGCCAACAGACACATCTCACAGAGCACTTTTCTCCATAGAAATTCTTTCTTCTGAAATGACCCTTGATTGTGCCAAGTTAACGAAACCAGACCAGCACCTTAGGCCAAGTTTAGAGATGAACAAAGGACATTCAGCATCCCAAGAGTAAGTCTTCCTAGTTGTGTTCTTACTTTGGACAATTATCTGAACATGGAAATAAATCTGTATTCGGTGAAACCACAGCTCATTCCTGATAAAGCATGAAGGACGAGTTCTCTATGCCTAGGGTACTGCAGAGGATTATGGGAATGACGGCAGACCCATATACATAGCCCAGGATAGGCAGCCTCTGCACAGGTCTATTGTTGCATTGAAAAATATTATTTTCTCAAATCATTGATGCATTTGGAAGTTTAGTACTTTGACTTCTGATATTTTTTTTCAGAATAACTTGGAAACTTTTGAAGTACAGTTTTGTTTTGAAAAGCAGCCTCCATTATTTTTGGTGTTCTGCTTTGTTTGTTTGTTTTGCAGTTATTGCTTGCCTTTCAAGCACTGGGCAGACAAAATACTATCTGTCTGATCACTGGTGATCCAGGGCTGAGGCCTCTAGGTGGAAAAGAAACCTATTAAAATGCAAATCCCCCTGGAGTGATAGCCCCTAACAGCCCTGTTATCAGCGGTTGTCACCAAAGAGGGGACCAGGAGGGTGGGTGCTGTGTGAACATCTGCAAGAGGTAAGATAAAGGAAGAGGTGGGCAGGAGCCAGAGGCAAGGCTTGTCTACCCCATTCTTTTAGCAAAAGTTGGTCATAATGCCGAAAACCAGAAGAAGATGAGCAGTGAATTTCTGAGCTGGGATGAAGGACTAGACAGATGTGGTGAATGTTTTTAAATAAGTCTGCTTGCAGGGAAAAGTCAGGAAATTAAGAAATCACAAAGAAGTTTTCACTCAACATAAGAAACACAAACCAGAGTTTTAAAGCCACCCACATAGGAACACAGTACTTCATTTTATTTCCTCCATTTCTTTTGGATTGATTTCTTGAAGACCCACATAGTTTGTATTTTGTGACAATGAAGCATTTTTGGAAGAAAAGGATTTCGTTCATGAAACCTCTGAGCACATTTTTGACCCTTCCAGGTATGCTGCTCTTGGAGATGATAATGTAATGTGCTTTTAATTTTAATTCATATTTTTAATATATTTGTTTTAATTTATATTTGTAAATGTCTGGCTTTGATTTTAGTATCAAACAATGTTTTTGAAATGCTACTCTAGAAGTTGGCCTTCCCCCTGCCTTGGGATGTTCCACCACTGATAGAGGATCCAGGACATAGGATTTACTAACCAAAGATGGTCAGGCTATAAATTAGAATTGGAGATCCTGGCTTTTTGGAGCTTAGATTTAGAGAAAAAAATAATGATCACATAATAAAGGTAAGTGACAAACTCGACATCATGCTACTATCATTCTGAACTCGTGTGCTTTCATAAAGAATTACTGAAAATAGCTACTTTACAAATAATCTCCCTCTTCTACTGACCAGCTCACTGGCTTTGGGTTTATCTGTGAAAACGGGTAGATGGCACTTCTTTCCTGAATGGTAGACAATGAAAAGGGAAAAGATGGGGCTTTAATCATCAACATATACATAGCCTGTAGGAGGTTTTCCAGATACCACATCATTCTTGCATTTAAGTTGCTTACCAACCCATAGACAAAAGATATATCGCAAGCAAATTAAATACAAGACAGTAATAACATGCCTCTTCTATTGATAACTAATGACTCACAGATGATGGTAAAGCCATTGATAGAGGCAGCTTTCAGGAATGTCACAGGGGTTCCTGTGTGTGTGTGTGTGTGTGTGTGTGTGTGTGTGTGTGTGTGTGTAGTTTATTGAGGTGTATCACATATCTAGAAAATTCTAGAAACCTTAAGTGTTGTGGGAGCTGCGGGTTGTGTTCCACCCGGCTCACAGCCACCGGCTAGCTTTACCCATAATAACAACACACAAATTGTATTCTTTTAAACACTGCTTGGCCCATTATATCTAGCCTCTTCTTGGCTAACTCTAGCACCTGGACTAGCCCATTTCTAATAATCTGTGTAGCCCACGTGGTGCGCTTACCGGGAAGAATCTAGCCTACGTCCATACTGGGTCGGAGCTTCATCGCATCTGCCTGGGAGAGGGGAGCATGGCATCTGAGCTCACTTCCTCTTCCTCCCAGCATTCTGTTCTGTTTACTCCACCCAATTATGTTTTAACCTATCAGGGCCGAGCAGTTTTTTATTAATTAACCAATGACCTTTCTCCATCACTTAAGTTTGTGGCTCAATGGAACTTTCAGACCCGTGCATTAATGGAACCACCATTCACAGAAATATGGATGATAGCCACAAATTAGATAATTAAATTTTTTTCCTACATCTGCTCTCCTCTGTAATTAAGTACAGTACTGACTTTCATCACTGTCTACTAATTCGTCTTAATGTCATATAAATAGGACTGTTTCCTATGTTGTCTTTTGAATTTGGACTCGTGTTTCCCACTTTTTCTGTGGCAGTTATCTGTAATCAGTGTGTGAGAACTCCATCTATTTCACATATAGTCTTTGCCAACTGGGAAAGCTGTGGTTTCTACAAGGTGTCTATGCATGTGTGTGTCAACCCGTGTGTGTGTAGTGCCTGTGAAAGCTAGAGGATAACCTGAAATGGTAGTCCTAATGCATTGTCCAATATATTTTTTTTGGTTGTTGTTTGTTTGCTGGTTTGTCTTGTTTTGTCTTTTTGAGACAGTTTCTTACTGGAATGGAACACATCAAGTAGTCCAGGCTAGCTGACTGACTAGCTCACTGGATCTGCCTGTTCTTGCCGTATCAGCAGTGGAACCGACTTCAGGGGCATGCCATCAGACCTGTCTTTTTTAAACACATGATTCTGGGGATCAAACTCAAACCTTCACATATAGCACTAAGTTTGAGGACTGAGCTGCCTACCCATCGCTTCAGCTATTATGTTGTATTAAAAAAATGAATTTCCTGTGCTTTCCACCTCCTTCTCCCATTAAATGTTTTGCCCATTGGTCATTCGATTAAGCAATTTTTTTTCTTATGGATTTGCTTCCTTCTAGATAAAGTTGAGAGTATCTTTCGTTAATCTATGATTTGCCTTTTCAATTTCTTAATGGCATCTTGATAAAAAGGAAACTCCATGTTATTGAATTCTAATGTATCAAATTTTTCTTTGAGGTTACTCTTTCCTGTGAACTTAAGAAATCTTTGCCAATCAAAGTGGTCCAAATGATATTTCAATTCTTTGATATGTTGACAGAGGATTAGAGGCCTGTCAGAATTTTACAACTCTGTGTAATTTCCAGGCAAAGGGTTTTCCTAAAGCGGTGCAGCTCTGGTCACTGCTGTTTCCACCATCATCCTCTGCACAGGACAGCTTGAGTCATCCAGACAGTGCCCAGCCTTCAGAGCTTAAGACTATTCGGTGCCTCAGAAGTCCACAGTTCATCTCCAGTCCACAGCCCGGGGCTCAGACTCCGGATAAACACAGACTATAACAGCTATGGAATCTGAATAGAAGCTTCTATCTCTTTTGGTTTTTTTTTCCAGTGGATTACGTTTGCCTCAATGTTAAACTTGACTCCAAGATCAAATATCAAGACTCTGTCCTTGTGTCCCATTGTTCAGAGTTCCTAAATATTTGATAAATTTCAATGACCAGCAAGATTCTACCTTTTTATTCTTTTCACTAGGGGAAAAATAGCCCAGTTATAAACTGATATCTATCTTATTTTTAGGCAACATGGAACACAAAAGGAAAAATTTCCCCTAATCTATAGAATAGGAATAAAAAATATAATAAGGAGAAACTGAAGTCAGGATATAAAATAAGTAAATTTAATTAATGAAAAAAGCCGTTTGATTCACGGACTTACACATTCTGACTTGTGGGTTAACTTTCAGTGTACATGGAAGAGTGACAGCTCCATTTGTATGACTTTGGTAACTGAACTGCACCAAAGCACCTGAAACTAAGTGGTTTACATGACAGAAATTTGTTGTCTTACATCTCTGGAGGCTTCACATCTTTGGCAGATTCGATGGCCCTTGAGACTTTTTTCTCTGGCTTACAAAAAAAATCTGCCTTATCTCTGGCTTCAGATAGACCTTCCTTTGTGCTCATGAAAAATAGCCACTATATATATATATATATATATATATATATATATATATATATATAAAATTTCTCTTCTCTACAAAAGACCATTGTATTGAATGAGGACCCTGTGATGGATAGGTAAATGTCTATGTGACAGAGATTAGAATGGCCTGGAAGGTAAGTCTCTGGACACATCTATGGTGGCGATTATCTGCCCACTCTGAATGGCACCATTTACTAGGCAGGGGATCATGGGTCGCACAAGAAAGGAGAAAACAAGCTGAGCACTAGCACACAGACTTAAACGGCTTCTTGTAGTTTTGTCCTGATTATGGATATGATGTAGGTAACACCGTAAAACTCTTGTCATGATGACCTAGGGAACCTAGAACTGTAAGCCAAGTGAATCCTTTTTCCCTTAAAATTGGTTTGGTTAGAATATTTTATCATAGCAACAGGAAAAAGGAATACTGAAGCAGAACCAAGCTAACATCCTTATTTTAATATTGTCACATATTTTAAGTCCTTTCCTTTTGCTGTGCCATATTTTGAGGTACAGTGGTGGGCATAGGAGTTAGCATACAAATTGCTTTTGGTGGGGACTGAGCACAGTTCGTTCAGTTCAAGAGGATGACTTATGGGCATCCACCGAGCATGCTGAGCGAAGGGAGCCCACATCAGAGAGTAAACCATGCTTTCTGCAGGAGTGCAATTGTCACAGAACCCAAGGGCTCGAGCAGTGGAGTGCATGCAGAAATCATGAGGAAGGCTTCCTCAGACAGATACAGGAGCTGAGAAGATTGATTAGACAATGCTGATGAGAGCAGCTTGGGGGAACGTCACACACTGAGCACAGAAAGACTATGAAGGGAGATTGTTTCATTGAGGATATTTGAAGCCTGGTTTTGAAAGTAGTAAAGATTATGGGTTTGCTGGTGGATGGAAGATAACTATCTCAGAGAATAACATTAGGTACAAAGGCCAAGGCTGTCAGCCTGATTTGAAGGGGTAGGCAGGACTGTATTTATTTGGTTCCTTTTAGGTCTGTGACCTTAGAACTCACTTGATGTAAAAAGTCCTCTTGTACACATAAAAATTATAAATTTTTTTAAATAGGCATATATTCTTTAATGAAATAGAAGCTCTCATCAAAAGCAAACAATATATCCCAGGGTCAAGTGGTTTTAATGAAGAACTCTATCAGAACTTCCTACACTCCTCTAAGATTTTTATTTTTAATTGTGTGTGTGTTTGTGTGTGTGAGAGAGAGAGAGAAAGGGAGGGAGGGAGAGGGAGAGAGAGAGAGAGAGAGAGAGAGAGAGAGAGAGAGAGAGAGAGAGAGACAGAGACAGAGACAGAGAGAAAGACAGAGAGAGACAGAGAGAGACAGAGAGAGACAGAGAGAGACAGAGAGAGAGAAATAAAGGTACTTTTGGGGTCTAGAAGAAAGTATTGAAGCCCTTAGAACTGGTGTTACAGGTCCTGTGAGTCTTCCTGATCTGAAAGGGGTGCTGGGAACCAAACTTAGGTTCTTTGAAGACTACAAAGTTCCCTTAAATGCTGAGCCATCTCTCTAGCCTCAAGAAATGATTTTTGAAATCCTTGCAACCACATTCTCACGAGGTATAAATTGCTGTTTCTCAGAGGAACAGGGTATCTAATCTCTCTCCAGACAGTCTATAAGTCTCTATCTATAGCTATATATGCCTATAATGTCTCCACATTTTTGAACTCTGGCATCTTGTAGGAGGCATTAAGTCTTATAGACAAACCGCACCTGTGGTATCACTGAATAGTTCATGTCCAAGAACGTAGAGGAGGCACAGGTAGAATCATGGCCAGATACATGCTGGCATTGTTCCAGTCTCAGTTGTCACCTCTCTTCAGATGCCCAAGGGAGGTAGCAAAGATACGTGATAACTGCATGGAGAGAAATTCAAATGAATGACCTAACGAGCTACATGCCAAAAGCATATTCTACTATTCTCTTCAATGAGTACAGGGCTTCAGTGATCATAAAAACCTGCACAATATAGAGAATAAAACAAAGCACCAAGAAATTCCCTGCCATTGTTATCTTGTGATGGTTATTATTTTCAATTCCCCTTTCTGCAGGGGCAGGGGAGGTATTCGCCCAATTCTACATAACCATATAACCAAGCCCATAAAATCTTTGGTACTGGCAACATGGTTTTGTTACACCTTTTAATCACAAGGTTTTCATCTACCTCATTATTTTTAATAGCTGTGTGATACTCCTTTGGGTGGATAAACCATCATTTTTTACACTCCTTTTTCTTTGAACAACCTTAAACTTCTTTCCAAGTTTTTGCCATTGCGACCAGACTTAATGAATACCCTATCTACCACTATCCACTTTCCCTATTATTTTCTTTAGATAAACCTCTAGAATCGGTAGGCATTTCTTGAAATGGTACTTGTGGGTAAGACATAAATCTGCGCTAAAATATACTGGCCCCCTTTTGTATTTTAAAGCACTTTTTAGCAGAATATTTATGGCTGTTTAAGTGTTTTTCCATTTTATCTTCAATGACAGCACAGTGCAACCTTCAGACCTGCTAGATGGTTTGGAAGCAGGGAACGTCCATTGCTATTTCTACTTCTATGGGCAAGGGAGCAAGGCCATTTCTAAAGGATGTGAGTACTAAACACTCCTATGGCACTTCAGTAAAATGCAAGCTGGGTATGAGATAGGTTTTTGTTTTGTCTTGTTTTTTGCCATTAAGTGAAAGTAGACAATATAAGCAATGCACCGAAGGATGGGAAAGCTGCAGAGAGAATAGACAAAATAATTGTCACAGGCTTGGTGATGAGGGAAACAGGAATTGGAGTGTTTCGATCCAGGATTTGCTCTTTTCGCTTGTCAGAAACTTCTTTCACAATCTCCTTCCTTGACCTAAGCATCATCTAAGCAGAATCTTTCACTCTTTGCTGAGAACGAGTTCTCTTGTCTCTGTGTGTCATTTCTCTCCCTATGCCATGAAAACCCTGCTCTCTCATTGCTCTGCCTAAAAGACACACCTGTGTGACTATGAAGTTTCTGGCCAGGTGTTCATCTTTCATGATTTGGAAGGCTATCCTCCCCGGATACCCTGGATCCTAGTACTGGAGTCCCCTCTATTTGCATCCATTTTTGCTTTAAACATTGTAGCGATTTCATTGAATTTTACATGTTTAATTTTGGTTGTCTGTTGTTCTTCATCCAAGGATAGCATTCTTGAGTGTAAATGACTACTCCTGTCATAGTCTCCCTTCTATCATTAGGGTCTAATTCAGTCTTAGTGAATTGCAGGCGTGAATGAATGTGTTTAATGAATGAATAAGTCAGGCTGCAAACTGTCGCTGGAGAGACACTTCAAACAGGGGCTGTGAAGGAAGATGGTGAGCTTGGGTTTATGTTCTGGAGGTTCTAGGCAATGAAATGCTCTCTTATGAAACATTTATTTTATTTTGAATTGTATGTGTGTGTGTATGTAGGTACGTGCACGTTAGTGTAGGTACCTACAGAGGCCAGAAGAGGGCATCTGATCTCTGAGGATGGGAGCCAGTTCACATTGGGGCTGGGAAACAAATAGAGATGATCCATAAAAGTACTATATGTTCTTAACTGCTGTGTCATCTCTCCAGCTCCTAGGCAACCAAATGCTCTAAAATTATCTGGCTTCAAAATTTCAGTAGAAAGGTACCCACAAAGTTCTAGAAGAGAAATCAGCAGCTGTACATGTCCCCCAAATCATGACTAGATGATGCGATTAGTAATTTCTCTCTGCCATATCTCTGGAAGATGACTTCATGGACATGCAGTCGCTGAAAACAACTGATTCGGAGAGAAAGACAAGGAAACTGGAAATGAATGTAAAAAGAAAACTGCAACACGAGTTTGTATTCTGCCATGATTAACTAAGAAGAACATTCTCCTAATGGTTTTGTAGAACATATTTTTTTAACAAAAAAAAATTACTGTCTATGAACTATAACAGACTCTCAAGGAAAAAGATTATTTAGCTGCTTCTAATCTCAAGTTTTTGAAATGTCATGTGACACGTATTTTTTTTTATCTAAAGAATACTTCTTAGGGATTGGATCTTAAATGTCCTCTAATGTTGCAGTGATTAAAAGCCTCAGCCCAGCCTGCAGTGACAGCAGGGAATCGTGACATCTTTCCTGGGTGGGAATCAAGTGAATGCAAGTTAGGTCACTGGGGATGTGACTTCAAAAGGCACACTGGGATCCTGACTGCTTCCGTTTTCTTTTTTTCCCTTCTGTCAAGAGGTAAGGAGCCAGCAGGAGAACTGACCCTGCTCCTTGCTCTTGGCCGCATGGAATGAGCCATCTGAGGCAGTGCTGGAGAGCTCCTCCAGGTAGAGGGAAAATGGGCAGTCTGACTTACCTAACTTCCACCCAGGCCCAGAGCCAGGGCTTTGAGGTGGCCCACCCCAATAACTACTGACTCTGTGAACTGTTGGAGCACGTGAAGGGGACACACCTATAGCTCCAAAACTGCACTATCACCATGACATAGAACAACAATGGGATATCTAAGAAGAGCCCCAGTGAGAGCCCATTTTGGGTGGTGTAGCAGAAACCAGAGGCCTTGAGTCTGACCATTCAGTACTGGCAATGAATAATCGCAAGTAATGATGAACATACACTAAAGGATCACCTGTTTCTCAATAGGCCACACTAAAACTTTAATGATGAGATTATTATTCTTATTTTTTTTTGTTGTTGTTGTTTGGTTGGTTTGGTTTTTGGGTTGTTTGGTTTGGTTTTTGTTTTGTGGGGGAGAAGTGGATGCCAGGGGATGGGGAGCTAAGTCAAATCAGAATGCGTGATGTGAAATCCACATACTCAATAAATGTTTTTTTAAAAAGAATTAAGTAGCCTCCTCTATCAAATATGTCCTCCACCAGAGTGCCCAAGCGTTCTTCATTGTCACTAGCTCAATACAGCAGGGGCCAGTCACCATGGACTAAAACACCTGATACTATAGGACCAAATAAATGGATCTGGCAAGCATGGTGGCTCATGCCTATAATCAACACTGACAATGATGAGGCTGGAGGATTAACATAAGTTCAAGGCTATCTTGGGCTACATTAGAAGCTCCAGGTCCAACCTGGCTACAGAATTAAGTCCTGTCTCTATAACCCCAAATCAATCAATTGATAATTCAATTTTTCCCTCTTCTAAGCACTTAGATGATACTCAGATATCATCACAGTGGTTAATAGCGAATACAAAAATCTACTCACAATTATATAAAAAGAGAAATAATGACTAGAAAATTGAGGGGAAAAAATGAGTTCTGAGATTGTTCCAGAATGTGTTTGGCTTCCATTGCCATAATAGCTCTTAAGGCTGTTAAGATTTTGTGTGTCCTGACCTTATATAAGCTTTTTGTTTAAAATACTTAAACACTTTTAAGATTTATCAGTTAAGACAAACATATGGAAGGAAAATATATAAACCCAAGTTACCACTGATAAAATGTATGTTTATTTTCATTCAGTACACATGAGGCTCAAATAGATTGAGTAGAAGTGTTAAAAAATACATTATTTTTAAAGTAATGTAGAAAACATTTGAGTTAGATATGCTGTTTGTAAACAGCTACATGATTTCTGCTTATTTTAAGTACATCAAATGTGTTTCCCCAAAGAGAATAAATATTCTCAGTTTATTTCTATTTATCCTCCTAATTTGTTCATCTCTAAAATTCTATAAGTCAATGAATTTCAAATTGGCAGGATTTGAATTAATGTGTTCTAACGATCACAGATCAAAGCTTGGCATTTTAAATGAAAATACGCCTTCTATTGTGCCTCTGCCACACAGCTCTCTGGAGTATATGAAGGTACTCCAGGTGAATAATCACCTCCAATGATTGCCTGTTCCAATCATTTTTTAACTTCTTTTTAAGAAAAAAATAATTCTGGTAGCATGAAGTTTTTCCATGTGTAAATACCGCCTCCCTCTAAAAGATAGACTATTTTAAGTAGGGATCATCATCACCCAACAACATGACCTATAGATAGGATGGAGAAAAATTTTAAATATGATGTGAACAAATATTAATGATTAAAATACCAAGATACATAGGACTATGCTGCAATGCTTACATCCACTTCACAGGAGTAAATCCCCATCCCTAAGTTGGGAAAAATTACAGCATTTTCTCCTTTTAATTTTAGTAATAGATGACTGAGTTAATAGGTAAATCTTTCTTAGGTAATGCCAGGTAATTGATCATGAAGTATTCTATTACAAGACTGTGATAAGCTGAGAAACAACCTAGCTATACTCCTTCCTTCAACCTCGTTAGTTTTGCCCGCCTCTCTCTCTCTCTCTCTCTCTCTCTCTCTCTCTTTCTCTCTCTCTCTCTCTCTCTCTCTTTCTCTCTCTCTCTTTCTCTCCGTGTGTGTGTGTGTGTGTGTGTGTGTGTGTGTGTATGTGTGTGTGTGTGTGTGCGTGTGGCTGCCTGTGGAATCTGGAAGAGAGCATCAGATCCCCCTAGAACTGGAGTTACAGGTGACTTTAAGTCAGCAGACATGGGTGCTGAAAACAAACCTCAAGTTCTTGCCAAGAGAAGCATATGCCCTTAACCAGGTTACCATCTGTGAAACCCTCTTAGCCCTGGTTTTAAATGTTTCAGGAAGCAGCTGCTGTGTTTGGTACTTCTCATCATTTGACAAGCCACCCGACAGGAGCAAGGGAGGAAAGACTGTTTTGTTTTGTTTTTTTGACTCACAGTTTTCTGTAGTTTCATTGATGGTAGTTGGTTTTGTATGCCTGGGACATCATAGCAGCTTTTCTTCAGTGCTGATGAGATGTGGGACGAGTAACTCCCATGCTGAGCTGTCTGTCAGCTGCCTTTCTTCCATTTTCGTCCCATCTATCCTCCCACAAGGTGGGTCCCTCAGTTATGCCTCTCTGGAAATGTCCTCCTAAGCATACCTGAACGGGTCCCTCACCAGCTGCCTAGGAAGTCTGAAGCACAGTGGCGTGAACAAAGATGGATCATTACAAGGCCTAACTTTGGCACCTTCTCTCATCCAGTTGACATGGCACAATCCAACTTGTTTTGTGCATCTCAAACAGTCTTCACTTTGAATTTTAAAAGATCCCATTTTAAAGATCCCAATCAGGGAGCACTTTCTTGTTTGATGGTTTGTCAACATTTTAAGTAAAAACATTTTGAAGAGTATGAAGATTCCAAGGCATCCGCTATACGCATCATCTAATTTTAACCTCCAATTAGCATTATATTTGAAATGTGACACCAGGTAAATGAACAAGCACAAATTATATGTTTGTGTTTATGACTATATAGCACATATTCTCCTCCTTCTTTAGGTGGAGATCTGGGAGAGTTGCAGCCAAAAAAAACTGATTTGAGGACACAAATTATTTCAGTGATATGAAGTAGAGGCCACCATCAGTGTAAGTCCATTAAAATACCCGCTGGCTGGTGTGGCCACACACGCTGGGGTGTAGATCTTTGACGCTGGAGGTATTCAAACCTGGTTCAAGCTGTCTGTCTTCGCCACACTCTGGCTTTGTGCTCTGATAAGCATCAACATAGGAGGTGCTGATGATTGCGATGTGCCGGGGACGGTGAACACCTCGTCTGTGAGAGACTTGTAAAGAATAAGCCAGAATATGCACGTGTAGTAGTTCTATCCTGGCAGTTCCTGCACTGCTGTTAACACCCATGCATCCCATAACAGTGCTTTGGTCAGAGATAGACCACATGCATGATAGGTGTGGAGGGGTAGGCTGTACCGTCTAGGTGTTTATATTTTATATTATGTGCGTACGAGGATGAAATTGTCTAAGGGTATATTTCTTAAAATGTGTCCCCATTTCAAAGTGACACATGATTCCTCTTGTCACAAGAACCCCACCAGATGTCTGAAGTAGTTACATGGAACAGTAGCTAAGAGCTAGAGGAAAAGCTCTGTTGTTGGAGGCTGCTCATGTGGTCCTGGCTGCTTAGACCAGAAATAACCACTCAGAAACTATCTTATTTGCAATACTGTTTGGCCAATAGTTTAAGCATATTGCTAGCTAGCTCTTTGATCCTAAACTAACCAATCTCCATTCATCTGTACATCACCACGGGGTCATGACCTACAGACAAAGTTTCAGCGGGCTATGGAAGGACATGTCTGCCCCAGGTAGTGGTTTCCCCTTGACTCTGCCCACTTTCTATATATATCTTTTCCAGCCTGGCTGTGTTCTGTTAGGCAATTGGCCAAAAGAAGCTTCTTTATTCATTATCTATTAAAAGCAACACATATACAGAAAAACTTCCTACACCCAAGCTCCGCGGTTAAGAGCATGTACTCATTTTATAGGGGACCTGAGCTTAGTTACAAGAACTCATATTTGGCAGCTCAAAACCACTATAACTCTAGCTCCAGAGAATCCACTGCTTTCTTCTGACCTCCATGGCCACCAGGAACACAAGTGGTACACAGACAGCTATGTTGTCAGAATTTCTATTCCTATAAAAATAATCAGAATAATAAAATGAATCTTTAAAGAAAGATCACTAAGAAATGGCCCCTGTGCTCCTGGAGGCTCCAGCCTGTGGCTTTTGGGTCAGTGGGCTTAGAAAGGGCTAGAAGTATTAGTGACTGATACTGGTCTGGACGTACCACTTTTGTTCCCTTTATTTATTAACCAAAGTAGAACTTGAAAATCGTCTTGCACTGGTAATTTTTAGGTTTGCTAAGGATTAGCTTTAGGATTTCAGGTAAAAAAAGTGTTCTCCCACTTTGGCTTTAGTTTTTGTTTTTTCACACCTAAAGAGTAAGGATAACTGGAATACATACCTGTCTGTCAGATTCCCATTATCGTAACACATCTCAGTAAACCAGTTTGTAAAGAAAAAAGATTGATTTTGGCTCAAGATATTTAAAACTGCACCAAATGATCTTTTGTCCTCAGTTCTTTGGTTCCTCGATGAGGCCACTCATCTTGGCAGCAACACCACAAAAATTGTAGAAAACCCTTCCCTCCTGAGTAGAAGACAGAGGAAGGAGTTAAATACAATGGTGGTGTCCTTTGAGGGTGTGTTCTCAGTAACCAGAAGACCCATTCTATACCCCAGTTATTGATCTCATCATCTTGCAGCTTGCCAAGCTGGGGACAATAGCATTCATACATTGAACTGTGGGGGCCACAAATACAGCCATAACAACACGTGCTATATATTTGTATGAAAACTTGAATGATCCAATGATGTTCAGTACTATTCCTAATTCCTACTCTGAAGTGAAACAGAAATCACACTTCAATTACTTTATTTTCTGGTTTATTTTTCTTTTGAAAAAGTTTCTTCCAGTTATCAGGAACTTTTGGAGAGCTCAGAAAGAAATTAAGCAAATGTAACCAGGAAGGGATTCTGTCTCTTTTTCCTCCCTCAGCTCATGGATTCTCATTTGGTAACATTTTGAGGGCAGTGAAGTTAATATTAATAAGAAGAAGAATGACCCCTCTGTAGCCTCAGAGAAAAAGGAAACGCCATCATTCTTCCAACTCTCTTCTCAAGGAAGCCTTCCTTGAGTGTGCAAGACATCAGACTGCCGTGGATCGGGCCACCCTGTGGCAGAGTCTTTATCATTGCGGTACCTCTAATCATAACACACTGAGAATCAGATATTTTACTCTAATGGGTGTCATCTTAAAGAGCGTGCTGTGATGAATATATGTAAATATCTCATGAATCGAACCAGACTTTCAGCTCTGAACTCTGACTTCCAGGAGCCAGGAAGAACTAATTGAATAATAGAATACTCATAATTTAATAGCCACAAGGAAGCTGGAAGTGTCCTGTAAAGCCAATGTGAGTGGATACATGACCGTTGTTAGCATGGAATTTGAAATGATTCCTCATGTCCCTTGTGTCTTTCAGATGTTAAATTGGAAGGAAAAACATGCTATAGCACTAGATACACAACACTTCTCTTAGAGAGAACTTCATTGGTCTCCAGTATAAAATATAATTCTTAGACCCTCAGTGGGTGGGTGCTCCACAAGTGCTTGTTAATCACAAGGAAAATTCTGGAAGGTCACAGAGGAAACGCCCAGGACTCTGTTGAGTTCTTTTTGCGGGTTGTATTGCTATGAGCCCTCCTGCAATGCCCTGGATTTCCACCTTTTAACTTAGAAGAAAACAGCCCCTAAGGCCAGACCTTCATCAAGTTTCATTTAAGCTGCTGAAACAGTGTCCTGATGTGTGTTTCTCTCACCTTGCATATATGTGGTAGACTATTAGCCCTTAACATATGGCTCTGAGCATATTCCTTTCCTAAAGGACACTGACATTCTCTTTGGTAACATTCACCTGGTCCAGTAATATGCAGCTCAAGATAGGAGCATACACAAAGATTACAGGTAGAGATTGGTGGTAATGCCACTGATAAGCATTGGAAAAGTCTCCAATTTAATGGTCTTAAAGATTTCTTCGGAAGAAATTTGTAAAATAAAGCAGGGCATTTGGCTATAAGTATATCACAATTTAGACTTTGGAAAGTTCTAATTTCTTTAGGCTCTGGGTCTTGCCTTCTCCTATGAGTAAGCATTTTTCCCATAGTTACATAGCTGGCCAGTGTAACATCCTTAGCATGTACTCATTCATGACAAACAAAAGACTCTTCTATTCTAAGGAACAAAAAGAAATGGGGAAAGAGAGGCAGTAGGAGGTAATATATGTAATAGTTTACTGGTCAATGACCATGTAATTCAAGACCAATAAAAGGTTCAATAAGTGAGCTTGAGAGATAGCTCATTTTCTGAACTATTTGCCTTGTCCATGTGTGGACCTGAGTTTGACTCCCAAAACCTATACAAAAAAACCTATGTGTGGTGCAGTGTAACACAGCTGTAATCCGGGTGGTTGGAAAATTGAGACAGAATAACTGGGACCTACTGGACGGCCAGCCTACCTGGATCTATGAACTCCAGACCAGTGGAAGTTACTGTCTCACATGAGATAAACACTCAGGTTTTCCCTCTGACCTCTACACATTCACCCAGACACACATGAAAGCACATGCAAGTGAAGACAATGATTTAATATGTAATCTATGTATATTTCTAGATATGTAATATCTAGAGACTTAATTCTATGAAAATTGTGAAACATAATTGGTTTCTTATAGTTTAGCTAATTCTTACGATTTTGGTTCATTAAGGCAAAGGCTTTCAGTACCACGGAGAAGTTGTAAGTAGGGCAAAATGAAAACTAAACCTTTATTAGTCCACGACCTGGTAACAACTAGTTCCTTTATAAGGAAGTTCCTTTGGCCCCATCTCTGGATGGAGTGTGATTTTGTGTTTCTCATACGGTTATTGGACACTGACTACTATTCCCCCCACATCCCACATCCCTACATGTTGTTGTGTGTGGAATCAATCACATCCTAACAGTAGTCCTGGTAATTACAGAGCAGATTGTGATTTTTCAAATTCCCCTTCAGGTGAAAGTTGTCGGTTTCTCCATCCTCTCCCGTGAAGAAGGCTCGTGCTGGTGAAACCTACATGAAGTGGACTGGGCAGGTTAGATATGAAAGCATCCCGTATCCAGCTGGTTATGTTTGAAGCATTGCCACTCTACCGTGGCAGGAGATGTTTTAAATCAAAGGAACAGAAAGCACCATAGAGGGGGACACTCTTTTATTATTTTTTTTCTGGAGGTTTGTATTCCTGGTGACCCTGCTTAGAAACCAAGCTTTTCCCTTCAAAAATTTGATTTCCTGATAGAGAATGAATAGCAGTTCTCATTTGCAGAGAATCAATCATGAAAAATAAGATGGGATTATGGCATAAAATATGTGCAGGATATTATTTTTGCCATAATTATACAGTCGGAAGAAGGGGCAGAGGAAAGGAGGAGTTAAAATGATAGAGTCAGAGAGAACTCTCAGAAACAGAGATCCATGAGAGAGAATAAGTATAAGAGATTCATAACGATTAACAGAGAAAGAGATAGAGACAAAATAGGGAGAGAAGGGGGTGAGTATCATCTTCAGTTTTAGACTGGAGATTAGCAATAACTACAAGGTAGGAAAAAGTATAGTATGGTAAAATGCAAAAATAGCATAGTATAGGGTACATGTTAGAAAATTCTATCTCATCACCAAATTAACCTACTCCCTGTGAGCTGAGAACAATTTTTGCATTGTTAAATATTTGAAAACAAAAATGTCACAATACATAAAGTTGTATGACATTCTAATCACCAAATGAACCACGATTTACTGGTGCTTGGCTCCCCTCACTCGTGAACTTGTAGAAAGCTGATTTTTCTTACTGTAACCAGAGAGTGAAGACTCAGGTCTAGACACTGCGCGGGCTCCCTTCCTTCAACTTGCCCATTGCAGAAATTTCTTGGACAGTAATTAGAGAAAATGGGATCATTTGAAGGACCAATGGACAATGCAAATGACTAGTATGCAGCATTGTTTTTATAGCACTAAGTTAGCAAATTGGGTTGATTGAATGCCAATTTAAAACCCCACGCATTTGTTATTATTTACAACAGAAATGCAAGACATTGAAGAGACTATGTCTAGGTCAGGGTGAATAATGCTTTATTTAATCTTGAAAAGCTTCTATCTGTATAGTGAGGAGGATGGCACTTTTGAAAATGGATCATCTTCTGTATTTTCATCTCCTGGGTGGAGAGTAGGCTCGAGATGGTCATCTCCCTTACTACACAAGGTGGGTCTGGTTCTCTGAGACATAAAGACCCTTGGTTCTATGTCCTGGATTCTTGCATGGTGAAGAGAGGACTAGCCCTATGAAGCTGAACATCTGAGGTGTGTGTGTGTGTGTGTGTGTGTGTGTGTGTGTGTGTGTGTGTGTATGCCTATGAGCTGGTGAAGTATAAATTTTAGATGTTTCATGGCTCTTCATTTTGTTGTTGTTTGCTTGCCTTTTGCAGTCCTGAGAGCCTAGGTTCTGGCATGCTCAGCAGGAATTTCACTGCAGAAATGAACCACTAGTCCCCTTTCCCCTTCTTTTGAATTTTTTATTTTGAAACAAAAATCTCACCAAACTGTCAAATCTGAAGCCCAAGATCTGTTTCTCTTGCCTCTACATTGGTTGAGACTACAGGTCTGTGTTACCATGCCTTGCTGGCTTTTGGATTTGAAGTGAGTCAATTTGAGCTTTGTACAGGAATATAATTTAGATCTGAACAGCAGAGGTCCAGATGTCATGTCTATTCACATATTATTGTAAAATGAACCTAGAAACTAATGTGCACTGGAGTGGGGATGTTACTTACGCTTTCCTATAACAATCTAGTAAAATTATAAAACTACTCTCATTTACAGTGAAGAAAAATGTACATGTCTTCTTTTACCTAATATGTTTTGACTGATGATTGCAGATACAAGTAGTTGCATGTAATTGGATATCCTGAGTATGTACCACTATAAGGCCTTTTTTATTTATCTTTACAGAATCATTTAATTTTAGTAGATGAACACACAGGTGAAAATGGTTTGTTTTAGTCTCTCATTTCCAGTTCTTACAAAAGGCTTCCTAATTGCTCATCACTGAATACTGTAAACGTAAATTTTCTACTCCAGTAAGATGGACAGAAACAAGTTAACTGAAACAGAAATATACATGAATATGTGGATGAACTTCTTGCTTTTATGTAGAAATTTTATAATGGTTCAAAATGTCCTATAATTTACAGTTTTAAAATTGATGAAATTTCCAGCAATGTAGAATTAGAAATAGTAATAGATAAAATTTGTTTTAGGTATTACTTACTAAAAATGCAAAATAGGCAACAATCTGTCTTTATTTACATTTCTATGTTTGATAAATATTGAGGCTACTAATGTGGAGAGAATTTAGTCCCAAGAATGCTAAGCATTAATAATTAAAATACTGTGAATTATATTAGTTAGGCATCACAAACAATTAAAGACACATATAGCTCTAGAATAACTATCAAGTCACTATGTTATGGAAGGTAAACATATAAACTGCCACCAGTAGTTGTGATCTCTAAACTGTGTAAAGATTTACATCTATATTTAAATATACCAAAATTTATCTTGTTTAAAAAATTGTAAAAAGTTAGTTTAAAACATGGAGCATAAAGTTTTAATCATAATGTAACCTTGTATATCACTAGATGACAGGGAAAAGGTAAAAATGCTTATATATAATGTATATGTAATATATACTTTATATGTAATACCTGGATATAATTCATTGATATTATAAAGCAGAATGTGGAAGAGATGCAGGTAATTCAGCTCTGAGGATAAATCAACGTATTCTGCATGGCACTATGTGAAAAGACAAATATAAAATTGTGTCACAATGGTACTTAATTCATTTTCAATATTAGAAAACAATAGAAAAATTCATTCTTTCTAAAAATAGGTGTTGTCAAACTATAGTCCATGGGCCAAATCTGGTCTAGATGCTGTCTAGTAAATAAAGTCTAAACTGGCACATAGTTGGATCTAGCCCTTAATATATTGTGTCTGACTGATTTAACAGTTTACTGAATAGAGTTGTTGCAATGAAGGTCTTATAGCCTGCAACAAAAAAATATTAGTTATCTAATCCTTAACCCCCCAAAAAAAGGCTCTTGTTATCAATATCCACCTAGTTCTCTTTTGGGATTAAATGGAAAATACTGAACTTTCTATCTCTATGTAATTATCCCCGTTGAATCGTCCATTGCACTGTCTTTGGGACACACAAAAACATTAAGGAGATATAAATAGAAAGTCATGTTTTTCCAAAGGATCAAGGGAATAAAAAGCAATACTCAAATGGGAAGTAGCAACCTGTCATATCTATTGAAGAATTCTAAGCCTCTAGAAATCAGAGGTGAAAGAAAGAAAGAAAAAAAGGAGGGAAGGGAAGAGGGAAGGAGGGAGGGAGAGAGGGAGGGAGGGAGGGAGGGAGGGAGGGAGGGAGGGAGGGAGAAGAAAAAAAACATAGTCAATAGTCTTACTAACAAAGAAAGCAGGATGCAATCAAGGGTGAGAGAAGATACTGACATACAAGCTTCACACTCTATTTGTTACTAATTGAAGAGTTTCCTTGTCTGATCAATGGGCTGGTAGTAGCTGAGCAATATGTCTATATATTTTATACCTCAGAGATGTAAGTTGTCATAAATCAAGTGCAATCTTAAGAGGTTGTTGGGGGGAGATCTCTAAATAATTGAAAATTCATAGTTCCAATAATTTATTAGGAAGATTCCTCTTTTCCAGAATTGTTAGTAACTTGAACGAGAGAGTTTGAAATCCTAACTATGGAGTCATGGTGACAGGAATGCACCATCTCCTATATATGCCATTTTGTTTTTCAATAAAATATAATTTACATTTATTCCTCCTTATATACATATTCCCACCAAAATTTCTTTATACTAGTATAGAACAATTTGTGCAAACTTTATTCCTCCTTTATCCTTCTGTGTGAACTGTTATTCTTTTTTTTCCTACAATTATTCTAAACTTAAAAAAAATTCTTTGGATGCTAGAGAGATGTCTTTTTAGTTAAGAGCACTTGCTGCTCTCTCAGAGGACCCAGGTTTAGTTAGTCTAACACCCAGATGGCGGCTCATAGCCACCAGGAATTTTAGGTCCAGGGGGCCTCCATGAACAGTGCATGCATATGGTGTACATACAGACACGTATGCAAACAAAACACACATACACATATAATTCTTATGTATGTATATTATGCATATACATACACACACACATACACACGGTTTAAGAGGCTGCTTGTTTGTTTCTGCCTGTTCAACCCAGAAATAATCATACAGAAACCGTATTATTTGTAATACTGTTTGGCCAATAGCTTATGCTTATTTCTGGCTAGTTCATATCTTAACCCATTTCCATTAATTTGTGTATCGCCACGAGGCTGTGGCTTACCCAGTAAAGTTACAGTGTCTGTCTCCGGCTGGACCACATGGCTTCTCCCTGACTCTGCCTTCTTTCTCCCAGAATTCAGTTTAGTTTTCCCCACCTCACTCTGTTCTGCCCTGCTTTGTTATAGGCTCAAAGCAGTTTCTATCTTAACGAATGGTATTCACAGCATACAGAAGGGAATCCCACCTCTCTCTCTCTCTCTCTCTCTCTCTCTCTCTCTCTCTCTCTCTCTCTCTCTCTCTCAACACACACACACACACACACACACACACACACACACACACACATTCCAATGGAAACACAGTGTGCCCCTTAGGGCCTGTTTCCCATTCTCTTATGTTAATTCATAATAAACTTACTTGTAACTGCCCAAGCAGAGATGATCAAGGTTGACTGACTATTCCCGTCTCCATTTGATTCATAAAGTCCCCCACAGGAACACACATGCTTTTTTGAATAAATAGCCTCCATTTCCTATAGATAGAAGTGCTTCTTGAAAGCAGAGACTCGTTGGCACACCTTCGCTAGTTCCAGGGGTAATCTACCCTAGCTAACCTTTCACTTCCTAATGATCACTCTGTATGCTGGATGTTGACCCCAGCAGCGCTCCTGTCAGTTCTGCTTGGTGAACTCTGCCTTTTACACAGTACACACAGAGGCCTCTAGAGTCATGACAGTTGCTCTTCTTGCATAGTGCTTCAGAAATAAGTATTATTGGTTTGACACTATTGAAACCAAGGACTAACATCTGGACATGAGGAAGAGAGGCATCGGCTAGAACTCAGCTTGGTCAAGGGCTCATACTTCCCCAAATCTAAAGATGCATCTAGAGTCCTAAGGAAGGGTATTAGTGTCAATAGAGTTCTCTTTAAAGTATTTGGATACAGACTCAATGGCTTTATTTTTTGTTATCTTAAAAGATGCAAGGAATATATATATATATATATATATTCAACTTCCCTTGCATTTTTAAAAATATATGTATGTGTGTATATATATATTCAACTTCCCTTGCATTTTAAAATATATGTGTGTGTGCATGTGTGTTTGTAAAAAACATAGTTCGTGTAGGTTCTATACGTATTGTTTTTTAATTTGCTTTTAAAACTCATGAGCAAACAATGGTTTGTGATCATCTTATTAATTGATATTTTATTTAAAGCAGAATAATTAAGTTAATTGAGAAGCAGCAAAGTGACAGTTGTGCACAGGTAACAATTTGAGAAACGGTTACAGCTTCACATTTTATTCTATTTCTTTGCCTTCCTATGTTAGCCCTGTCTTATGAGAAGTCATACCCATGTAATTGCAAATGTGACTGCCTTGCATTTCTAAGTGGTTCCGTGGGGGCATTTTCTACTTTTCTGTGTCTCAAAACTTAAACATAGCTGACAAGGTTATCATTTCGGGGCTGCTGAAAGGGTGCCATTCATCCGCTGTGATGTAATTTTACATAGTCAGTCCGAGCCGTCGCTGTGCATAACAATTCCATTGATATTCTGTCAAATGTTACAAGCTTTCAAGTTCAGTCCCTATACATTTATTTCATTGAAGCCAGAGATTACCTGAAAATCATCTTGTCGTGTGCTTCTTTCCATCCGATCAGAAGAAGATACAGAGGTCATGAGAAGGAGCCCCCGATGGCTTCATGCCTATGGTGAAATGGTAGAGTATAATGATTACTGAGTCCTCATTTGGGGAGCTTAGTTCCTAGCAGAATTCTCGTTTGACTCTCTCTCAGGACAGGCTGCAAAGCAAGCAAAATGACTGAAACGTTTGGTATCTATGCCCCAAACTGTGCTTAGCACAGTGGTCTCTGAGGCCACTTCGAAGTATCATTTAAATATAAATATTAAAAGACAAGAATAAAGGGAAAGAGTAGGAGAAGTTTTATGTTTGTTTTTGTTAGCACTGCATTATAAGACTTAGGATGCAACTTTGGGGTCAGGCAGACGAGAACGTTGAGTTCTTGTCATACTGTTCTCTTGTCGTAGGACTTGAATGAAGAGTAATGTCCCTTTCTGAACTCTCATAAAGGGAAACACTGAGGGGATTCACCCTTACACACTTTAACAGTCCTGAAAACAGTAATTCTGACATCCATTCATTATGGGTAGCAGATGGCTGTCATCACCATTCCCATTTTGTACAAATGGAAGGGAGACAGAGTATCAACGCTTCTCTCCATTAGCAAGTACTAAACCCGATCTTTTGTGCATACCTTTGGGATAATCACACTGACTCTCTAGTCTTCATGCAAAAATTAAAAGCAGGTGATTCACAATGAGAAAAATGGAATTTGTTGATTCAGGACCCCTGTCTGGAGGTGAAAAAAATTTTCTCCTACTGCCCATCAGAACGTTCTCACTTGTTTCCTGTCTGACTTCATGAATCTATGTGGTGGACAGAGCGTGACAGAAGTTCAGCCAAGATATTGTCCCTAGGTATGGTTCTGTAGCCCCGAATCTTTCAGGTAGGGCAGGCCACATCCCAAAACAGGGAGTACCCACCAGCCGTGGTCAGCCTCCAAAATGATGCTTCTAGAAATTAGTGAAGCATTCACCAACGGAAATGGCAAAGACACTGTCTGTTCTGCCTGCTGATCTTCTGGGATCTCCAGAGAATGTACACATAGCACAAACCTCCCCATCAGCCTTCTGTTAGAAACCAAGAGCATTTATGTAGCTCTAGTGATAAAGCAGACAGTATAGGTCTTTCTTGCACTGATTGTTCATCAGAAGATGCACTGAAGTGAAAATAAATTCTTTTCAAATATATCCAGATCAAATATGCACAAGAGACACTGTTAATATTACTTGAAGTTCCCCAGGGTGATTAGTCCAAGAGGTAGCTATTCTAAGGTTAGCACTCACAAGCTCTTTATTTCTAGTAGTTTCTTTTTGCAAAACCTAAGTTTGGAAAATGAATAGAAACAAGTAAATCAGACCGTCATCTTTTGGTATCATAAAAGGGACAGATACACCCAGTCTTCGCAGAGTTTGAAAAAGAGGAGATACATAAGGTATAAAATAAGTTAAGAAAAGTTGCAAAAACAACAAAACTTATGCAAATAAATGGAGAATAAACATGGATTTAAAGAAGGAGGATGCATTTAGATTTCTGAGGAAGTGGTTGGAATCATAATAAGATGTCATATATTGGGTGGTTGGACAGTTAAAGTATGTCTTCACAGACCTGGAGGCAAGAAATATGATATCAATGTGATGGGAAACTTAGTTCCTCCAGAGATCACGCTCCTTTGTCCATGACAGTCTTCCTGTCCCCACAAGTCCTTCCTATGTATGTACATTGATCATTTCTTCTAAGGTCTTCTTAACATCATCTTTTAATTCAGTTGACTCTTTAATTACCACATCTGCAAATGCTGTCATATTTTGAAGGAACAGGTAATAAGACATACAGCAGATGTAAGGTGGGGTGCTGGTGGGGATTCATCCCATCCCAGAAACCACCAACAATAAAGTCTGGAAGGCTTACCTAATACAGACTTAAAATGAACCTGCACTAGAATCATATGGGAATAAACTATAGCAACTTGGGCTACACTGTGGAGGGTTTGGGGAACAAGGAGCTGATACAATATAGATTCCCAGGTAATTTATATATAGATGCACACTTGGAGATTCAACTATAATCAGAAAGACATATCATGGGGTGGGGCAGGAGTTGCACAGTAAACGATGGGAAAACTCTGGCTATGAGAAGTGCTCCATTTTTATATTAAACTTGGCGTGTCTTTCAGTTATATCTCTTTCACTCCACTGGAAATTAAAATTGAGATCTCTTCAATAATATTAATCATTTTATGTTGCTATAGATGGCGAAAAGCTAAGGCTAAATTAAATATCCATATTTCTAAAACAAAAATAGACTCTGTCAAGAGGGCCTTTGCTTTGATATTGCAGTTTTCTTCTGTGCCCACTTGTTATATGAAAAGGAATTTCTACTTCTGAGTGGAATCTTTGGTAAAAATCACTTTTCTTGAAGTCTCTAGAAAACCCCACACTCTCCTCATGGAAGCATGTGTGTGAAAGGCCAATGGCATCTTAGTAACATGAAAACAGTTTTGACTTCACAAGTGCATAAACAGCTGAATGCACTTTATGAATCAGGATGGATCTGAAGATTTTCTTGTTAGCTGACTCATGTAAGAAAATACATCCTAACTGAAATGCCTATGACCTTTTTAAGGACAACATACCCATATTCACCACAATACAGCTGTGAATTTTTGTGACATCAGTCAGGGCATTGTTTTTAGATATTTGTTCTTCACATATCAATATAATTGCTTTTGTTTTATACTCTTGAGTTTGTCTACCTTGTATAACTTCTGTTTTTTTAATTTTTATTAAACATAGATTCTTTTCTTCTACAGTCTAATCTCCATCTCCCTTTGCTACTTCTACTTCCTCTCCACCTCCCCTTCAGTCTGGATCCAATCCCTTCCTAGCTCTCATTAGAAAACAACAGGTTGCTAAGAGATAACAACAAAAATAACAAAGTAAAATATAATACATAAAATGAAAACCATCATTTTGAAGTTGGAGAGCATAAGTCAACAGAAAAACAAAACAGACCCACGTGAAGACTCAAGAATCAGAAACCCATCTGTTTACATACTCGGAAGTCCCAAAAAGAGAACTAAATTGAAAGCTACAGTATATATGCAGAGGACCTGATGCAGACAAGCATGGGCCCTATGATAACGTTAGTTTTGTTTTCCGGACACTCTTATTATTAATTCTGTTTTTTTCTTCCCTACTCTTTGACCCTTAAATACTTGTATTTAATAAATTAGGTACTCATTTCTCTAGTTCCTTTCCTTATGCTACCCAGAATCTCTTCTTCCTCAGGACTTCCTGCCCTACTTTCTCATGGGTTTCTTCATGTGTGTGAACCACTAGGTATAAATAAGGTTGCCTGTATGAACATGGGTGAGAGAGGTTTATTGGACCGTGGGCAGCATATCAGTGGCTACACACCATCAACTTTCAGTTGCCCCTAAGTGGAGACTTGGGAGCCCTTCCTCCTTCCAGGATGTAATGCTAATCAGTCTTGTGCTGTCCTGTGAAAGTAGCCACAGCTCCACTGAATTCATGCTGTGTCGTGTCCAGAAGACACATTTCAGAGCAAGCTTCTCCAACTTCAGGTTTGTAGATTGCTTTTGTTTTCTCTTCCATCATGTTCCCTGACCTTTAGGGATGGGGAGGAGGATGTGATACAGACATCTTAATTAGGGACACACAGCTTCAAGTTTTTCATTTATTCCGTTGTTGTTTTCTTTCTCATCATTGTTTTTTGTGAAGCAATCTTGCATAATGATTTATACTAGGGACACATAGGCTTTTTCTACAGAGGGCCATGAGCTAAATATTTTAGATTTTGCTGCCACCGTGGTCTCACTTGTTAACTGTGACACAATAAAACACATGTTCACAAATAGATATGACTATATTCCAATTGAACTTTATCTGCAAAAACTGAAATTTAATATAATTTTCATGTGGTATACAGTGTTCTTTTTAGCCAATGTTTTAGACATTTAAAAATGTGAGCATTCTTCATTTTAAGCAGCATCAAAACAGACAGTGAGGAAGTGTGACTCTTGTGATAGACATAGACGCCTGACTCAGGGTCAAAGTTGTGGGAGTTACAGTTAGATGAGAGCTCAGTCTGTATGTACATATAGGTTTGCCCTTGCAGCCTCTCTTGATCCATATACAAAATAGAAACAGTAGTGATAGCTTCATGAAGGTGCCTGAGTTTAACACACAACCAACATGTCAAATGACTAAGTGGCCTCTTACTGTCTAGAAATTCCACTGGTAGCTAGTGCCTTTATTAACAAATGGAGCATTATAGATTAATCTTACCATGAATTTACTTTCTCATTGTCTACAGAAAAAAATCAGTTTATTGAAGAAAAACAGCAAAATGTACATACATTTAAGCAAAGCATCTTTCTCTCTAGGTCTTATTTTCTTTATCTTTACTAGAAAGTTGTGTGAATGGTGGGGGCGTCCACTAAAAATTCTGAAGACTCTGAATCCAGAAATGCTAATTGGTTTGCTTGTGTCCTTATTTCCCCATTGAAAAATGAGAGTGAAGCAATATGGCCATTCCCCCGGGAAGTATAGGAATTTAAAATTATCCCCAGAGAAGGAAGGTTCAACACTTCAGGTCATTTTAATTAACCAACAAATAAAAGGTCCCATGAGACCATGGGGGATGATTGACTCCTCTTCCACTTGGAATTGCTTACTCATGCTGGTTGCAAATTTCCACATTTTGAAAATTAAATTTCATGTTTGGGTGAGTGGAATATAACATTTATTTCATCTTTTCACAGTATTCCATTTATCTTGAGTTTAAACAGAGTCCTGGAATGAATAGATTAAACGTATATAGTACTTAAGCCCCAATTAGAATAGAGATCCCGTCAGGCCAATGTAATTAAGTGAAAATGTACAGATTGGGTACCCATGAGAAGCTTCTGTCATTCAAAAGTTTGTTTCCTGCTATCCATTCATCACATCTTTGTTTAAGGTTAAAGTCCTTTCAATTCCCCACTAACTTGCAATACAATTGCACATCTGTGCTCTTTAGAAGTCTTGGCTAGAGATATTTTTATGGGGTTACACAGTATCATCCAGAGCCCTTTAAATAAAATCATATTATGGTAAACTACATTGATACTCACTGGGAATATGCAAAGATTTCTACTAGGCAGTAGAGATGTAATATTAAACATAACAAGGAGATCATAATCTATGAAGGGAGGTCAAAAGGAAATGGGAAACACATGAGTTAAAATTTATACTGACAATAACTAGAAGAAAATGGTTTGGGAGCTAATTTAGATGCTTTGGGTAGCGTCAACCACTCTGAGCAACTGGCATCTGAACTTGTAAAGGGAACTGCAGCTAGCTAAGTAAAGGTAAAGATGATGATGGTGAACATGATATAACTGACCGCATACTTAGAGCTGCTATGGACATGATCCTCAAAGTCACCATATAAAGTAGATAGTGTTAATCAGTTTAGAAAACATGAGTCTCAGACACATAGCACTTTGGTCATTTGGTGAATTTGAGAGTTTATAGGTATCAGCACTAATAATTTGCAGCTGCAATTTAGGTTTTAGGACATTGTATTGCTTCCTAAAAGGAGCAATCTACACAGACTGGGTACAAAATGTAGTGTCTTTTTTGAGGTCAGTTATACATCCTCACAGTCAGCAGCTTCCATGAACTAGAAACCACTGAAGCAAATCCAAAAAAGGGGGCAATGAGTTGATATACTCCATCCAGAATGCTTGCAAAAATATTCAAAAGATGTATTTAGGAAATATGATGGCATGATATTATTCAGCGTTAGCTTCAGGGGAAAAAGTGATTTGGCTAACTATTTCTAAATTAGTCGATCAGTTTCAATCTAAACTTCGGCACTCAGGGGTATGTGAAATAAGATGCACTATATCATTTTATTTCACCATGTAGTGTTTGTTTCTAAAACAGCTTTTTTTCACTTACTAAATGAAACATGCTATTCCTTTCTTCCTTTAGCTTGTACCCTAGGTAATAACCACCTAGTTTATGTCAACAAAGAAACAAAAGATAACCCCCAAATTTATATTTTCACTGGAGATTTTTTTTATCCCTACACATCCAAGATACTGTTTTGACATGTCTTAAGTGTCATTGAGAGGAATAGAGGACCTATATAATTCTGTGACCATGGCTGCCCACTGACTTAATAATACTAACCACAGTAGAATTCAATGAAGGAGGAGGGACATGAATTCATTCAAGTGACTATTTTTAAAACAGCAGTTAATGATGAAAATAATACATTTTAATTTGCAAGTGTTTATAAACCATCTATTAACTGTGGGAATTCTTACACTGAGAAAAAATTAGTTGTAGATTAAACACATAGGCTGAGTTTTCTTTTATCTGCCAAGAAGTGTCATGTCTTCAAGTCAGATTGGCTCATTACATAACACCAAATAATGGAGAGCAATTTCAGTAATTCCTTCTTTCCTATATCTCAATACTCTGGGGTATATATTATTCATTTATCCCAGTTTTATTGGAATAAAAATATACAAGATACTCTACCTGAATATTCCTCTAAGTTTAAAATATTCTGTAGTATGGCCTGTGGAAGATAAATGAAGGCTATAGTAATAATGATGGTGACACTGATGCTTTCAGTTTTTATAGAGTTCTTCCTGTGTGCCCAGTGCCACAGGAAGCAATTCCTTTGCACTGTAATTAATCTCCGAAATATGGCTTTGAGATACTTGTTACAACAGATGCAGGAGGAGAAGCTACAAGAGTAGCTTGCCGACGGAGCTAATAAATGGTAAGTCAAGATTTCAGCAGGTTGGTCAGACTCCAAAAACATGCCTGCTACATTTTGATGGCATTTCCCTGAGTGTTCAGCTGGTTTTTATTCAAAATGATGAGCTAAAAGTTTAAAAGGTCAAGTCAGTTTGGGAACAGTGGGTCAAAATGAGTTAAACAGGTTTATTAACTGAAGGACTTTCCAGGCCTTTGATATGATAATATTGAAAGTCAACTCAAAGAAAATAACAGCATGAATTTTAACCATCTATATTTAATTATAATCAGAATCATATAACAAATCCCTACATTGGCAAGTGTGAGCACTCACACATACACACACACACACACACACACACACACACACACCACTAGACATGGGGAAATGAAAATACATTTTGAAAGGCCTATTCCACCAAATATTTAATATATTTTTAAAAGGTGAGTATGTAAAAATATTTGGGACAGAAAGAATGAAAAAGACCTAATAGAAGATTAAACATTTGAATGCCCCATGAGAACATACAAAAATTTAAAAGGATAATGGGTAGAGAGAAGATAGTATAAAATGGACAATTTATTTTGTTTTGTTTATTATTTTTTTTAATTTTGATGAATAAAATGGCATAATTAAATAAAGACAAATGACACTAATAGAAAACTCTCCAAAAGGCATTGTAGTCCCAGAAGGCAAGGACAGAGAGGCCCTGCCATCTAAGGTTAGAATAGAGAGACTGAGGAAGGGTTTTACCCCTCAGGATTTACAAAGAAGGATTTTGTGGAAGCAGCTGAGGTCAAAACAAAATGGAGGAGAAGAAAACAGCCAACAGCTCTTCCAATAAAAGAATTATCAGTGAACCTTGAGAGAGAAGGCTCTCTTGAGCAGTTGAAACCCTATTAGATGGAGGTTAAGAAAAGTAAAGGTGAAGATAAGTAGAATAGAATTATATTATTGGCATGTAACTGTGAAAACAGTTGCAGTGACAGAGGCAGCTTCATGAAAAGAGAAAAATCTGAATAGATTTGAATATATAAAGCAGGAACATGGTTAAGATGAGGATGAATGGAAGGATATTAAGGACCAATATTCCAAGGAGATAGTAGGACTTGAAAATCAAAGATATGAGTGTGTCTTACTGGACTTGAGGGAAGTGGACCTCTACTGAGATCCGAAGAAATATGAGAACAGAGCAAAAATGGGGAATTCTTATAAACATAAAGTGCAAAGGCAAAAAGTAGAAGAATTTCTTTCTTACACTTATTTGACCCGTTCACAAAAACAGGAAAAAAATACATTCCCTACAACTTTGTAGTTGATTAGAAGACAATGGAAAGGTTTAAAAACTCTCTGAACACATTATTTGGGCTAACAGCTAATTTATCCAAGCTTTGTAACATTGTTTTGTTTTGACCGTTTAAGCTTGCATGCATATTTTAAGTTTCAACATTTCTTGGAGTTTGTCATAAGTAGGGTCCATCTGAGACTGAGTCCCTGAGCTTTGAGTGTATGCATATTCTCTGCATTCTTTCCCTGAGGATAAAACAATGACCAAGTGTGAAAAGAAGAAACCAGGAAGTAAACCTGGAAAGACCAATGAAACACATTAGCAATCTGTGGTGGTAAGGAATGTTTGCAAACAAAGAATCAATAACCAATAGAGTAGGTGAATCTAAAGAGGTCGGCTCAAGGCAGCTAAACATGTGTGAGGAAAGGGGGCAAATTTAGAAAGAGACTATGAAATAGATTCCAGAAAATGTAAGTGGCACCTCTATTTCCTGGACCAGGGATGTCACTGTCTGTGGTCCTGAAATGCGAGTGAACTTCCAAAAACGGTGATCATCTCCATATCTTTTGTAGACAGTGTCCATCCTTGGACCACAAAGATGGAGAAGACGATGCCATGTAAAATAAGGACAATACATGGAAGTAAAGAAGATTGAAAATGGGCCAGTATTGGGATTCTATTGGAGCTATGAAAACACTACAAAGTTAGTACATGGAGCAGCAGGTTTTCCCACCAAAGAACAGTTTTAAAGGAATGCCCACATATCCTTGTGGTTTTTAGAGAACTCTCATATGACAGCAATGTGAGATATATCTGTCTATATAAAGGCATGTGTGCAAGGTATTTAGTATAGTGTTTTGGTGTTGGGTTTTGGGTTTTTTGTTTGTTGTGGATTTTTTTTGTTTATTTTGTATTGTATTCCACATGGTAAATCATGACATTGTTTTTCTTTTCATTCTCATTTAAAGCAATAGTGATTACAGGAAAAAAGGACCTATCCCAGATCTAACATATCCAAAGGATGTGAACATACACAATACGCCTCCACCGTAGTTAGACATTACTATCAGAAGTGGAATACTATGTGCTGTTACTTTAAATCTTTCAAAATAAAGAACAGGAAAATGGGAGAAAAGATGCTAGCATTTATGGAGGCTCAATTTTTACAAGACGTTTATTGAGCACCTACAACACCAGGGTTCATTGTAAGAGAAAAGAACACTGAACAAGGCAGGCAAATTTCAGACTTTTAAGGAATCTATATTCTAACTGTTTTCTGCATGGTTTTTGTAGGTACTTATTATTATTATTATTATTATTATTATTATTATTATTATTATTATTATTATTATAGAGGAATGTGGGAAATTGGATACATAGCCAAGCAAGTCATATAATTGCTGATTTGAGTTCTAAGAGTCTATGTAGTAAGTGGAAAAACATCACACAGTGTTTTTGATAGGATTCTCTTCAGAACCTCCAGAAACTGTGAATGTGATATCCTTTATAACAAAATGACTGTAAATATATTAGAAGTTAGGTCTTTTGGTTGAAGATATCATCTTGGGTTATCTGGAGTATTCAATATCATCATGTGTTTCCTAACAATGAAAGAAGAGGCAGAGCGTGGGCTTGGTGTAAGTAGTGTGAGAAAGATGCCCCTGTCTTTGAGGATAGGGACCATGCCGAGGAGCATAGCAGCTGCCAGGAACTAGACTTTCCAAAATAAAATCATGTCCTATTAATTCTATGAGCTGATGGAGCCTTTAAGACATATTAAACTTTAGACCTCTTGACACCTACACTAGATGTAAAGATGCTAGTTTAAGTTATTAATTTTATGATAATTTGATATATGAGCAATAGACAAAGATACAGGAAGTGAGAGAAGACACAGAGCACATTCCTGAAAACATCTTCCCAAAGACACACTAAGCTCGACCATACCTTCTTATCTTAAAACCATAAGGAACTATTCTGTGATAAATACCAAAGGAACCTGAGCTAGATAATACAGAACAGACAGTGTGAATGTTAAGAACACAGAATACTTTACGATTCTGAAAAGGAACAATGGAGTCAAATTCTTAAAATAATTCTGGATCCAACATGAGGAACAATTGTGAATATATTATCTAATGTACACTTTCTTCTCTGAAACTGTCTTCAGAATAGTTCTGTTAGTGTCTTCATGTCTTCAGTCTATTGGGTTGGGTGTAGTATTGACAAAATAGCAAGGCCAGCTACCTGAATGTAAAACCAACTATTTTCTTGTCTAGATTCATCTCTTCCTGATTCACTTGAAGAAATAAGATCTGATTATTCCAGCTTAGGTCAAGTGTCTTGTTTTGCATTGATACAGCCAAAGACTCTGCCTTATATAAAGGTCTGCTCAAAAAAGGGAGATTATTATAAGCTGTCAATCAAGAACAATATATTTATTTTTGCTATCTCTGTTTTACAACTAGGATGATGATTTTAATCCCATCTAGTTCAGATAGTTTAGAATTTGCATGAACAAAGAATTGTGTGAGGCGATATGAAAGATACACAGATGAACGTTCATTAAAAATTTCAATTTTATACCTAGAGTTCTTGCCATAAAACATTATCATAGTTGGGGTTTGTATGTAATAAAATACTATGAATATGAACAACTTGGGAAGGAAATGGTTTATTTCAGTTTATGAATCTCAGGTCACACTCCATTGCCAAGGGAAGTCAGGGCAGGAACTCCTACATGGTGAGAACTTGGAGGCAGGAGCTGATGCAGAGGCAATGGAGGAGTGCTGCTTAGTGACTTGTTTCCCCTGGCTTGCTCATCCTGATTTCTTCTAGTAGCCCAGGACCATCAGTATCTGAATGGCACCACCCACAATGGGCTGGGCCCTCCAACATCAATCAGTAATTAATAAAACACACTATAGTGTTGCCTACAGGAAAATTGTATAAAGGCTTTCCCCCCTAAATTGAGAGTCCTTTTCCCCAAATATCTCTAAGCTTGTCAAGTTGGCACAAAAACTATCCAGGGCAGCATAGAAGACAGTAGGCTTAATGTATGAAAGAAAAGATTTTAAGATATTATGAGACATGGGATGAATAGAGGAAAGTGCGTGCAAAGAGATGTGCGCACAGACAACGGAGCAGAGTCTTGTTTAGTAGGGTGGGTTGGGGTGGGACTAAAGAAACGTCCTAGAGGAGGCAATTAGAAAATCTGGGCAAACAAAAGAGAATGAAAGAAAGCACCTAAACATTTAGAGCCATAAATATAATCAGCAAGAACCGGATCCAGCCTGCAGTTCAGGTGACAGGGCTTGTAAGAAGAGAAAACCCCAGCAATTCAAGGCTCCCGTTCTAGAACTGAAGTGCAGTTGGGTAATAAATAATGATTACAAGGCTTGAACGCATCAGTAGGCACAAAACAGCATACTTTGAGAGTTCGGCTGGTGAGCTTGGGGATACAAGGTCAAGTTCAAATTGGATTTAGAAGACTAGAAATGTTCCTAGGATAAACTGGCTTTTAAACAGTTTCATAAATAGTCAAAGGTTGACAGTTCCAACAAAACAGAACTTGAAATTAATTAAAATGCTCCTCTTTGGTTTCCAAGCACACAAACGCTATGCAAGCATTACCACCCTGTGCAGTACCAGAGGTCTGGTATCACGTGCGCTCCCCGAGGTGAAGCGGTCTCCATGAAACTGACTCTGTAATGATCTCTATCATCTTCCTTTTTTTTTTTTTGTTCTTTCCTTCTTTTTCTTTTGGTTTTCTTTATTTAAAGGATTGTCTCGCTTCTTTAGAGAAGATAGCTGAACTATGCTAGGCAAAATATGGGAGAGCATATTGAATACCAAGTGGTAGTGGAGACCCCAGGGGAAAAGCATTTCCATCACAAAGTGCTGCCTTCTTGTGGAATCTTTGAAGTAGGCCACCGGCTTGCCCATACCCAATTCCTTTTGCTTTGTTTCTATTTTTAAAATTAATCATTTGAACATGTTGGAGCTTCAGATGTTTGCTGGGTATTATAAACACCATGAAGGGCCAAAGCAAAGCGCCTGGGACCCCATATTCATCCTCATCATCTTTTTAGATTTTATTTTGATGCATCATCAATAGGAATGTTTAATTCCGACTACTCTCAAGTGTTGCAGCAATCTTACAGAGTAGATTATCAAAGTTCTGTGTTCTTTGATAAGGGTAATTAAGCATGCCAAGTTTGTTTGTGGGGCCCTAAGTGCTCAATCATCCCTCCAGCAGCTCCGATAGCGTATTTGGTTTACTACTTTTTATGTTTTAATTTTATGGTGCTACGGAAACTTACTCCCTTTCAATTTCTTATAAATCTTGTACTAAAGGTAGAGAAAAGGAACCTGAACAGTGGTAGGCTAGAAACATTCTTCTTTGTCTTATTTATTTTCCTCCTAAAGGGAAGCCTTTATCAACTAGAAATCAAATATTAATTATATCAGTTCTTTGACATAATCCCACACTTCTTATGCAGGCAAAAACACCATTGATTTTTATAAACCAGTAGCAAGTTTGATATTTTTTTTCTGACACTGAAAGTTTTGTTTGGAGAAAAGGGAATGAAAGCCAGTTCAAAATAATCTATCTTTCTACATAAGTATTTCCTTGGCACTTATCACAGCGGTCCCCGGGCACTCAGAAGAACTATTAAGCTAAAACACATACACCAGAGGGAAAGGGAGAAAAAAAGCTAGAAGCTAAGAAAACAGAAAGTTTAAAACATCAACAGAAAAGGGAGGCGGGAGTGTCCCTTTCTCAGGGACAAACAAAAGAATTTTAAAGAAATCCTTGGGAGTAATAATATATACATACTCTTTTCTCTTATCAATTGCTTTATTTGAAGGCTTGTAGAGGACTATTCTGGGTATTTGATTTCAGAATAAAATACTTCTGAGACTTGCTGTGGAACACTAAGTTTGTAGCATTCTGGGTGGAAGAACAAAGAAAGAAAACACACACACACACACATTTTAACCAAAGGGTATTTAGAATTCTCTAGTAAAGCAAAGCCCCTTTTTTGGAGGGGATATTAAAAAATGATGAAGTTCAAACTGTATTTAGATTGTCCAGGTTAACCCCAATTTAGCTTATCTACAAGGAGATACACACATGCAACAAGCCGTTAGATGGTGAGCTAAGTCATCAATCAGATGCTAAACTGACTTTATAAGTTCGGTATCTTTTATCCATTTCTATGAAATTAAAAAAAAACTATAATATGAAATCCCTATGTTAATCAGGAGAGTAGAACAATTTGTAGTATCAAAGGCTATTTATTCTATTATCTTGTCATATGAGAGGAAAATTGCTCAATAATTGCCTGATTTTATATAAAATATAATCTGTTGTACAATTATTATATGTGAAAATTCAAATGTGAAAACGAGCCAATTTCCCTTAGCACGTGTAATTTACAGAATTATAACTCAGCTCGACATATTGAGAACAGGCACGTTAATGGGAAAGGAATAAATATCTAATTTACAGGGTAGTAACCACCATAAAGTTTTATTTGTATGATGAAGTAATTTCTGCGTGAGAATATTTCCTGCTTCATTTCATGGTGGGTAACCTGCTGAATCTTATGATTTTCCTCCCATTTTAACAAAAAAAAATGATTTGGGTTTTATGTGACCTTGTTATATCATCAGAAACACTCCTGATAGAAATTATACTGCAAAGAGTAAAGCCATAGTCACCCCAGATTTACGTACAAGTTGGCAAATTAAAAGTATTTTAATAAGGCCGGCAGTGATAGTTGAGGAATAAGATTTAAGCTGAGTTTCTGTGCCAACGAGTGCATTAAGCTTATTCAAAAATAGTGTATGTAAAAAGGCACGCGACTGACATGAGCTGATTATGATAATGTCTCAGTGCAAATTTTTGAAAATCAGGTACTATAAAAATATACCATTAACTTTATGTTAATAAAATATTTTGCTTGATGCCTTTTAAATTATTCATTTGAAGTAGTCTAAAAATATAAAAGAACTCTTATTATCATTCAATTTACATGATTACTTTTAAGTTCACTTTTTTGGTTTAACATAAACAGAGTGTAAAATTCACATCAAGCTTTTGGTATTTAAAATGTGCAATTTTATGCAAAAGTTGAATGCTGTGTTACATTTTTAAGGTTGTCATTAGTATAAATATAATTTTGACTTCTGATTTGAAACAATTTAACCCTTAGGAGAAATTATCATGTTTCCCAGGTTGGCTCATTATTGCTGCGTTGATTATAGATGGAAACCTTTGTACAAACACTTTTTAAGGAATCCAAGCACTGACTTGCAGCCCCAGGGGTTTCCACAGATGCATGTGAAGAAATGATAAAAATTACCAGGAAAAGAGACTCTTCCCTGCCCCTTCCTCAAGAGCTCAGCTTTGATTTTAATTATTAATCAACCACTGTGTGCCAAGGAATGCATGGGGCTCTTTATGGGTTTACCCAAAGGGCACATCCCTGGCAGGTTCTCTTTGCTAAATATCAAATCAAATCAAAGCATGAATTAACATCCTTCTGTCAACAAGGCTGGATACAATGGAACCAGGAAAGTAGATGTCCATTGTCCAAAGAAGGAAAGGTATCAACAGAAATGAAAATAGGTCAAGAACCCTAGACATAGTGAGGCTTGAATTGAGCTGAGGAGATGCTATTTAGCTTTATTTTGTTGCATTTTCATATTTATTTTTATTTTCTATGTATGAGTCTTTGGGCTACATGTATATGTTCACCACATGTGTGCCTGGTACACACTGAATCCAAAAGAGGGTTCAGATCTCTTGGAACTGTATTAATAGATGGTTATGAGCCACCATGTAGGTGCTTTGCAAGACCAGTACGTACTCATTGTTGGAAGACCTTGCTGGCTGATCGGAGGTTGCAGTCTATCATGTCCTGGCAGCTTTTTTCCAAAAGTTCAGCACGTGGAGACTCCCTCCCTCCCCAGTAAAACTTTCTGCTCTCTACCTCCCCTTAACTGTAGAATGTCCCTGGGCCCAGAGCACCGACCTTATCTAAAAAGCTGTTTCTAAGCTCACTGCCTGATTTATCTTTAGCTTGGCACTTGGCACAGATTTCCGCTAGAAGACTTGTGCCGGGAGCTCTACTGTAGGACCCTGCTGCCATGTATGATGTCTTATGATAGGAGGGTAGCATTTTATGCAAATTAGCATGTGTCCCCAGGCCCCCTAATTCTGCCTTTTCCTTATGCACCGGAATAAAGTTGAGCCGAGGCACTGGAATCTGTCTCTCACAGGGCTGTCTCTGTTGTACCCACAGCCTTCTTAAGCTTGTTCCCTGCTTCTGTTCCCTCCACTCTCATGAACCAATGCAGCCAATGACCCTGAGGAGGAAGCAGAGCCACACTCATAACCACTAAACCATCTCTCAAATCCACCATCCCTACCATACTGATATTTAAAGAAAAAAATGCTGATCTCAAAATGAGAGATGTGAACAAATGGCCAGAGTCACTGCCTTTGGAGTATCAGCAGCATACAAAGCCTAGTCCCTGAAATATAATGGAACATTTATACTGCAACATATATAGAAAACCAGTTCTATAACAGAGTCCTTCAAGTTATATATAATTCTAAAAATATACACAAAAATAATCTCCAAATGGCAGACAGAGCATTTGAAAGGGTGGTTCTAGAACTATGCCTGCAGAGGAGAAAAATGGGGAAGGATGAAGTGGGAACTTGAGCTACCTGTGTTGAGGTAATGGGCCTGATACGTTAGGCCCTATGTGTCCACGTTGTGCTTCCTTTACCCTGGTGTCTTTAAGAACATGAGTGCGTACTGTACTTTACTACAGTGAATCCAGGTTTCTGAAGTGACAGTTCATGTTTCTGTGCATTTCAGACTGTCACATAGCTTAGTCAAACTTCATCTCCCCTGAATAGCAAGCACTAGTTTGGCATGGATGAACAAAATAAGTGAGGTTTCCAGGAACTTGCTGCTGTCTGTGCTTATCCCACTCTATCCTAGAAGACATTGCTAGAGCCCTAAGCAAACTGCAGGTTTGTCCCGCATCCTCCCATCCAGTTGAAACCCTCTTGGTGGCATCCTTAAGTGAGAATCATCTAAAGTCAGTATTGATAGTTAGAGAAAAAAAGAGCACTCTTATGTGAGCACCGTCCATGCAGACATGGGCGTTTGAGAACTCTAAAGATACATGCTGCAGTATTTCATCATCCTTCTCCACAAAAACAATGTTAGTCCCTTCATCTCTTTCTCTTAAGATATCTAGAGCCTGCATTTAATTCCAGCACTTGGGAGGCAAAAGCAGGCAGATCTTTGTGAGTTTAAGGCCACCCTGGTCTACAAAATGAGCTTCAGGACAACCAGGGCTACACAGTAGCTACAAAGGCTACCCTTTTTCATAAAACAACAACAAAAAAAAAAGAAAAGAAAGGAAAAAGAAAAAGTAGATGCCTTGAATTTCTGAAGTGTCTTGTCTTCCAGTTTCTTGATTGATCTTCAGGGTATTTTCAGGTCTATTTCCATTTTCTTCCTATAAAATTTATTCATAGATTCTACCATGTAGTAGTCCAGTGCTGTGCTCCACCTCCCTCCTTCATTTTCTCTAATACATACACACACACACACACAGAGAGAGAGAGAGAGAGAGAGAGAGAGAGAGACAGACAGACAGACAGACACACACACACACACACACACACACACACAGAGAGAGAAAGACAGACAGACAGACACACACACACACACAGGCAGACACATGCTCACACATACACCCCTTTAATTTAAAATCTAGGCTCCACGTGTGAGAGCAAACATAGCATTTGCCTTTCTGAGTCCAGCATAATACTGCAGCCTAAAATTTCCCTTATCAGTAACTGTTGATTTAGTCTTGTAGCTAACCGAAACTTCTGGAGATTTTAGCTTTTCCTAATTATCTACTGCTCTTCCAAGTCTCCTGGACACTGTATTTATATAACTGATATTTGACCATCAACACAAACCTTATGAATGCAAAATTCCATCATCATGTTGAACAACTGGTATAATATGGCAAGGTCATGTTTGTGTCTTTGTTAAGGATCTTGGCATTAAAAAACATTGAGGATTAAGTACACTCTTGTATCTACTGAAAGTATCATAAATATCAACTCAACAAAATCAATAAATCACTAAAGCAAAAGAGTATATATCAAAAAGAAAAAAAATCCCAGAGTATATATCAAAGTGTTTTCCTAGTTGACATAATGAACTGTGAACAAAACTATATGTAACTATATGTTTTAAACATCTGCTGATGTTTAACATTCTTTTTTCTTCTCCATCGGGCAATGATAGTTCCATGAGAATAGTGTGTGTGTGTGTGTGTTGTAATGTCACTCCATATGATTTAGAGCATGCATTCTACCACTGGTTCCGAGCCAAATAACCAAATGTGATCAACAGGAGTATGAACTTCCACTGGCTACACGATTGGACACTTACTCTAAGTCAGCTTAGTGAGATTAAAGTCAAGACTTTGGTTTGTTGGCAAGAGTAGCTGAATCAGAAGCTGGAGAAATAGAATGAGGGCACAGAGAGGTATCATGTGAGGCGGTTCTGGCTAAGCACGCTAACACTGAAGGCAAGAATGGAGCCACAGCATAAAGAGGATGTCCCCTGCATGCCGTCAGTCTATTCTGGAGTCAGAGCCAGGCCTAGCTGGTTACACATAATAGCAGTTCTTGTGCCTCAGCCAGTTGGCACTAGTCTTACGCCCTCTGCCAAAAGAATCCCGATGGATGCACCACAATATTATGTAGTCCACATTTTCCTTTTGGGGACCAGAATATCATGGGCGTCTTTGTCATCTGTTTTATTGAAATCCAGATCCAGCCTCTCTGAAGTGCTTCACCGCTCAATCAACCTCATGGCACTTTTTTTTAATCAAAGGATATTAGATTTATTTGTCATGATTTGTTTGTTTTATATTTATGTAGGTTGACAATGATTGTCCCTTTTCTAAAGCCATCTGTGTTAATAATCTACTGTTAGAACTGGTTTAGAAGAAAAATTCCACAGCAATCTGTGCCATTCACTCTAAGATAATGCTTGTTTTTTTTTTTTTTTTAATCTGACCTTTTGGATATTTTCTTTTTTTTTTCTGTTTTTAAGCTTTGTTGTTTATTATTGTATGTGTACATGGATGATGTGGGGGGGAGGGACAAACCTTTGCTATAAAGCTTATGTAGTGGTAGGAACTCTGTATAGTCATTTCTGCTCTTTCCCCCACACTTCACTTCTGGAAATTGAACTCAGGTCAGTAGGTTTGAGTGTCAAGTTCCTTTTCCTGCTGAAGCCTCTGGCTTAATTGTTTGGACTTAGATTTTGGCTGTCTCTCTGATTTTTTTTTTATATTTTTGTTGATTTTATCTCTGTTCCCCTGCCTGCTTCTCCCCTCCCCTTCAATCCTCTCCCATGGTCCCCATGCTCCCAATTTACTCAGAAGATCTTCTCTTTTACTACTTCCCATGTAGATTACATCCATGGATGTCTCTTTTAAATACGAAAGAAAATATCTTTAAGATCTAAGATTGCCTTCCTTATTACTATTTATTTAAAAACTACATGAAGAAAAAAAAAGACGTGGATCAACTATAAACTGGTTGATTTACAGAATTTCTTGTATTTGAAAAGTAGTCTTATCTATGTAGAATATGTCTCTGAATCTCATTCTATCTGGCATCAGGGAGAAAGAAGGAGTCCTGTGACAGACATTTGCTTGCCCATGCCTCCCATTTTCATCCATGGCCCTGTTAAATAAACTCTACTGTCCCGTTATTCTCACCCCCCATCAACCACTATGGAGGCTGCTCTTTTGACACTGCTCCGTGTGAATCTAAAAATGAAAAGATGACCCGATGTGGAAGAGCGTTTAGACACTTATGCCCCCAGAAGAGCTGGGGCTTGAACTGACACCAGAAAAATTTCACTGAGAACCAGAAAGTGAAGTTGGGCGTTGGGGCATATCCCTTGGCTTTCTTTAGCACAGAAAGAGAGACTGCACTCCAAAATTCTCAGAGGATAATTACCTGACAAACTGACCCTAATGACAAAGCATTGCATAGAAACTCCCTAAGCTTTTGGCATGTGGTTTTTCAGATAGTGGTCCTCAACTATAGACAACTGATGATGACCAAATTTTCTTTCTGTCTACTTTCAGCCATTTATTTTTAAAATGAGGTTAAGCAAACTGTGGTTTAGAGGAAAACTGCATTTATTTTTTACCTTAGTAAACTGATTGGCACTTTGACATATCACCCTTAGAGTTGATACAACCTTGAAAATGTGACACATTTGCTCAAAATGTGGAAATAAAAAAAGAGAGAGTAAAGGAGAGAAAAAAAAATGAAGCCTTTTTACAATGAGATCTTTGAAACTCAGGTATCAATATTTTTGTTTAAGCATGATGCCGTTAGAGTTGACAGGGATCGAAGCCTGCCATACCGTATTATTTGTTGGTTGGTAACTAGTAGATGGATTTGGAACTCTGTTGATTGTGCCTCTGAAACAATGAGATGAATATGCTGCACAGTTCCTTCCTTAATTTTTAGATTGTGAAACCAAGTAAATAACAAGGTGTTCAATGTGTCTAATCACTCTGATGTGTTGTGGATTGAAACCCTGATAGAGGTTGTCCCCAAATACCACACATAAACTACTTGAATAAAGAATTAGTAGAGTGTATGTTTTATTCAAATTTACTGCAGCAGAGGCAGAAGTGAAAATTAAAGGATGTTCGAGAGAGAGGGTCTTTTGATTTGTGTTTAAAGTGAATTGCTGAGAGCTGCCACATGTTTGGTATGATAGTCAGCTTTTTGGTATCTGGACAGACAAAAACACAGTTCCTTGATTTTTGTTCTTAAACATCTGCATAGAGCAACGGGTGGAGGGAGAATTAGGTTAGCTATGTAACTATCTTTTTTCCAAATATATCAGCTCTGTGAGACTTTAACACCTTAGTATCCATTTATACTTCGTGTCCCCAACCCACTGGAAAATCCCTTTCCACAAAAGTGTTCCTAAAATATTCCTAGCAGCGTATTTTTTCCCCTGCCATTCTGTATTTGCCTTTCAGGTCCACAGCCTAAGAGGAAATAAACAGCATTTTGTATGCCATTGATTATAAATCTCAAATTAAACGTGACAGGGAAAAGCCCTTTCCTCTTTGTGATGCTCTTGTCCTCTCGCTGACCTTCCTGCTTTGCTCCCTCCATTGTGTGTGTTCTGTGTGGCACAGTACAATGGGAGACTAGTGTGGCAAAATAGAAGGCTCCCAATTGAGGACACGATCAGAAACTTTATCTGCAAAAGCCAGGAGGCATATATTTTAGGTTTTGTTCATGAGACAGTCCTTGTCGCAGCTATTCAGCTTCACTGGTGCCTGGTAGAAGCACCCATAGGCAATATCTAAGTGTGTAGATATTACATTCCAATAAAGTTTTATTTATGGTCACAGTAGTTGGAAATCTGCCCATGTCCATAAATCTTTAAAATAGCATTTATAATTTTCCATTTTTATTTATCCCTCTTTTATAAAATATGTCCCAACCACAATTTTGCCTCCTTCCACTCCTCCCAGTTCTCCATACACATCTACTCTCTTCCCCAGACCCACTCCTCCTCCATTTTCCTTCAGAAAAGAGCAAACATCCCAGGGATATGGAGCGAACACGGCATAGGACATTACAATAGGTGTAGGCACAAACCCTTATATCAGTAGGAGGAAAAAGGTCTCAAGAGCAGGCAAAAAAGTCAGAGACCTCGCCCACATGCACACTGTTAGGAGTCCCACAAGAACACAAAGCTGCATAATCATAACATATATAAAGAGTATATATGGTAGTGCAGACTCCGCAGGTTCCATGATTGTCACTTCAATCTCTGTGAGCTCCTATGAGCCCTGTATAGTTGATTCTGTGGGCTGTAGTCTTCTAGTATCCTTGACCCCTCTGGCTCCAAGTTTCCACCTATGTTTGGCTGTGGGTCTCTGTATCTGCTCCCACCAATTACTGGATCAAGTCTCTCTGATGACAATTGGAAAATTAAAAAAAAAAAAAAAACCTTCTTAGCTCATGGGCCATACTGACACTAGCTGTGTTGAGCTTTGACATCTGTGCTACATCTTGCTAATACATAGACAGTTTGAGAGGTAGGAATTGCAGATCTTCCCTGTATGTAATCTTGGATAGAGGTTTCCTCGATTCTCTCAACCCAATTCTCATTGAAGTTATATCTGTATTTGTGTGTACGAGGAAAGGAAGGAAGAAGTGTAATATAAGACAGAGAGAGTTTGAGAATCTACTTGCAAGGGTATGTGGCGTTTGATGGGTTGTTATGAAAGCAGCTAGCATGGTGCCTTAATCTAAATTCGTGACTCTTCTGGGAAATCCATTAACAAGTCTCTGCTATGTAACCTAAGATTACCATCAGCTAAGATTCACTCACTAATTACACTAACATGGAAAAGACTTGATTACGTTTCTGAGTTAACTGAAGTTCTGAGGTCAGATGGCTCTTATTTACATTCTGCTTATGGACCTGAGGAATTGCCTAAAACTGCGTCTTAAAAATAAAAACAATACATTTCTATCACACAAAGGTACTGTGAAAATTATATGAAATACTATTTATAAAATGCATAGTGCTTCTCCTTTAAAAATTGGTCTTTTAAAATGGTAGTAATATAACTATTACTAGTAGTATCAAATGGTTTCAGAAACACTACTGGACAAACCCCGGTTTATACAACTTTATTAGAACAATCCGATCAACCAGCCTGTCCGGATGTTTTAAAGTCTCCCTTCTCTCTCTGTGATGTGCTTATCTTTGTCTTTCTGTTTTCCCTTATCCTCTTCACACCATGCTCATTTCCACTTAAATGTCTTTGCTCTTGAGCTTCTTCTTATCCAAAGATCTTTGCCCTAACTTTCCCTCAGTGAAGTGCTGTCAGCCTTCCAAAGCCCGTTTAAGTTCCAGCTCCACGTGGCCTTCTCATAACTCTAGTCCCGGTGGATGTCTCCATCACTTTCAAATGACACTTGTGTAGCATCAAGTATCATTTTGCACATAGGTGTGCACGATATTATTTCATCCCCTATTTGTCTTATATTTTAAATTCTGTTGTCTCCTATAAAAGAAGAGATTGGGCTATCCACTTGTGTGCCCTGCTTGCCTAGAAAAATATCTCCATTACTCTAAGCACCCGTTCTTTTTTACAGTTACTTCCTGAACCACACTAGATATACTTAGACCCTAGTCTATACTGAAGCCAATTTTAAAGATGCCCCGCATGGTTAAAAAAATTCTCTTTTCAGTATATTATATTATTTTCCCTGCCGTATCTTTACTTTTATCATTGTTCAGACTCCAGCATCTCCTACTGTGTCAAGTACCAAAGCAGTTTGTTAGTTGGGATTTTTAAGTGAATGGTCAATGTTGTCCTTAAGTAAACCATGTTCCACCATTGAATCCTTAAGTTTCCTTTTGAGTATTTTGTGTGATTCAAAATTATCCTTTACACAACACCTGTATTCGTCACTGGAGTTTATTAGGATCCCAGGTAATTGTGATTCACTGAAGTAGTGTTTGCTAGGCTGATTGTAGTAATTCAGACACATTTCCTATTTCTGCACACACTATCTGCTGTGGCATTAGGTATTAAAAAATAGAAATCTCATTTCCTTCTATTTCCTTATCCATCTTGTCAAATATTGCATTGTGGATATGGATATGACCTCCCTCCCCCACTGGAAGGAAAGGCAAAATCCAGAGGGATAGCCAAGGAGTAAAAAGAAAAATACAATGACAATGTTACTTTCTGCCAGAGAGAGACCCTTTTCCCCCCATCCTTCTAGCCATGGAAGTCTCATATAAATATCCTTCCATGACTGTAGTTCTCCAGCCCTTTCAGCCACAGGATGACAGCAGAAACGCACATGATGACACTGCATTGAAGAGTAGACTTTCTGCCGTGACAATGGTCTAGCCATGCTAGGCAGAGAAGAAAGAACAGGAAGATACTTTCATGAAAAATAAATGATTTGTCCACTCCTCTGTTGGCCTTCTCTTGCTTGTTTTGTAAGAGACCACATGAGGCTACTGAAATTTCAAATGTACAGAAGTGAAAATCTGCATCTTTCTGAGTATATTTATTTCCTCCTGATCATGGAAAAGAATGGCATTGAACCCCAGTGACAGTCAGAAAGATTGGGTGCTTGTCTGAAACCTCTGAGTCTACAAAAAGAGTCAATAAAAAAGAGTCTGTTCCTTATTATACCCAAAGGAAGGAGGGAAGACACTTGTCAGTGAGCTATGCCCTCTGCCTTGCTTCTTCCATTTGTTTGGGTAGCATTTGCATACCCATATGTTATGTGGTCAAAGATACTTCGCAAGAGGGCTTATCTTCTTGGGAAACGTCTGTACTTGTTTTATTGGCAATAATGAAATCACCACCGGTTATTCCCTCTGCAGATGCTATGATTGGTGGGTTGTTTGTATGGTAAGAATTCTCCCTTTGGACTCTAGTCTGGATTTACAAAATCCATACACTACTTGTCTTGACACTTTTTTTTTTTGAAATAAAATTTTTTGTACTTCTCCCTGGAGATGTGTTGTGATTTGAAGGAGTTGAGGTGAACAAGGAAGACACAAATATCTGAGGAGCAAAAGGAATAGCTCTCAATCTCCACCAGCCCTTCTGAACAGTTCTCGGGTGGTCATTGACAGGTGGGCTCCGTGTCTACAGTGCTGCAGAAACAAGCTTCCGATGGAAGCCCAACATAACTCCCGGAATTTCACCTACAGGCAGATGGCCACAGTTATATTACAGTTGCAAAGTTTCTTTTTGCTTCTATTCCTCTGCCTACCCCAAAGCACTACAATTACATATGCCGTTCATGCCAGGGACATTTACATGTGCCCGAGAGAGTGTGGTCCGTTTAGATTCATTTATTTCAGCATTATCACTTCAAAAATAGGATGCACATATCTAAAATAGAATGCCCTGTTGCACAAGGGAAGAAAATTACACTCTAACTTTTTAAAAAGCCTTTGGTTCCTTTCACTTCTTCAGGAGCCCAACTGTTTCAAAACCAGCCACCCTTTGACAGATCAAGGGAAGGGCCAACGGTTATGTCATATAATTGGCTTTTTGTAGCAAGACAGAAAAGGATTTGAGTGTCTGCACGATGTCTTTGGAGCTGAAAATATGGTGAGGTATTTTATGTTCCTGAATATATTTGTCCGTTTGTAAAATGGGGATAATAGGTACTTACAAACTGCTTTTACTGAGAAAACACACCGACTTCTGACTTGAGCCCACATGATAACTAGAAGCAGGATAAAAGCCGGCATCTCTGAATACATTTTCTATCATCTTCTTTACTTTGGATTGGTCACATAGTCATGCTAATCACTCGAGAAGTGTAGGACCAAACACCTGGGCTACACAGCCTATTTCATCCGTCTTCAAATCAGAGGCCACAAAGATAAGCAAAACTGAGGTGTCTTCTTGTCAAATTTTATAATGCTCTATTCCAGATTCCCCAAAAGTTCCTACAGCCTCCTGATCACTGTTCTAAGCTTGCAAGTCACTTTAAATTTTAGAATCAACTAAAGCTCATAGTACAGACTATCCCCAAACAATGGAAATGATTAAGGATGCTGAGGATGTGTGCCTTTAGATAGGAGTAATCACCTTCTGAGGACTAGATTTTTTTATCTTCTTCAGGTAGTAGGGACTTCTTTGGGACATCTTGTAGAATAAGAATCAAGACAGTAATCAATCAGGCTACACCTTGAACATGAATTCTGGCTTATGCGTGTTGCATGTCCCTTGGGAGTCCCGTCTCTTTTGATCAGTTTCCCTTCCTAGTAGGGAAAATCTCTACATATTCAGTTGCCCCGTTGCTTTGGGGTCTGTGACCCAGCAGAAAATCACAACAGGAAGTAGGTAAAGCCTGTTTACTTCCTGAATGTTGGTAAATGAGAGAGGAAGTGACTGGGCTTACAATATTCCTTTTGGGGGAATGTTGTCTTGTAATCTCTCAATTAAGTCTTCCTAATTCTTAAAGATTCTACCACCTTCCAATAGTGCTACAGGCTGGTGACCAAACCTTCCACATAGTGGTGTTTGGAGGGTACTTACCCAAATCATAGCAAAAATCTTACCAAAGGATATTATCTAGCACATTCAGGTACCATCTATTGGAAATGTTTTCTTTGTTGCCATCTGTTTATTTTATTTTATGTGTTTTAAGTCAGTTAATTCTCATAGTAATCTTGCATGACAACTAAAATTAGCATCCCATTGCTCATATGAGGGAATGAAAGAAAAATAAAGTTAACATCCAAGGCAACAAGAGGAACAGTCAATTTCAGTCCATTTGAGCCTATGATCTTTATTGGCACATCATCTCTATATAGAGTTGACCAAATATTTTAAACTTTCTTTTTCCTTTCTACCTTTATATTCCTTGATTGTAAAGTTCAGTAGCCCTTTATAAAGATGTATATTCAAAATTTGAGGAGAATATTTCCAAAATCCCACAACTGAGCAGTCTTTGATGGCACCAGTGGTGTATATTAGTGTTTATTTACTTAGGGACTTAGAATAACATTTTCTGATTCAAGGCTCCAGAAAGAAAACAAGGTAGACAACAAATCACTCTTCACCCCTGTTACCCAAAAGTTTTCATCAGTCCTGAGGCCGAAGATGATGTCTGCCTGTGAAGTATGTCAGTGTCTCCCCTCAGAGCATCACGAGTGACAAGAAATGTGGTTGCTCTCTGAGGTTTCCCTACCTGGATTGCCATTGTCAGTGACTATGGAATTCAAACTATACTCACCGAGAGGTGATTTGCCTTTTATAATTTAAAGAGTTCTCATTTTAACAATGTGCTGGGCATCAGCCTCCCCGTTGGTGGCAGGAGTACAGTAAAGGCTTTTAAGCCACTCTTGGCGGAGGCACCCCATGCTGCTTTCTTTCTTGGTATGCCTTTGCCTTCACTGTTAGCCATTAGAAAAGACTGGATGTTGTTATTAGCCTTCATCTTAACTGAACATAAGTTGTGATCAAACTCCTCAGCAGTCATAAGTGGGATATAATTTTTACAATATTGGAAGAAAAAAAAATAAACTCAAGTTCACTGCATCCAAAAACCCATCCAAAAGTTTCTCCTTATATTGTTAAGCAGCTTAGGTATTCACTCTGTGGTGCACACACCTTTTTCAATTCCAAGCAGCTGAGTGATGACTGAAGACCTAAGACAGCTAACAGACAGTGTGTGTGTGTGTGTGTGTGTGTGTGTGTGTGTGTGTGTGTGTGTATGAAAGAGAGAGAGAGAGAGAGAGAGAATGCTGTTCCTATGGAAAAAAATCATTAGGAAACTGGTAATACACTCTAACTAAGTGACTGTCTAATATCAAGTGTTAGTAGAAAATGAAAACCTGCAAGTTACTGCTTTTCAAAATTATTTCTTCTACAGGAGGGAATAAAAAAAGTTTTGAGGAACATACGACAATAAAAGATTTAAGTATTTAAGTTAGAAGGAATGCATCCATTGTTGTACAAATATTACCCTAAAGGCTTTCCTCTGTGGTGTTGAATGGTCATGCCAAGCCTGTAGAACACATACTTCCATCATTTCTATGTATTGGATGATGACACTGGTTCTCAGAGGTACTGAGAAGCTTGTCCTAGGCTGAGCTTTGAAGTGGTGAAGTGAAGACCTAATTCTACTCTCAGCCTGAGCTCTCTATACCTGTGGGACATAGCCTTCCAAAAAAAAAAAGCCTATAATTTTATGTCTGGACAACCAACTGTTAGGAGAATACAGATGCTTATCTGACTCAAGGCAAATTTTAGAGTAAGACACCTCTACTGTCTAAAGGCTGAAAAGCATGAGAGAAACAGGAAAAAGGCATAAAAGCGAACCCAAAGAGCAATAAGGAACAGGGGTTACATGTTGTGGAAGCAGCTCTGAAGAGATGGGGGAGCTTGCCAGGTAGAAGTGTGGGAAAGAATTCTAGCCTGAAGGACAGGGGAGAGAGGACAGCTCTTTAACAAGCCACCTAAATCTCCATAGCCCCTGGGGGCTCTTGGATACCACATTAAAAGCACATCCATCACTGCACAGCTCTGTGATAGGAGCAGGTGCTGGGGCATTAATGAAAGGGCTGCCAGGTCCTGCTTTCTGCCATAGCCTCTGAGCCGATGAATCATCATTTTCACCTAATCCCACTTTGCGCTAATCAGGACAGATGATGGGAGGGCTTAATTGGGAATGACGTGAAGTCATTCATTCTCCTCCAGTGGAAAGCACAACTGTGCTGCTGGTAGGGAACACACAAGTCATCACTCAAAACATAGAAGAGTAGCTTAATAAGCATCCCCCAGTGCCTAGTTCAAATATAAAGAGAAATATTAAAATTTACCTCGAAGAAAATCGATTCCTATTTTACTTTTTAACAGTTTAGGCAAGATATATATAAAACTAACAAAATGGGAGGAAATGAAGAGTAACAAAAAACGGAAAGAGCAGTGAGGAAGGAAAAGGAAATGGAACGCCGGCGTAAATAACAGTAATTAGATGAACATTGTATTCCGGTTAACTGTAAAGCTTTCAAATGAGACGGAATAGGAAGCTAAACACAGCTAGGCGAAATCAATCAATAAGGCACACGGCAACAAAACTATTTTATGGTGAGTTTCAAGCAAAGACTTCTGAATAGAGCCAACAGTTGGGCAGTTTTAGATGGCTGATTAAATGCATATGCTTTATTTTAAGCTAGTCAAATTGCACCTCTGTTTGTCTTCCGTTCGGTTTAGATTTCCATAAATGATAACCAATAGGGTGCTATCATTATCCCACAGCTCTCGAACATACCAAGTATTCAACAGAGCAAGTTAAAATATGCTTTTTGTGGGCAATTCATGGATGGGACGTTCTTTGAAGATGGCAGAATCAACTGAGCAAAGAAGGCAAAACTGCTGTGTGGGCCAGGCAAATTTTACCAGGAAGGGCCACAGATGCCAGGAACTGGTTTTATGTTTTTTCTTTTCGCTTATTTCGAAAATAATTGCTACTCTTACATTAATTTAACAGTAGCTCCTCAGTCTTATATGGAGGTATTCTGCCAAAAGAATGTTGGATCGTATAACTTTAAAAGACAAAGGTTAATGTTTTGTACTCCTCATATTTCTTGAATGTTTCAGGATCTTTTGTTGCAATTGTAACTGTGCCTTCTATCTGTATTACCACTGTCTGGTCACAAGAAACTGCAGGATTTAAAGTATCTTTTCTTTAAAAATCACCTAGAAACACATGCTCTATCCTGAGCAATGGGACACAGGAGGCTTAATGAATGATACAGGTCTGATCTTTCTCTTCAGGTTCTTGTATTACTGGTGCAAGAATGTTGCATTGCACATGGGGACCCTGGGTGAGTCAGGGAAGAGGAAGAGGACCCTGATATGAGGTTACTTTCTACAGGAACACAAAATAGCTTGCTGCTATTTTGCATTCTGATCTGCTATTGTATTTAACAGAAAGCTGTCTGCGTTATGACTTCCTGTAAGTCTGATAGGTAAACATTCTTTTACAAGTTTTTTCTTTAAATAACAAATAAATGAAGCCCATTAATACTAAAAAGGGTTTCTTCAGGGAAATATGTTCTTGGTGCAAGGATAGTATTCATTTAACCTGTATCCTACTGGGTTTCCCACCTGTGAAATGGTACAATAAATGATGGAGGGAATTAAGACCTTATGCTATCAAGAAAATGTAAAGGATTATCTAGTATGTACGCTAAAGAAAGACGTGAGACATGCCATGCATTCAGGAAGAGTTCTGCTCCCCAACAATTACCGATTTTAAGATCTGGTTCCCTAGAGTGTTCTATTAATTACTTTTGATTTCTAGTGAACTAATATATTGCTGGCCAAGTAAATGATCTGCTCTGATATGTGTGAAGTGAATTCTGGAGAGAGCTGCAGCCTTAACTTTGCCCTTTGTAAGTTGTTTGACCTTAAGCAGGCTACCTAAACTCTTTGCAAGCCAACTCTTCGCGAACAGAAAGCAAGGAGAACAGGGTTTTAGGATTTTGCAGATAATATGAATATACAGAACAGAGCTGAGATGCATTTAATAAAAGGTACATATTTCCCTTTAAGTGTCAGATTTACTTGGAAACAATACATGGGTGTAGAAACATTAACTAATTGCAATATATTTTCCAGAAACTTTGAAGTCGTGGCCTCCACCTTCAATTAGCATGAAGCTTTCTGCAGAAGGGTGTAAGTTCATCAGTAGTCATTAGTCCTGCTGTGTCCCTCGTGATCTCCAGCAGCCCTGTGTCCAAAAGCCCCACTTGCTAGAAGATTATACTTCATAGTAAAGTGTCAGGGTCACCTTGTTGTCTTCTGCCTAGGCCAATATCAGTGCGTAAACAATTTTAAACCATTATAGCAAGATCATTTCAGTCAAGAAAGACCTAATAGTTTAAAATCAGCAAATAAACAACAAAATTTCATTTACTGAACATACACTAGGACCCAGAAATGATAATGAGTATTATTAATGCCTGATGTCACTTATTGTGATATTTGGGAAAACAGGACTTAAATCATATAGTTTTAGGCTGAAGTCTTGGCTCTGGTTCTCAGCTTGATGACCTTGATACACTTTCTTTTCCATAGCTTGTGAATGTTGGTGACAGTAGTTGCTCTGTGGAGGTCTGTTGTTAGGGTCAGTGGAGCAGTGCATAGGGTATTTCGGGCACTGCAAATGTATCGAATCACTCCTTCTATGGGCTAGTTTGAGATCGCTAGGTTTCCTGGTGATCTCACATACTGACCCTTTGTCTCACTGAAGACTTAGCTGTTTAAGAAAAAGAGACAAAGGCTTTTCTGCCTCATCTTCTCTGCTTCTCCAATTGCTAAAGGTGGCTTCCTACAGTCTCTACAGTATTACCTGTCTCCCAACAAAAGTTCTTATTTGCATCTCCTTTGACTTGAGTCGTTCAGAAAATAGAGGAAGTCAGCTCATTGGTGTAATCAGGTTTTAAGAGGGCATAAACTCAACCTGTGTCTGATCTGGATGGCCAAGCAAATGAATTGGGAATATTCATTGACAGCGCTCTGTAAACCCAAGTAGAATGCAGCAGCATCTCAGTGTTTATTTAGGTTGTGACATCTTAAGAAATCATGCCGATTCCCCATATGATAGTGCCGTTTATCGCTTAATTAAAAATTTAAAAACAGTTTTTGAAGGTTAAGGGTTCCATCTAAAACTTCAAATCATTCTCAAGGAAAATTAATGAAAATTATTAATTGTTATAGCTCACTTATAAGAAGCTAGATGAGAACATTATGAAAAATTAGTGAAATTATTATCAGATGGAATAATTAAAGATCAATTGTGAAATAATCACATAATTCTAGCTATACGCTATATCGCTCTTCATTAATCAAAGATAATCTGGAATTGCAATACTTAATTAAATGCAAGAAAGTGTTTGTGTGTGCTGGCTCTGAAAGGGGATAATTGGAGAGTGCCAAAGCTGTGCGGTTGTTAGCTTGCGCTGATTTTTGAGACTGGAGAGCCCAAGATTCTGCAGTGTGGGTGCGGGTCACTCTGTGGACAGCTGATAAAAGTCTAGAGCGAGAGATTCTGCAGGGCGGGGGCGGGTCACTTTAGACCGGCTGACATCTGTTCTACCATAGATGCCAAGGCTTTCCAGAAGATACTAATCATTTTCTCTGCAAAGATTTGTTTTTTTTTCTTCATTCTGAAAACTGGGGTTATTAATTCGTCAGCTAGAAGACAAACATGTGTGATTCAGGCATTTGCCTCTGATCTCAATGCCCTGTCAACAATTTTTTTTTTTTTGGCTTTTCTTTCTTCACCACCTCAGAGCATTCTTCCTGATTGATGCCTACCATGATCCCCTGGAGGAAAGTTACTCTGCTCTCTTTCCCATTCTTAAACTAAGCCCAGATCCAAAATTCACTAGGAAGCCACACGCTAATTTAAAATACAGTATTTTAAAAGATTTATTCATTGATTATTATTTTAATTGAAATAGCATCACATCACTTCCCCCCTCCTTTTTCTCTTCATCCCTCCCAGTAACCCTCCTCAAACACTTCCCATGCACCCCCACTCTCAAGCTGATATCCTCTTTCTCTTTGATTATATGTGTAACATTTGATATATATATATAAATCTACATACACATACACAATTTACTGAGTTCATTTTCTTGTCGTATGTCGGTCTGTGGTTTTAAAGATGACCACTCTGATCAGAAAACAAAGCAAGTGAGTCATCCGTAGGAGAGTTTATTTCTTCTCCCAGGAGTCATTAGTGGCCTACAGTTCTTTGTCTAGGAGTGGGACCCTGTGCAATTCCCCTGCTCCCACATGAACAGGTCCAGGGATATTACTATTGTTCAGGTCTCATTTATGCAGCCGTGTTTGGTATGACTGTCTCCACTAGACTTCTTTGGATTCTAGCTCGCATAGTATTTTTAATTCCCCTCTTCCACGGTGTTCCCTGAGCCATACATGCAGGAGCTGTGATACTGATGTGTCTGTTGGAGCTGGGCTGCTGATGATCCATTGATCTCTGCATTGTGTTCAATTGTGGTTTTCGGTGGTGGTTTTCTCTGTATAATAAAAAAAAACAACCTTCTATTTTGAGGCAGTTGCACTTATCTGTGACTATAAGGATAAGATTTAGAATGTTGTAAAAATTGTATTGGTCTGGCAAAATGACAGTAGGGGTTTCTTTCTAAGGTCCATGACCTGACTAGCTCTGGAAAACTGGCTTTTTCCAGTATCAGGCATGATTTTCCTCCTGTACAGTGGAACTTAATATACAGTTAGACAGTTATTGGTTGGGACCAACATGTGAATCCTCTGCTTGCAAGCTTATAAATGTCTTGCCATGCTGGTAATTGCTGTGGTTCATAGTGTTTAGTTCGTGGATTTGAGTCTTGCTAGGACTGTTAGCATCTGACAATTGGCAGCTTGCATAGTATCGTCTAGAGCTATAAAAGGTAGAACACAGGAGAGAGACTTTTAGGTAAGATCTAGCCCAAATCATCCAAATATTGTATTTTAAGTTTGTTGTATTTTTAATAATAGATCCACCCTCAATTCTTGAGGGACAACTATGGATTGTATGGGTAATATATATTGTTTGGAAGTTACTTAGACTATCCTAACCAACTGTTCAACAGGAGGTTTCTCTTGTATAGTACTGGAGTTTCTGGTGGTCTTTTGCTTTTGCGAGGAGCATTGTAAAACCATGTGACTTAATATTCTTTATATCTTAAAGAAATATATATATCATATATGTTTATGATAAGATGCATATTGATATATAACTTTTACTTACATATATTGTTATAAACATTATATATATATATATATATATATATATTTATTTATATATACCTCAGTTGTTATAGTGATTACATGGTCCTCAGTTGCAAGTATACAACATGGAGTAACCATAAAAACCTATATGTGGGAGGGTGACTTTGGAAGACAATAGCAGAATATATGTGATATTGATAGGGAAACAGAGTAACAGGGATGGGACTCCAACTAGAGAGGAAGGCAAGAGGTCAATACAGAAAAAGGAGGAACATGTAATGCTAAATTTGTTTGATAAATCATCAAAGAATCATACTATTTTATATTCACGTAAAATTATAAATAATGTGTGCTTGTGCATATACATAGGAAAACACATTTTTATTGAAATTATATGCATGTGTTTTTGTAGGTTATGTACAGATACCCACAGAGTCAGATTCCCCTGAGCTGGAGTTAAAGCTATCTCATGTGGGTGATGGGAACTAAACTTAGGTTCCATGGAAAAGCATTACAATCCACTAAATATCTCTCCATTCCACCAACAGTTTTTAAATAAACACTGAAAAGTAAAATAAAAATTACACACAACAAAACACATTTATTTTATTCCAGGGTTATTCTTTGTTCATCAGTCCATCAATCTCCATGCACACTGACTTCTTCTGCTTACTGTAGTATTTTCTTCTTCCCTCTTCTCAGTTCGTTCCTCCTTTTCTTTTCATACAAAACCCTAAATCCCATCACACTGGATGAGTAGAACACAATTTTGCTTATTGATTTGCCAGTTAACAGATTGTTCAATTGTTTCCAGTTTTAGATATCATAATTACAATAAGTGTTGGTCATTGTGGATAAGCCTTCTTGTTCATATTGTGATTTACTTTCTGTAATTGTTGCAAGACATTGTCTTCACTCTTCTTCACACAGTCAAGGAAGCAACACAATATTTAGGAAGCAGAGGAGGCTCCGTTGTCTTGCTCTGCATAAAAAGGCAAATGAGTGTAGGAGTCTCACATTCTTAATGGGAATGTTTCAGAAAAGTTTTTATATTTCTTTCTTTATGGGGTGTCCTCATAAGAAATAAGAGAGGCTCTGTTATTACTCTGAATGTGCAAGTTTGCCATATAGGTCTTAGACAGGTTTCATAATTTGCCTAAGACCATACATCTAAAAAGTGCAGAAGTCAAGATAACACTCTGCAATCTACACATGTCTAATCTGGGGCTCTTATTCTATAATGAAGAATTTTTGCCTCCTTCGGTATGCATTTAATATTACATATATACTGTGTAGCTGATGCTGTGTCGAGATGTTCATATTCATATGAATTCAAAATTTCACGTTCCCTTAAGAATTTGTGATTTGACTGGGATGTTAATACATTTACATGAAAAAAAAATGAGCACAATTATAAGGCAATAGAGTAAGTAAGTTAGATGTTTGTGTTCTGTACTTTGCCGGGTGCTAGTGTTAGATGTTTAATAATAACAAAAGGAGTCATTTGAAAGATGTCATTAAAGTAATGCCATTTGTAACACACATTAAGAGAGACACAGAAGGATCATGGATAGGGAAGGATCAAGAACTAGGCTTAGGTAACTCTCTACATCTAGGTGACCAGGGGGAATGTGGAACAACATCAATGGGAAGACTTAGAGTCAAGTTGAGCATAGAGGGTGGGACCCATTTACTGTTATGTCAAATGGTTCAGCATTGACCTAATGGATGGTATGGAGACAATGTAAACTTTTAAGAGTGAATGACATGGCACAAGTGCTATTTTATAAAGAATTAATTAGTGTTGCAAAAGGGTGTAGGCAAGGGGAAGGCCAGGCCCATCTACTATGGCCTAGGTAGAATGTGAAGACCAGGAAAAGGAAAAGACAAATCCAACTGCTTTTATGAAAACCGAACAAATTCTTTCAGCCCTTCACTGACTGGCATTGGAATTTAGAGGCATTCAAACAGAATTCCTCTAGAAACTAAATATCCTTGTACGAACAGAATCCAGTTTCACAGCCACAGAAGTGGCTATAAAGCTGGGATGCTTTATAAGACTTAATTTTGGCCTGAAGCTTAATTCCCTTTTTGCTACAATTCACTGCCTGTCAACTTACCAAAGGATGCCCTGACTTGCTTATTTCAGCTTCTCTTTGGAGTATAGTTTAAAATAGCACCCATCACTCTTAATCTCCACTATTTTCCAAAATGTTTCCCAAATTAATAAGTGCAGGATAGGAGGCAGTGACCCTGGAGGAGACTATGACAAAAATAGCTCACCCATAATTAGAAATGAAATCGCCTTTCATTGAGCAATAGGAAACTGGCAAAACCCAGCAGCTTTGCATACCATGCAGTTCCAAGGGGTCCTTAAGGCAAGTACTTCCCGTCCTCTCTCCTGCTGCCCAGTGGTCCAGGGGTTGCTTTCATTCTCTTGCCCGCTTTCACTCTGCCAGCTTCACGCATATTCACCATACCCCGGGCACACATGTAGGTTGGATGCTGGTAATTAAGTGAACAATTCTCATGCGCAGACCTCAATTAAACGTTTATGTGGGTCATAGCCACCCCCAAACACACACTCTGCAACACAGGCTAAAGAGACAGCCCTTGATTGATTTGGAAGCTGAAGAAAGTGCTTGAACAGAACTTAATGGTAATGAACTCAAACGCCTCCAGTCTTTCTGAAATGAGTTTCTTTGGTTTGCAGCCCTGCGATGGTTGCTGTTTACTAGATGGGAATGGCATCGTGGACTTGGGGAGAAGATGAACTCCTAATTCCATTTGATGCGTGCTTCGTACATAAGTCATTGCATCTTGGAAATGTGACGTTTCTCCCTGCCACTAGTTCTACAGCTGTTAAATTAGAATCAAAGCTGCACTTGGGGGATACTCAATGAGACGATCTCCCAAGGATGCTATGCATTGTCCAGGATCTACAACACACATGTGGATACAAAGGTTGTGTTCAGTGCTTCTGCTACTGCCATTGATGGTATTTTGTGAGAGTTGTTTTTGCTGCTATTAGGATTATTGTTTCAGACCCAACGTTTAGTAATTCCCCTGGAAGTACTTATGGAAAAAAAAAACTATATACAAGCACATAAGGCAGAGTTGAAGGTGATGCGTGTACAGATACAAGCAACACTTGTTGAACAAGCAGAAGAAAAAAAATTCTGCAGAAACAGGCAGAAAGCGTTATGTGTACATCATGTGTTTGAGTATTTTAGCTGAACTGTGAATGGTAGATAGGATTTCTAGTTTGTTTCTCGGTGAAGGAGTGATGGGGATTTTTTTTTGAGGGGAAAATCCAGCAATTGTTTTAGGAAGTGTGCCCCGGTTACAGTGTGAACTGTGGCAGCAAGAAAAACAAGTTATAGCCTCAAAGAGAATCACAAACTGGAAGTGAATATGTTTTGTTATTTTAGTGTGTGAGAGATTGTGAGGCAAAGAACGGGGTTGAGGGGTGGGGTGGGACTTGTAGAGAAGGAGGCAGGGAGCTGGAATGGAGAGAAAGGATCTGGCAGCTGGCAGCTGTCCTCAACCAGGCTGTCAATGATTAGTACTAAATACCCTTCAGAACCCAAGCTTAACGTTTCCTCCCTCTTAACTCTATTGATCCCTGCCCAATATTTCTCACAGTAGATGCCTGTCAGCTTCTTGCCCTCCCTTTTTCTCTTGATGTACACAACGACTGTGCTTGTCCATTACCACCAGCCCCATGACTTTCCTGGCATGTCCTTTCCTAAAAGAAAAAAAAAGATATTTTATTTTATGTATGAGTGTTTACCTGCTTATATGTATTGCATAACAGGCATGACCCACAAAGGTCAGCAAGGGCTTCTGAACCTATAGAGCAAGAGTTGCAGGATACTGGAACTGAACCCAAGTCCTCTGGAAAAACATAATTACTCTTACCTGCTGAATGACCTTTCCATTACATTTTTTTTTTCCTGGAGACTTTTGAATGTTTCCTTTGAAGATTGCTGATTTCACAGAAACTGTCATGGTTTCATCTCCTTTTGTTCATTTGCAAGTTAAAAATAACCACAAGCATATTCTAAAAGTAATATTTTACTTTCCAAATGGGATATTTACTGAGTTCCTCTAGCACGTACATAGTTCCATATCAACCTAGGTATTCGGGATTTTCAGATGTGGGTATTTCTTGGGGTAAAATGTGTCTACCTTCTAAGTAACTCTGAATTCTATCAGCACCAAGAAAAAAATGGAAAAAATAAAACAAAAAAGTCAGCCTAAACAAGATTTTTTTTTCGTTATTGCATCTCTTGCTTTCAACCTCCGTATTAAATGTGTCAGTGGGGACTGTAAACAGTGCCTCCACTGTCCCTAGATCTTAATCTTCCTTTGCTGTGTCACCCTGCCTTTATTATCATGTGCAAATAGAGAGATTACAAAATGGTCGATGTATGTCTGTTCTAAACTCTGTTTCCTAGCAAGGGCACACGTGTCTATGATCTGCTGAAATCTTGATTGCGGTTATATCTTTTTTCCCTTTCACCTTCACGTAAAGCTCCAACTTTCCCTCAACCAGCACAGTTGCAGTTATCTGATTCCATAAATTTTTCTTCCTCCATCTCCAAGTCTGTTCCAACCACACTTATTTCTCTTTTCTTAGGTCTAGAAAACTCATGACAAATATCTAGCCTAATGAACCATAAAAAAAAGATCCAATTTAGGTAAATTGGAGATGGAGAGAGAGATTACAACAGACATTGAGGAAATTTAGAGATTCATGGAGGCATATTTTAAAAATCTGTGTTCTACCAAACTGGAAAAAAAAGAAAATGTATAGATTTCTTGATATATACTACTTACCAAAATAAAGACAAGTTGAAATAAACAGTTTAAACAGACCCATAACCATTAGGGAAAAAGAAGCAATAATTAAAAATCTTCCAAGAATAACAACAGCAAAAAGAAACCCAAGAGACAGAGCATTGTAGCACAGAATTCTACCAGTCCTTCAAAGAACTAATGCCAATACTCCTAAATTTATTCTGCAAAATAGAAACTTAGCATACACTTCCAAATTTTATCTATAATGTCACTATAAACCTGATACTAAAACCACACAAATGCTCAACAAAAATAGAAATTATAGACCAGTATCCCTTATGAATATAAATGCAAAAGTTCCCAATAACAGACTTGCAAATCAAATTCAAAAACACATAAAAGGATTATCCACTATGGTCAAACTGGCATCATTCCAAAGATGCAGGGATGTCTCAATATAGGCAAATCAATAAACATAATCCTCCACATAAACACAATAAAATACAGAGACCACATAATCATCTCATTAGATGCAGAAAAGACCTTTGACAAAATCCAGTATCAGTTCATAATAAGTGTCCTAGAAAGAGTGGGTGGCAAGGGACATATTTTACCAGAATAAAGACAGTTTACAGCAAGTTCACAGACTGCTTCGTCCTGACCGAAGAGAACCTCAGAGCATCTCCACCAAAATCAGGAACAAGACATGAATGTCCACTTGCTCCATACTTATTCACTATTGCACTTGAAGTTTTGTTGTACTATAGTAATAAGCCAATTAAGCGAGAATAAGAGGTTACAATAAGTCCCTCAAAGCTTTACCAGGAATCTTCTGCAGCAGATAATCACTTTAATAAGAGTATCAGAATACAAAATTAACAACAAAAATCAGTATCCTTCCTACTTCCCTGTAGCAAACAGACGGCATGAAATCAGGGGGGAAAAAAAAGATCTTTCATAGTAGACTCAAAAAATATTGGAGCCGGGCGGTGGTGGCACAGGCCTTTAATCCCAGCACTCGGGAGGCAGAGGCAGGCGGATCTCTGTGAGTTCGAGACCAGCCTGGTCTACAAGAGCTCGTTCCAGGACAGGCTCCAAAACCACAGAGAAACCCTGTCTCGAAAAACCAAAAAAAAAAAAAAATTGGAATAACTCAGATCAATAAAGTGAAAGTATGTATAATAATAAGTTCAAGACAGTGAAGGGATAAATTGAAGTGATCATCTCTACTTAGCCTAACTTGTGACTGGTATACTCTTACCTCCCGGAGCTCTGTTTCATCTTCTCTTCAGATTTCCCTTCTTTTCTAATGTCCCCAGGTGGAGACCTCTTCAACTATCCATGAATTTTCTTATCTTAAAATATCTTGACTGGTTTTGTTATTTTTTTTATTTCTCTTACTCCCTGAATTTTTAAAGTATGTTTTTAGTATAGCACTATCATTATTATCATTTATTGTTTATTTTGTCTATGTTGGGGTAATAAGGGGAATATATGTGCACCACAGCATACGTGCAGAGAACAAAGTATAGCTTGGTGGAGTTGGTTCTCCTTGGATGACATTCACAGAAAGCATCATTACCCACTGAGCCATCTAACTGGCCCCTAAACTGTCTTATCACTATAGCTCTGTACCATCATTTGAAGACATTCTGCTTCTCCCACCATTGCTCTTTTTATTGGGAATTGGTTTGTCTCCTCTGGAACTATGATGCCAAATGAATTTTAGAATAGTTTCCCACTTTCTGTGTAAAGAAAATCACTGGAATGTTAATAAGAATTGCTTTGGATCTGTATGTTGTTTTTAGTAGAACAAGAATCTTTGTCCCTCATAAGATTTTTTTCTTACTGTCTATAGTAAGCCTTAATATATTGTCTCTGCTCAAATCAAATATTATTTCAATGAATGATTTTCATATACCGCCATCCTAAACCTTAACGCAATTCTTTCCTGCTTAGACTATAACAAGCAACTTTGCTCAGTGAGCTTTACATCTTAGTAATCATCCCTTCTCCCATTCATTCTGTACCTGTTGCTAAGCATCTTTTGAAACTGCGGTTTGACTGTGGCATCCCTGTTCCCTTATAGATAGAACAGTATAAAACCTGGCCTTATCTGCTTCTCTGCTTCTCCCCCATTCATTTCTTCATTTCTCTCATAACCCCCTGTGCTGTTACGACATTTTTCTCCTTTGTGATGAACCCACGAAGACTAGAGGATGGTTGGCTATGCTTCCAGTTTATTTTTCATCATCAGTATTCAAGGCGTCTGGTCGTTTTCTACTCTTACAACCTTACTGCGTTGCCTGTTCACCTTGCACCGGGATGTTTTTGCAGCCTTCTTTTTAATTTGTGAAGAGAAGGAACAGGGGGCCCAAAGGTGATTACCAGTCAGAGCAGTTCATCATTAAAAAGGTCTGAGACTTGTGGCAAGTTGATGACTGTCAGATACAGGTCAAATGGATTTTGCACTATTCAGGCTCAGGGTGAATTACAAAAATTAAATAGCACTCTAATTAACCAGAGTAGTTAGCACATAATTCAGATCTCTGGAGCTCCAGCTGGTTGAGGTTTTTTTTTTTTTTCATGTGTTGTATAATGTAAAAGTAACCAAGAAAAAAAAACAAAGTAAAAGATTTTTCTAGTTGGTCTTCCATCTACAGTTTCAAGGGTAAGAAAACTTTGCAGATTTTTTGCAAAAACGGAAATTTTCCTGCAACTCTAGACAGGGTAAGAAGGTGAGCTCTGTTTTTTCAAAGAGAATAAAGGATTAACCTACGGGAAGATGAAAGAAGTTTTGCATTTGGTTAAGTGCTGCGCATAGCCGAATTCTTAGAGCTACACAACATGAATTAAAAGGGTGGGAGCAAGGTGATAAAAGCATCACATGCAAGGTTATTAGAAAACATGACTCGCCAATAACGTTAGGAAGGTACCGGGCAGTGTTCTTTACCACATATCAGTTAACACAGTGGAAGACAACTTAGACAAACCCAAGATTTGCTATAAAAAGAAAATAATGGGCTGCAGATGTAGCTCCATGCAGAGAAAGCTTGCTCGGGCTATGCAAAGCTCGGCATTTGATCCTTTAGCACTTAGAAAAAAATAATAATGGTGCCAACAAAAATTATTTAAATATCTGATAAGTGATGTAATCATGTTAATGAGGTTCTAAAAATGATGATCTATGATAAGGCCCCATACAAATATTGGAACCATTTTTCATATTGTAAGTCTCTGCACAAAAAATAGAATCAATTATCTGATTTTACTATTGCACAAAAGAAAAACTGAGAGTTGTCACCATGAATTGCCAGCAAATATTCAAGATAAGCTGCAAGCTGGGTTTGATGTTCCATACCTCTAATCCTAGCATTCAGCTTAGCAGGGCGGAGGTTCAAGCATGCAAAGCCAGCCTAGGTTACATATCAAGTTCAAGACCAGCCTGGGTAGTTTAGATCCTGTCTCAATAAACATCAATAATTAAAATTTTAAGACCCCAATTATTGGGTTACTTAGAAACTACAGAAAGATATAACAGTGTACATAAACCAATTATTCCATTTTTGGATTCTAACATTTAAGGTTCAACTAACATATTTCATTCTAAATTTGGGTCTGTATTTTTTCCAAGATCATTTCCATTTGTGGTTTTCACATAAAATTAGCTGGGCTAATATTACTAGCAACCGTGTTTAGGCCTTTCACACCCTCAGGCACTGTGCTAAACACATACACTGTCCCATTTATTCCCACATCTCCACAGAAATCAGACATATTCTCGGGGCTTTGTGGATGAGGAAACTGTGGTTTACATATTCAAAACAAAATTTCTAGGAGTCAAATGGTGGCAAGACAGGTAATGAGGAGAGGGCTTATTGAACATCCATGTCTTGAATGGTCTCATTATCAATGTAAATGAAATGAAAAGCTGATAGAAATAAATTTGCTTCTGTACATATCAAAATGATTATCTTTAATATAAAGCTCATTACTTCATAGAAGCACACTCTGTAGCTGTGGCAAGTGTCGTTCTATTTTATCCACATTAATAATGTTTTTCCCATAAGCTCTCATTCTAATGTGGACAAATATCTTCAAGTCCTCTCCTTGTGACAAGGTTGTAATTCAAAAGTATTGCCACTGGTGCAACCTAATTTACTCCTTGCAAGAAATGAGGTAAAATGATGTCCTTTATGCTCTTATTTTTTTCTTTATAGTCAGTATAAATGAAAATATTTGATGCTCAATTTCAAACAATCAAGCAAATAAAGAAATTTCCTTAGGTTTAAAATATTAAAGAAAATGGTAGAGGAAGACCTAACCATTCAAAGCCTTGTGTTCATTGGCTCTTTTATCAGACAAAGCCTACTTTTTACAAATTCTTCTTAAAAGTGAGCATTTTGTGTATATGCTTTGTTTCATATCTTTCAAGAACAATTGTATGTAACTGAAGACTTATAGTTAATATCTACACCACTAAAACTTGGATACATTGTAACCTTATGGTCTTTTTAAGTTTTCTGTTACAAATAACCAAAGGTATAGCAGCTATCCATTTCAGTGAAAGTCTACTACCACCATACTGATGGGTTCTTACTGCTTGTGGTTGGAGAGTGTGAGGTCCCCAGGTTTTGTTTCTGTTTGACTTGGTTTGGCTTACTGTGTTTACTTGACTCAAAGTTCTTTGTGTTTTCAGGGACTGTGATGCTTCTAGTAAATGTTGGGAGGATTTTTTTCTGTTTTTGTATAATAGTTTTGAGAATTATTTTAATATATATATATCACATTGGGTGGTAGAGATATTTTAACTATATTAAATTTGTCTGGGCCATGAATATAAGATACTCTTTCATTTATTGTGGTTTCTTTAGCTTCTTTCATCAATATTTTATTCTTTCTGGTGTGTGTATTTTTAATCTCTTTGTTTTAATATATAAGCAAGGATTTTCTTTCTCATTTTTCTATTCTTTCTTTTCTTTGTTTTTCTGTATACTTATATAAATATATACATTGTTTCTATATCATTGTTATAGAAACCATGATGACAAATACTATTAAGCTTTTATATTTATCTGTGCTTAAATTTGTTCGTCATTTTCATTTTTGATGGAGTTTAGAGAGTTCTTTGTACATGCAATCACGTTCAGGAAGAAGAGATGGTTCAGTAATTAAGAGCATTGATTGTTTACCTACATGAAAGTTCATAACTGTCTATAAGTCCAGTTCCAAGGAATTCAATGCCCTTTTGTAGCTTCCATGAGCACTGAACATATACGATACACAGACATATGTGCATGCAAATTACACATACACACATAAAATAAAATTAAAATATGTAATTTTTAAAAGATCATGTCAAACATGTTTGACATGTTACTGATATTGACAAAAGTAATAACAGAGACCAATGAAAGAGAATGTGCATGACCAAATGAAATCCAATAGTATAGTCAACTGAGCTTCATCAAAGATGCCAGCAGTATACAGTGAGAGTTTTAATACGTATTCTTGGACAACTTTGATGCCCACATGTAGAAGAATGATATCACAGTGCATTTCATACCATAAATAGAAATAATTTCAAAATTCATTTAGGACTTAGAAGAGCTACAACTTTAGAGCTTATATAATAAACATAGGAAAAGTGTCTTTATTGTTTGAGTACATTTATTTAGTTATCTATTTCGTGTGTGTGTGTGTGTGTGTGTGTGTGTGTGTGTGCGCGTGCATGCATATGCAAGCACATGGGTCTTATCATGTGAGCAGGGCAGGCAGGGAGCAATATGAAGAAGAGAATGATTCTTTCTTTCCTCTATATGGGTCCTAGGAATCAAACTAATCCCATCCGATGTGGGAGCCGACTTTACCCTAAGTCATCTCATTGGCCCAGGAAACATTTCTTGATATTGTTCTAGACAAGGATATCTGATATGACCCTAAACTTTAAGGCAAAAACATCCCTATCCCTCATCTGGGCAGCACAATAGGGCTGACCCTGGTGGTGGAGTCAGGTGAGCCAGCCATAAAGGCAGGAGAGTGGGAGAGCTGGCCTGTCCCCCACCTTGTCTGCCATGTGGTGTCACATGTGGGTGAGTGGAAGATGTCCTCTCCTCAATCCTTTCAACCTGCAGCAGAAGAGAAAGATGACCCTCCCCCTTACTAGCTTCAGCATTCAAGAAATCTTGCTCTGTACCTCACCTGGGCAGCACAGTAAATCCTGACCCTGTTCCTGTTGACAGCGATGTGGGTAAGCCAGCCCCAAGAACATGGGCCCTGGAGATGGGACCATGGCCCTCATTTGACATAGGTGCAATAGGGTATTCAAGAGGAGTCCCAGTGAAGGTCAAGCATTGATAGTGGAGCAGAAACGGGAGACTCAAACTAGACCAAGGACTCTTTGCAATGAACACTTGCAAGTAAAGGTATAAGAACTAAAAAAAAAAAGTTTTACTGTGTGACTCACAATGTCACACTAAAACTTTCATGATGAAATTTTTCTTTCGAAACTTTTCTTTTTCTCTCTTAAATTTTATTTTATTTTATTTGGGGTGAGGGAATGTTGCAAGGGCAGCGGGAGGATACAAAAGGACATCGAGATGATTGGGATTGAGATTCATGAGGTGAAAACTACAAAGAATAAATTAAAAGTTGTTTTTTTTTAACAAGAGACAGATATGAGTGTGTCAAGCTGAACAGCTCCAACACATAAACAACAATGGAAACAGAACACTTCTGAAAAAGTATAAAAAACATAAACCCTAAATATAAACACGAAGGGTCTAGTATTCAAAGTAAATTATAGATATAAATAAGAAGCAAGCAAATAAGTATGCTAGTAATACCATTAGCAAAGATCGATTAGATATTTCTTTACAAATGAAGATTTCAAATGTCCAACAGATACATGAAATAGATAAATAAGCTAAAAGTCCTTGAATGTGAGGGAGATGTAAGTATATATAGCTCCATGAGGCACATCTAGGAGATTGAGATGATTTGAATTTCCCCTTGTAAATGAGGAAGAGTAGCTGTGAGATGTAAAGGGCTAAGCATAGTGTGTTTGTGTGACTCTAACAAGCTTTGACAGGAACATGCATGGTGCAACTTCAGATAATAGATTATTAATGGAGATATAATACTATATTCACGAGTTACAAGATTTTTTTCCTGTCTTAAGTGTCTTCCGGTTTTGTTTCTCATCTATTTTCTTATCTCTGAAATGCTCCAGGGGAAATGTTCTAAATCTATAAAAGATGCACCAGTGCACGGTGGAACATGGGCCATGCACCTGCTTGCAGCCTAGCTGATGTGCAGGAGCGTGCAGAACACTCTTGCACCAAAGGGCAATGCAGTCTTATTTATCTTATGGAGCTTCAACTCCTGCTGAGGTCATAAAAGAAAACACACAGAGGGAAATTTACATATAATCAACCTTTTAAAAAGAAATAGATAATATAGACATAGATAAGTATATTAATTTATAGGTAGGTAGAGAGAGATGTTAGAGATGTTAGATTTAGATAGATAGATAGGTAGATAGATAGATAGATAGATAGATAGATAGATAGATAGGCAGATAGATAGGCAGATAGATAGGCAGATAGATAGGCAGATAGACAGATAGATAGATATAGATGATTGATTGATCCATATATAGATGATAAAGACATTCTAAATAAAATAATCTAAAAACCCTTCACAGAAGCTATGACATCATTCAGTCTCACAGGCTTTTAAAAGAATGAGCCGTGTAAAATCCTGACAAGAGGAAACTCTGATAGAGAAAGTAGTGAAGAAAAAGAAACTTGGTATATTTGAACTGCAGAATGTAGTTAGTACATGGAAAACATAAGAAAATGCTGAGATGAAATCAAAGTTAAGAGGATAGCAGATCTGCGTTAGGATTTGAGATTTAATTGGAATAAGAAACCATGGGAGGATGCCTATCAGCTGAAGTTGAATTGTCACTAAAAGCAGTGTATAAGGATTTCTCTTCGTTCTGCATGCTCCAAGTCACAAGAAACATGGGCAGACCCTCAGCTATCCACAGTGCTCTATTTAACAGAACGAGAAGTTTTTTCTCTCTTCATAGTTTTCTTTTCTAGGTAATTTGAACCTTAGTTGAACTACCTCCAAAAAACCTCAGTTAACCACCTATATCTGACTGGTTGAGCATGTTTGCCTGTAGTAGCCACCATGGTATAATATGCCACGGTAAATCATACCTGGCACTTTTTTAAAGCTAGCCTTGGCAGTGCTAAATTGCTAAGACTAGATCATGATTTCAGCTGTAATCCCATTACACTCTATACTTATTCAACAGTGGCCCTTCACAAAACTCTGGAATCTGTTGAGTGAATGAGTAAATAAGGAATCGGAAGCCATTGTTTAAGGCATGTTGTAACTAATTTGTTTATTATTAATCTGGCCTTATTAAGTGCGTGTTGTGGGTTCCTTTCACATCTTATGACTTTTACAGTCTCTTGATTTCCATTCAGATGATTTTCTTTAGTTTTATATCATACGATACTTAGTTTGTTGCTTTAGAAAAATATAGCTTTTCAGTCTGTTGTAGAAAAGCGAAAGAATTCAAAGTGGCATTGGTCTGCATCTACACCATTACCCACTTCCCAGGAAGAGAAGAGGATTTAAGAGCATGCAGTGTTTTTTTTTTTTTTAAAGAAAAAAACCAATAACAGGATGTTCCCACATCCAATTTCATGGCTCTGATACTGTAGCTCACAAAACCTCTGTCTGGATTGTTGACAAACAGCATGTGAGGACTGTGGCCTCTGCTGTCCTTATTTGGGAAATCTGTGTGACTGCAAGAAAAGGAGCGAGGAATGGTGCCTTTTGTCTTCTGAATAAAACCTGCGGGTCCTGATGCTACAGCAGAGCGGCAGAAGAGACTAAGCCAATTGATAGACTCCCAGGGAAATAAAGGTGAACAAGATAGATTTCCCTCCTCTTTCTTCTCCTCTCCTATCTCTTCTCCAGTATGCAATTCAACCCAGGGAACCAGGAACTGAGGAGGAAGGAAGTAATTGCCATTCAAAGCCTCTATTTTTAGACACCTTTACACTTTCCTTTGCTTCTAACTAGCAAGGATTTTTCCAAACAAGCTTTTAATTAGCAGGTGAGTTTAATTGATATGTGGTTTCTCAGAAGGGGAAAGGACCTCAGCGTGGAGAAGGAGGAGGGAGGGTCTCCATCATTCTCCCTCACAATGGAAGACCATTAATTCATTTGCACCTGGGTGTTTTAAAGGATCAATTTACTGTAGCAAAGAAAGAAAGCAGAGAATCAAAAGGTTGGAATCTGTCAGAGAAGAAAGAGAGGCACTGTAATTTAACATGCTATGCAGATAATTTAAAAACTTAGAAAAATATTGCTGCCGAAATCCAAATAGAGAAACGGACCTATTTGCATATGGTCAGGCTCTGTCCAATTGCGTACAAAAGAGATTAATGTTTCAAAATCTATAAAATTAATTGCTAGAAAGGTTTTCTTTTGGAGGAAATGGAAGAATGAAATGAAACACATATTGAAATAACTTCCTTTTCTGTTAAAGGGATATCTTATTAGTACCCTTAAATGTTAATGCTTTGTGCATTGCTGAAAGTTAAATTCAAAGTAAATGCTTTTGTTTCTGAAAGGGGTAGGAAAGGACATATGCATTGTGCACACTTCTTTGTAAAATGAGAGTTTATAAAATGCATGGAAATCTATATGCCAAAAGATAAAAAAATACTGGTTGTATTCAATAGATGTATCGGGGGATGGAAGTAGGAAAACAGGAGTAAACTGAGTCTGTAATAACAGTCTTACCAAATCAAGTGAAAAGCTAAATGTTGGAGCCCCACAGCTGGAGCAAAGTAGAAGAGTTTTAAAATACAGGTAGCAGAAACAAGCCACAGGTCCTTGTAGAATCTGCTGCAGCAGTGACTCAAACCTTAGCTATCCCCTTCTTCTTTTTCTTTTGTTTGTGTTTCATGCTTGAGTGCAATGCTTTCTGGTAATATCCTGCCTTCCCTAGCCACCACCAACTCTTCTCATCTTCCCTCAATACCACCTCTCAAATTTATATTTTTCCATTATATATAATTTTCCTATATATAATATATTAGATTGAGTCTAATTAGTGGTGTCCATATGCACATGGATTTATGAGTAACAACTGACTACGGGTATTGGCCTCGTCCTGGCAGAAAACTTATTTTCCCACCTTTAGAATGGTTTACTGCCAGCATTGCTTCAAACATAAGTCAGTATTATGCTCCTTTTCCCATCCATGCTGGATGGTTGACTGGTGTTGACTTGTGAAGGTCTTGGTCAGAAAGCCATAGCTGTTGAAAATTCACAAATGCAACATCCCAGCATCTCCAGAGATGCTATTTCTCTGCATTTCTCCTGGTCCTCTGGCTCTTGCATGTTGTCTGCCCCTCGTTGTCAGTGGTCCCTGAGCCTTGGCTATAGGGGCTGTGTTGCAGTTGTCTCATATACACGCCAAAGTCTTTTAGTCTTTGAAATTTGACGAGTTGTTGTTCCCTGTAAACTCCCCCATCTGCTGCAAAAGGAAGCTTCCTTGATGCAGGGTAAGCTCCTGGGGCATGATCAGTTAGAGTGGTACTTCCAGTGTCATTCTCTATCTCCTGGTGTTTAGATCAAAGTTGCAGGCTTTGATCAGGATAGCTTGCTTGGTGGGCCCACCTGACAGGCAAGGAGGTGAGCTATTTCAGTTTTACCAGTATCTTCTAAGATAGGGCAGAAAAAGTCATCAGGAAATATGTTCATGCTGCTGACTCAACTTTGATTTCTTCTACACATGATGAGCATACACGTGTAATTTATAACCCTACCAGGTATATGGAGGTATTCATTGGTGCAAAATTACAGCTGTCCAATTAGCTTCAAAAGCTCCCAGCCTGAGTTAAAATGTTGGATTGCATAAGGGTTGAATGGCATGTTGAAACTCCATACCCCAACAAAACATGCATATTCTCCTTTAGCAATAGCAGAAGCCTGCAGTCCCAAGAAAGCATATTCTCCTTTGATTCTCCACAGCTATAACCATAAAAAATGCTTATACTTTCACCCTTTGAGATGCCTTTTCAGATTATTTGATATTTATTCTTTTAAAAGCCTTAAATAATAACCTGGACCCTGCTGAGTTCACCATAGAAGTGTCAGAGGCTTATATTTATTAGACAAATGGTAGTTACATAGAACACAGAGTCCTGGAAGAGAAGCAAGCAACACAAACATCTCCTCCCTCTAAATTTTGGCTTTATTGATGGGCCCAAACTGAGACTCTTAGTTAACATTATGGCAATATAAAATAATTTTAGTTATAATAACAAGGGACCTTTTATTATTATTAATAGTAAACTATGCTCTTGGGGATACAGTGTGCAGATTGCTAATCCTTTTTTATAAAGAGTACCTTTGTTTTATGATTTTTTAATAAAATAAATAAATAAGAAAGTTTTGAAAAAGAAACTCTTACCTGACATCATGGTTAGTCCTGATATTTCCTGGTGGAAATATATGAGTCATGGACAGAATATTTAGGTCAATAGCTTGGGAGCCAGAGCTTATGTATTGGGACTTGGCATATAGACACGAGAAATCTGAGGAGAATGTTGTGCCTGATTACAGTTCTGCCTTGTATGATTTGTGGTCATATCTTTATGTCTCTCTCTAGAATGTTAGCAATGCAAACTCTCATTACAAGCAGCTAGCTCGGTCTGGGGTGCATCGGCGCTAGGTAATGGAAATAAGAACACTTGAATGCTCTAATTGGTGATCCAGCCTCCTAGACTACTAAAAATTAATTGGCCAGATGTTCCCTACCCAACCGTTATGGGGAGGAGTGCAGAAGCCTGAGTTTTCAACCTTCCCCAGGTGTGCACATCTGAGCAGAGAAAAGCGATCGTGACTGACAAGATGACAGGTGCGGTGCCCATGTTCCACGGTGCCCTTGTATGTCTGTTATATATTTAGGGCTTTCCCCCTGAGGCATTCCAGAGATATGAAAATAGACAAGGAACAAAACGAGGAGACCTTTAAAATAGAAAAAAAAAATGCTTGGAAGTTGTGAATATTATATGAGGCATATATTGGTTGTATTATTATTTTAGACTGCACCTGTGCCTGTCATTGTTAAGTTCTTGTTATAATTATGTGCCCAGCACTGTACCAGAAGCACTTTAACCTTCCCAACTTTAGAGGTGGGCACTTGAATCATCTCTACTTTGGAGATTTGTCAGCTGACCTTCAGAGAGATAGTCCATCTCTTACAGTCACACAGAAAGTAGGCAAAGAGATCGGAAGATTCTTACATCACAGCACATGGGCTTATCGCCTAAGCTGCACAGGGCCCTAGAAAGCAGGCCTCCTCACCTCACCACACCACAGGCAGTGTGATAAGCGCGTTCTTTGCACTGACTTATTTCCTCCTCAACCAAAGAGGTACAAATTAATATTTCCATTTCCCATACCGAGAGATGAGTTTCTTAAGAGTTTAATGAACCTCACCAAAGTCACAGGCTGCATGGGAACAGAGGCAATATTCAAAGTCAGCTTTCTCTGACTCGATGTGAGGTGTGAAGCAAAGAAGGTAGTACTCCAGGAATGACGTATCTTCTGGAAGAGAAAATATAGCCTTGGTGCCTTTAGCGTGATTATCTTCCCTGTGAGTATTCACATGCCATGTTCCCACACGTGACAGAGATTCGGAAATAGATATTCTGAAATCTATGTAGCTCTTTCTGGGGCTTCAGTTTTGAAGTGCCCCCTGTTTTTTCTCTGTGATGCCCTGAAGGACTATTTAGAAAGAAAATGTTGTTCTTCTGATGAAACTGCACAGATGTCTCAAAGAGTTTTTAATCCATCTTTTTAAAAGATGTGGACTTTCTAAAATAATGTCGCCCCCATTTGTCTTCCATGAAAGAAGATATTTCAAAACCAAGAACACCTATCATAATAAACCATTAAGAAGAGTCTAGCATTTCAGTATATTTTTAGAATTTCATATTTCACCAAACGCTGCTGTATATAATTCATGGTAGTGGGAAATGATGGGGTCCGACAGTTATCTCATTTGTGAGGAAGGACCAAATAACTCATTGTCCCACAGCCACAAATAAATTATTCCTTTCCTGGAGCGCCAGTTCTGTTTGTTGTTTTCCTCACTTTAATGGGTTTTCTTTTCCCCATAATACTTTTCTGCAGAAGACTATGACCCTTAATATCAATTTGACTACTATGCGGGAAGAAATTTTCCTAGAAATTAGCTTCACTGATCTAAACGTGGAGCATTTTAGAAAAACAATTCTTGCTTCTAGAATTAAAAAAAAAAGGCATCAAGTGGTTGTTACTTGGTAAAAAAAAAAACATTATTAGTACATTTAATTGTGTGTGGGTGGGTATGCGTGCACCATGAACACAAAAATAAACCATAATAACATACGTGTAGAAGTCAGAGTACACCTCATGAGGGTGGGTTATCATTTTCTACCATGTGAGTTCCAGGATCAAACTTAGTTCTTTAAGCTCGGTGGCCAGCAACTTTATCAGCTAAGCCTTCTCACTGCTTTATAGAATGTTCTTCAGTGCTTCTCTGGCCCTCCACACATGTGAGGAAAAAGCTTAAGATATGTTTGCACTTTGGGGGCTCCTGTTTTAGCCTGGACTCTACTTTTCTAACTTTCAGCGATTTTCTAAGGGTCCTACAATTGAATCTATCATTAGTGTGTTACAGTTTAGTCTATGACTTTCATATAATGCTATAGTTCATTGGACATTTAAAATGTAATGAAAACCTTCCCTAGTTACACTGCATCAATATGTTGAACACATGTTCAGTGAATTTTGACTCCATTTTCATTTTCCTCCATCATAATCATGCCTATTCCTTATGGCTTTTAAACTTGCCTGATGTGAATTAAAGTTTGTAATGTACCAGCTGATCAATTTCTTGGAGGACAGATGTTTCCTTTTCTCAGTTTATTGCACCTTCAGAGAAACACTCTCTAACTCTTTTGAAATTTTATATAAAATTAATGTAACCGTATTTAAGAAACAGAGCCGGTCTGTGATGTCTTCTTAAGGGTAAAGGTTAAATCTAGAAGAAGGCTAGTAAGACAGAATTTGAAGGGAGCAATAATTTATGTCTGTTATATTTTTTTTCTCAAATGTTTCCATGGGAACACATGGCATGGTGCAATTTTAAGCCTCTTATCCTGAAAGATTTCAAGCACTGGTTATAGATTGGCTAAAGTTTTGAATTTATGTTTTTTTCTATAAATAAGCAATATAAGCTACATAACCAGTGACTTGATATCACCTAAACTTATAACACTATATATGTGTGTGTGCATATGTATGTACATACACACATGTAAAACAAGCTATCTTGGTGAAGATATTATATATTTCCAATTTTGTGTCATTATATTTGCTAATCCATTGATAATAAGAAGATTTAACTCATGTATTTCTTCTTACTTAAAAAGAATTAAATTAATTATTTAAATTAATTAAAACTAATTAGCATTAGTTGTCCACTCCACAAAACCCAAAATCATCTGAGAGGAAAGCCTCAATTAAGGAACTGCTGTCATCAGATTGAACTTGGAGGCAAGTCTTTAGAGCATTGTCTTCATAGTTAACTGATATAGGTGGGCCCACTACTCCGTAGGTAGTACCTTTCTCTGAGCAAGTGGTCATAGGCTATACAATTGAATGAAAAGTGGAAAACGTCAGAGGTAAGATAAGGCAATGAAAGAACGAGCATCAAACTTCCTCCAGAACAAAGGAAACGAACATACTTTTTGTGTGTTCTGTATGCCAATTCTCCTGCCCATTGTGCTATGCTCTTGATCACACTGAACCTTGATAGATGTATTTGAGACGGATTGATTTCCAGATGAGAAAATGAACATCAGAATGCAGTATCGCCAATTCACTTGATATCAGGCAGCCTTCTTTTAAAAAAAAAAAAATCAGAGTCGGCAACAATAATTTCTGCAATATAATAGCTGTGTAATGCCTCCTCCATTGAATTTAAGCTTATGAGGATGAAGAATTTTTTATCATATTCAATATCACCTCCTCAGAACCCAACATATTCATTAGATTTATTCAATAAATATTTATTCATAGACAAATGTATGCCAAATGCTAATGAAATAATTAAAAAATATAAACAATACTCCTTTCTGTCTTTGGAGAGTTGACTTTCTGATGGATGGAGACCAAAAAAAAGTTTAAGAATGAGTTAAGGGGCTGGAGAGATGGCTCAGAGGTTAAGAGCACTGGCTGCTCTTCCAGAGGTCCTGAGTTCAATTCCCAGCAACCACATGGTGGCTCACAAACCATCTGTACTGAGATCTGGCACCCTCCTCTGGCGTGTGGGCATACATCAAGGCAGAATGTTGTATACATAATAAATAAATCTTAAAAAAAATTAAAAAAAGAATGAGTTAAAATCCTATAGAACTTTAGACAACAAAGGCATTGTAGGAAATAAGATAGCAGAAAAGAGGTAGGGAGAGAGAGGTCATGAAAGTTTTCATGGAGATGTTGTTAGTATTTGGACATAAACCTGAAGGTGAAGTTGGCATGCTAATGAGATCCATTAAAGGGAAGAACATTATAAGCACAGGGAGTTTATGGGTGTCAGGAGGACATAAGTCTAGCATGTATGTGAATAGCAAGGAATCTAGTAAATCTAGACAGAGCACACATGACCAAGAGAGAGGATGCACCACTTTGCTCTCTGATGCTGTGATAAATCACAGGCCAAACCCTGTGAGGTAAGGGCTTATTTTAGCTCATACATCCCATTCCGCCATGGAGGGGAACCAAGTTAGAATCTCAGGCAGGACCCTGGAGGCAGGAACTAAAGCAGAGAACATGGAGGGATGCTGCATAATGGCTTGCTTCCCTTGGCCTCCTTCCCATGGCTTGCTTCCCATGGCTTTCTCAGTTTGTTTTCTGATAAAGCACAAGATCACCTCCCTACGAGTAGCATGACACCCAGTATCCTGTGTCCTCCCAAATCTATTATTAATCGAGAAAATACCCCATAGATATACCCACAGGCCATTCTGATAGAGGCAATTCCTCAGGTGAGGTACCCTCTGCCCAAGTGACTCTAATTTGTGTCAAGTTGACAAAACTAAGCATTGCAAGTAAGATATAAGAGGAGATAAGAAGAAAAAAGAAAGGGGGGAGCAAAATCAAACAAATAAAAAAAAAACTTCTAGATTTTTGTAGGCTTACCTATGGCCATGACTTTTCTGTGAGGAAAATGAGGAATCAATGAGTTTGAACAGGGGGAAGATAGGATTTTATTTACATCTCCTGGGGTGATCACAGAGTGAGGGTAGCCAAAAAGAGGTCAATAATGAAAACTGGATAATGTTTAGAAAGTATTATTATAATTCTGGAAAGTATACAGCTTTCATAGAGGGTAGGGAAGAAGTGGTGAGCTTCTGCATTTATTTCAGAGCTAAAACTTAAGAGCTAGAGTGCGATGTAGAGCCTGAAAATGAGAAAGGAGCGAAGGAGAACCTGCGATTTTTAGCCTGAGCACATGGAGAGAATGAAACATTAGTAACTGGTCCCTGGGAGAAACGCGGTATGCTTGGGCAATAAGTCTGAAGTTAAGTTTTGAGCATGGTAAATTGAAGATGTCTATAATACGCCTACTTGAGACCTTAGCCTAGCATTTGTAGGTTGAAGTCCTTTGGAGTCTGAGGTACAGTGTGAAGCTTGGCACATTCATAGTGTAGCAAAAGTATAAAGGCTGCATTGGAAGATACAGAAGTGACTTTGATCTCCATGGGAACAGGGAGTGACAACATCACTGAAACCCATTTAAATTATCAGTTGATGAGTGAATGGATGCACACAACAAGGGTAAAATTGGAAGTGTAGTTTCTTTGACACTAAAATCATTATGTTTCTTATTTTTTGTCTAAATTGTGGTTTATTTGTCATCAACAGACTCTTTCTCTAGCTATTTTAGTAACTCCCAAATAACAGAAAATACAACATCAAAAATAAGATTTATACAGAATGACATAGAAAGAACTGAAATAATATTTATTGAAAGTTATAAAACCAGGCTTAAATCTTACACAAGTACGGCCAGCTACCAAGCCAGCTGTAGCCACAGAACGATGATAGTAACAGCAGCATTAGAAAATTAGATAAAGGGAAACTTTGTTAGCAAAGGAATGCTATATGACAGATAATGACTTAGTATCATGATGAAGAATTCTTGTTAATGAGTACTTTGTTAGCCTTCAATTTTTATACCACCTCTATAAGACATTTGTTATTTTTTTAATTCATTTATTTATTAAAGATTTCTGTCTCTTCCCCGCCACCGCCTCCCATTTCCCTCCCCCTCCCCCAATTAAGTCCCCCCCCCAGCCCGAAAAGCAATCAGGGTTCCCTGTCTTGTGGGAAGTCCAAGAAACCCCCACCTCCATCCAGGTATAGTAAGTTGAGCATCCAAACTGCCTAGGCTCCCACAAAGCCAGTGCCTGCAGTAGGATCAGAAACCCATTGCCATTGTTCTTGAGTTCTCAGTAGTCCTCATTGTCTGCTATGTTCAGAGAGTCCAGTTTTATCCCATATTGACATTTGTTATTCTTAGGTGAAGTAACATGTGGTCAAAGGGATTAGACATTTCCCCTAGGTTACACAGATGGTAGGCACTAGGGCCTGGATACCAATTTGGATTTTGTTCATTCTGAACACACACTTTTCCCCATCTGCTAATTGTTTGCCCCAACCATAGGCTCCATCATTGTGAAAAACTGCTCAGAGGACTCTCAAGTCAGCAGGCTAATGGCTATTCATGTCAATTAAATAGAAAAAAGCTAGAACTGAATGGCCCAGCCAGTATCAGAAGTACTAAGAAACTAGTGAGAACTAAATTTTATACTGAGTTTTGCAAAATACTGTTGTGCTATTAAAAATCTCTCCACCATATTGCTTTACAAGAAAAACTTTTGCAGACTATTGATGACCTTCACTGAGCAAAATATGTGAGAGGTCTAAACAGCAGTATTTGTTGGTCGTGCAGTTGACTTTCTTTAAGGAGGTAATAATGTCCCTTCATGTTTTTCCAACCACCTTAGATCCTAATTGTGACATAATGACTCTAGAGTTTAATAATGCTCGCTTTTCAATTGATTTTCATTTGATTATTTTCCTTAATTGCTTTTGTTCTCTCTCAAACCACTCCTGTTTGGAAACAAGAACCCCACCCGCACTCCCCACCCCCAACACTCTGCCACACTCCTCACTCTGGCTCTTGTTCTGCTGGGGAGAATCAATCTTTCTTGTCAATACAATATTTCTCTGGCTGCTTTGTCATTTATTTTTGTATTGGATTGTCTTTCACTTTATTTCTCTGGTCTGTTCTCTTTTGAATCTTTAAAAAATTTATTTCTCCCAACTGAATCATTTCAGTTCTGTGGAATGAGATTTCAGTTGCTTTTTCTCTCTCCTTGTTATGTTTATCGGGAGATTAACATCTTCCTCTTTGGACCTTGAGCTCCCTTGAACATTTTCTCAGTCACTTTTTTCCCCTACTTATTGCTGAGGCTCTGTTGTGACTCTCTTTGGCAGCCTGGTTTTTACCTTTCCCTAGTCTCTCTTGCTTTCTATATTTGTTTCTTGGGATATCTTGCATGGTACTATCAAACACCTTTGCTACCAAGTTGGAGAGATTGTTCAGTGAATAAAAGTGCTTATCATGTAAACAAGGGGACCTGGGTTCAAATACTCAGAACCCATATAAAAGCCAGACATGGTAGCACCAGCATTTGTCATTCTAGAATTTTTATGGAAAGAGGGGAGGCAGTGACAAGAATATCACAGGTTATATAGGTTTTACAAAGGAAAAGCAATGAGACCCTGTCTCAAACAAGGTAGAAGGTTAGGACTGACACCCAAGAATATCCTTTGACTTCTGTGTGCACAACATGGCATACATATATACCCCCCCACACACACACACAAACACAGACACTCACATGCAGGTAAATACACACATGTTGGCAAGCACACACATGCACAAAGAAACACATACCACTCACACATGCACACACACATACCAAGAATAAATTAAAAAACTATTTCTAGAGCCGGGCAGTGGTGGCGCATGCCTTTAATCACAGCACTCGGGAGGCAGAGACAGGCTGATCTCTGTGAGTTTGAGGCCAGCCTGGTCTAGAAGAGCTAGTTCCAGGACAGGAACTAAAAGCTACAAAGAAACCCTGTCTCAAAAAAAAAACAAACCTATTTCTAGACTTTTTTGATGTGTTTGACTGTTCTGTCTACGTGGCTGCATACATACCATGTGTATGTCTGGTGCCTGAGAGTGTGAGAAGAGAGCATCAGATCCCATGAGACTGGAGTCAAGGATGTTTTTTAAGCAACCACGTGGGTGTCAGGAATCAAATTTGGGTCCTCTGCTAGAGCATCAAGGACTCATCTACTAAACCATTTCTCTAGCCCCCCAAAAAACTAATTGTAAAAAGATATCAAGAACAAAAATCCCTTTGCTAGCCAGCGTCAGTGCCCTGCCCTATTCCCTTCCTTATTCTCCAGCTAGTGGATGGAGTCAGAAGCCATCCTCCTACCAGGCTTTTCCAACCCTGTACTTTAAAAAAGAATTCCTCAAATCTAAAAGAATATCTGCTTCAGAATAAGATAATAAGATTCAGAATAAGAAAGCTCACCAACTGATGTCCGTGTAGCCTTGGGAGCCTTTTTCAAAAGCATGATTATGTCACCGTGAGTTGTTCTACGTTGAACTAAGGATGAAAAGTGTAAGAAGGAGAGAGTGTGAGCACACATTAGTTTTTACTGTCTTTTAAGGGCAGTGATAAAACTGGAACCTAGTTACATACAGTGGGTAGAGCCAAGTGAGGATGAGTTCGAATCCAGCGTTTGCCCAATTCCAATGTATGATTTTTTTTAAAGCCTCAAGTTTCTCTTTCTAGTGTGATCTAAAAAGACACTTGTATTTGTCTTATGTTAAGTTTAAAAGATTTAGGGTGATGTGTCTTTATCTCTTAGAGCTGCCCAACAAAGTTCCATAAATTGAATGGCCCACAAAATTAATTAACTAACACCCTAAAAGCCAAAGTCAGAGGTCAGAGCTGGCTTCTTCAGAGACTTCTTTGCTTAGTTTATAGATACCCACCTTCTGGATCAGGACATCTGCATCACGCCCTTCTCAGAACAGCACAGCTATGCTGAATTAAGTCCATCCTGCAGACACATTTGAACTTAATGACACCCTTAAAGCTCCCCCTACAGACAACACAGTCATGTTCTGACATTAAGACTTTAGAATACAAAATTGAGGAACATTATTCTTTATATAACACCACATGTTTGCAGCAACTGGTTATATATCATTTTTGATTTTTTATTTCATTTTTATGGTTGTTTTATCTGCATTTGTGTGCATGATGCCTGTGGGGGCAAAAAGAGGGCTTGGGATTAGAGTTACAGATAGCTGTGAAGTGCCATGTAGGTGCTGGGAATTGAAACCAGGTCCCCTGGGAAAGAAGCCACTGCTCATAGTAGATACTGAGCCATCTCTACAGCTTCTGGTTTTATTTTTTGTATATGAAATGTCAACGTGTTCAATCTTTTCTCTTTAAATTTTGAATTATTTCTGGAGTTAGCCACATTCTTTCCCTTATAAATTCACTTTCAAAAACATTTTCCTATTAACTGTTGCTTATTTTATAAATCGATAGATTTGTGGGATTTTTTTTCTAATAAGAAAGTTCCACAAGAAGCTAGAGAATAAAACATGGTAAGAATGCCAAGATGATTTCTGCAGAATAAAGCTTTATGAGATGCTAACTATTTCCGAATTACGTCTTCACCAAGTGGGAGAAATCATAATTGAGAGTTTGCCTAAGCCCTTTTCAATATAGTTGTCAATGAACACCTCCGCTGTGATTTCAGTTACAAAGATCTAGTTTTAAGCATGACACAGGGGCCTCGCTCTCATATGTAAAGGCTTCATGGGATGAGAATCCCGTGTCTAACCTGGGGAGTGACTGACTTCTAGTCACTTCCAACTACATCTAAAATGCTTCCTTCTCTGCCCTAGCCTTAATATGCAGAGCTGTGACTCCTGTAGCTATCTGAAATCCGACATGGGCCATTACCTCAGTTTTCACAAGTAACAGTATCTCCAGTTTGTTAGGGCTATCCATCAGCCAAAGCGAGCTCCTAACTACATTTATTTATTTATTTGTTTGTTTAGTTATTTATTTATTATTGAGCTATATATTTTTCTTTGCTCTCCTCCCTTCCTATTCCCTCCCCTTCAACCCTATCCCATGATCCCCATGCTTGCAATTTACTCAAGAGATCTTGCCTATTTCTACTTCCCATATAGATTAGATTTATGTATGTCTCTCTTAGCATCCTCATTGTTGTCTAAGTTCTCTGGGATTGTGAATTGTAGACTGGCTTTCCTTTGCTTTATGTCTAAAAGCCACTCATGAGTGATTACCTGTGATAATTGTCTTTCTGGGTCTGGGTTACCTCATTCATGATGTTTTCTAGATCTAACCCATTTGGTTGCAAATTTTAAGATGTCATTATTTTTTCCCCTGTGTAATACTCCATTATGAAAATGTACCACATTTTTCTTAGCCATTCTTCAGTTGAGGGGCAGTTAGGTTGTTTCCAGGTTCTGGCTATGGTAAATAATGCTACTATGAACATACTTGAGCATATGTCCTTGTGGTATGATTGAGCATCCTTTGGGTATATATCCGAAAGTGGTATTGCAGGTCTTGAGGTAGGTTGTTTCCTAATTTTCTGAGAAATCACCATACTGATATCCAAACCAGTTGTACCAGTTTGCATTCCCACCAGAAATGGAAGAGTGTTCCTTTTACCCCCACAACCTCTCCAGCATAAGTTGTCATCAGTGTTTTTTATCTTGGCCAGTCTTATGGGTGTAAGATGGAATCTCAGAGTTGTTTTAATTTGCATTTCTCTGATGACTAAAGATGTTGAGCATTTCCTTAAGTGTCTTTCCGCCATTTTAGATTGCTTTATTGAGAGATCTCTGTTTAGTTCTGTATCCCATTTTTTATTGGATTATTTGTTCCTTTGGTGACCAATTTCTTGAGTTCTTTGTACAGTTTGGAGATTAGCCCTCTGTCCAATGTAGGGTTGGTAAAGATCTTTTCCCATTCTGCAGGCTGTCGTTTTCTCCTGTTGACCTATTGTGTATTATTGGTCCTGTTTTTCTCTCAGGTCCGTGAGACCTCATTGATTTTATCTGACGATCATGTATTCGATGCTGTATTGTATCAGTCAGTCTCTGATCCTACACTCGCATCCTCTCCATTTTTTTTTTTACTTTGATCTAGAAACTTCCCATATGCACTTGCTGTGATTCCACTTCCTTTATTGCCAATAAGCTTCTGATGGTGCTTTGTGCTAACGCTCACGATCAAATTGTAAATATAAATCTACTGACATGGATTAAAAACTTGAGCGGCTTGATATTAACATCAACTGGTTCAAAGCCAGGAGGTATGCAGTAACTGTCTGCACCTCTAACTCCCAATCCATGCTGAGGCTCATTAGAGACTTCTTGAAGATGAAACGTGATAGAGACTTTGGAACATGTCTAGATAGTCTTTCGATGATTCCTTCTTTAGGCAGTTCAACAGTTTTAAAAATTAATTCATTTAAATAATCAATTATTTAAGATCTTGTCTACAGCATCTCACAAGATGCATTTCCCCTGTACAGTAGGTTACATGAGATGTATTTATTTATTTATTCTGGCTAATTTTGTCCTGAATCTCAAGCTTGTGTATTGCTTTAAAATACTGTTTAATTTGGGATTCCACAGTCCCTTCTCTCCACCACTTAGGTGGCCCTTTATTCACTAAAGAATACAGTACTTTTATCTCTTAACCCAATCCTTCAACCTCATCTTTTATCTCACCATAGACCTCCAAGTGTAGCGCATCAGGCTGGCTCATTTTCTCCCTGTCAGACAGTGCTACTGCCTTAGAAACGCTGCCCTGTCCCCTTTATCTGCAATCATCTCCCCCGATTTCCACCCAGAGACATCCCACCTGTCTGGTAATGTTCAGTTAATCACCCACAGCTGGAAAGGGGCTTCTCTTGCTCTGAACCGGAACACTTGGTTTTCGGCATGCTTTCATCACATACCCATCCCCACCATTGTTCGCTGCAGAAAAATGAGCAATGCGGAGACTCAGAATCCAGGAGGAAGAAGGAATGAAAGACTCATTATTTCATCCCATTTCTCCATTAATATTCGAACACATTCCGCTCTGGATTCTTTTCTCCTTGTTTTGGCTTCATCACCTCTCCTCGTGGTTCAAGGAAGAAAAGTAGGAAAGGCTGTCCTTATTACATTGTGTGCCCAATACTATTGGAGGGTTTTATACCCATCGATTAATTCGATGTTCAAAATATCTATATGCTTATCTTATTTTTATTGCCATCTGGTGGGAATGAAACTCAAAGCTTGAAAATTTTAGGCCAGTTTCCCAGGCCACAAAAATATTAAGATATGGGAACTACATGGGTGTGGGCATAGGGAGAATGCTGATGGCAGCAAAACACTGCCTAGGTATATGGAGGTTCAGGTATATATAACAGCAACATCAATTCCTTATGTAAATGTAAAGCCAGTAAATACTCATGGAGGACAATGGTAAAAGATTATGTTAAGACTAGGAGTTAAACTGTTAAAATGACTCTAGAAATCATCGTAATGAGTTACTATGAAAAGTATCCTTAAGAATATGCAACTGGTACTTCTGCAGAGCTCTGTCCAAATAAGCCCCCCCCCAAAAAATGAAGGGACAATTTTATTTTGGCTGATAGTTTCTGAGGATCCAGTCCATTGTGACTTTATTTCTGGGTAAGCCAGTGAGGAGGAACATCACCATGGCAGGAGAATGGGGAGAATCAGTGTCTCTTCCTCATGATAGACAGGAAGGAATAGGAGTAGGAAAAGCCAAGGAACACATTATGATCTACTTCCTTCAGCTGTGTCACCTCCTAAAGGTCTTTAAACTCTTTCAAATGCTGTCACTAGCCGGGGACCTAAGCTACTAGACATGCACCTCTTGGGGACATTTTGTAGAATGGCTTGTATCTACGGTTCACATCTAAGCCAGTGCCTTCCCTAGGTTATGCAGAGCTCAAATGTTAGCTTCACTAACTCGCTTTCCCAGTAAATATATAGAAGAAAAAGTTTTATTATCATCATTGAACAGGTGTTCAAAATAAAACACGGATAGTGTGTATAATGTATCCAAAAATTACGATCCACTTCGGGTTCCTCAGCTTTGGGAGAGATCTCCATACCTTCTGCTATCCAGGACTCTCACGTCTTTTTAATTTTATCTCTTCCTTTCTGTGTTTGGACCTTTCTTTAATGTAACCTCAGTGTGCATGTACCTTGCTGTGAATGAGGTATTTAATTGTAATCAGCAGCTCAAAACTGTGGGTTGATTCTTCAGCCAGTTGTCCTCCCAGGAAAAAAAGGACACTAACTTTAATTAACTTTAACTGGGACTGTTGTAGCTCCACACGAGAAAAGATACAAAAAGGCCCATTAACTCTGCACATCATTTCCGTGTGTTTTGCTCTGTATGCCCTCCAGATAGTACTTTCCCCCTGCTGTTCTTTGATTTTTTTTGCCTTTTTACCATTTTTTAAAATGTATTAAGAAAGGGTGTTACTCTAAAATTAGTCATGATCCGCAATAGCCTCTCAGTTCATCTAAACACATTATTTCTGGGAAAACTAGAGAACCAGGGGATTATTATATTTAAGGGCTGAAAACCCTTCTTATTTAAGAGCCTCTTCATCCAATTCAAGAGTAAACTATTTCGTTCTGAGTTTTATCTCTGTGGTGTGTGTGTGCATTTGGTGTGCATATGTGTGTGTGTGTGTGTGTGTATTTTAAACATATTTCTAGTTAGGCATGGTGGAGCATGAACTGGGGAGGCTGGGGAGGCTAAGACAGGAGGGTTGTAAGCCTGTTGCTGGCTACCTTGAGATAGTTAACCAGTTGTAGGCCACCTTGAGATAGAGAGCAAGATGATGTGTTAACTTTCAAATATTCAATATGCTCATGTAAGTTACTGCCCATGACTCCACACCCAAACACTTTCTGGAAAGTAGTATCCAAACATGACTTTCTATCTCTTTTCATGATTGCAGACTGCAAAGGAACGCTCCAGGGATAGCCAAAGTGAGCCGTTCAGCAGCTTCCTCCACTGTTCTTTTTGTATTCCTTGCCAGGCACAACGAGGCCTTTCCTCTTGAAAGTTTTATCATGTCCAAGGCTATTAACATTATGCAGATAGGCTGAGGCATGAATAAATTCTGAGCCTTCCTGATGATGTCATTACATTGGTCAATAAAATACATAGAGGCAAGGCTTCCCATCTACCAAGCTCCACTAACTAAATCAGGATACACGAGCAATTAACTCTTTAATTAAGATGAATGGGTGACATTAGCCCTCCTTAAACTCTGCTCGTCAGCATTTACAAATAGAAAAAGACGGATGCTTCCTTCCCAAGAAATGTAGGTTTTATTTTTCATTCATCAAAGCAATCTCATTCTTTCTACACTGTACACAGAGTCATTAAAGTAGCGTGGTGGTCACGGATATTTTTAGAAGGTTCATTTCATCGATCAATCTCTCCCTGGTTAAGGGTCTAGATGGGAATGTACTAGGTCTTTCACGAATCTCAAGTTTGTTGTTGTTGCAGAACACAATAGGCTTGGCCTCTCCACCCACGGTACACAGCAAGGAGGATCCATCTCATTGTCTCTGAGCAAAAAGATGGACGCAGCACAGCATAGAACTGTGTGCACTTCTTCCTCAGACAGCCGCTCATTAGTGTATGCTACTCTGCTTGGAGCACAGGACTGCCAGGCAACAAACAGATCGCTGCTCGATCTCTCAATCTCACATCAGGAAGTGCTAGGAACTTAGGGAGGATGTTTCTGGGCTTTGTGTCTGACATCTGGTTAGTGGAGGGTCTTTGATTGGCTTTCAATAATATGTAACACAGTGAACTATGAAAACAAACACATGGATCATTTCTTCAAAATTTTTAGATAAACTCTGAAAGGCATACAGAGAGATCCATACTCATAGCTTGGAATTTTTAATTATCATGTTTTAAAGAATGGGCAAAACTAGTTTTAACATTTAACCACATATTCAATAGGCAGTTATATAACCTATTTTTGACACTATAAATTTCATCTTTGTTCTTATATTACACATGAGGTCTTAGAGTACACTTCAATGCAAAGTAGCCAGCATATAAGGTGATCAAAAACTACAAGCGGCAAGTTGTTCCTTTATTGAACAGTACAATTCTGTTTAAAACACCACTGGCAGGGTGGTGAATATCTCTAATCCTGGCACTTGGGAGGTAGAGGCAGGCAGTTTTTTGTAAGTTCGAAGCAACATGGTCTACAAAGCAAGTTACAGGCCATAATTCCATAATACTTGTCTATTTTAGATAATTTTTAAGTTAAAATTTTCATTATATGTGTAATAACACTTATTAATCATATAATATGCAAATAGGAAACTCTGATTGTGGAGGGTGGTTTGAAACAAGGCTTTGACTGGTCTCAAATTTGTGATTTCCGGTGTCAGCCCCTTCAGTGTTGAACGCATAGGAACACACTATCACATTTAGCTGATACTTAATGGTGATTAAACTCTGCTATATTATTATATGTCATGGCAAGGCACTGTGCGGTGTTCTGATTTTTATACAATGGAGTATAGTTTGAATTTAAAATTAACTGAAAGTCAACATCTCTGAATCTGTCTCCACGAAAATTCCCCTGTACATAAGCAACATGGAATTTAGAGATACCATTGTTGTCTACATCCCTGAGTGCATGCTATCAAGTTACAGGACTCAGAGAAGGAGCTGGAATTCAGAAATAATCACTCAGCTAATATTTGTTGAAGAAATTATTTAAATTAATCAAGTCTTTTAATAAGACACTTGCTCAGGAAATATCTGCTCTCTGGGCGATACATCCTTTTCAGATTAAAGGAAACATTGAAAGACTGAAATGATCTTTCTATGTAGTGGCCTCTTTTACAAATGAAAGAAGGGTCAAAGACAGTTCCTCACCTTCTAGGATGGCAGAAGTTAGTAAGGGAGACTGATCCTCAGCAGGATGATCCCTCGTGCACGTTACCAGTAGCTGGAAGGAAGGGCTCATATTGCAGAGGTTTGTAGGACAGATTGGAAAATGGAGCCTTCAGGATGGACTGGAAATGAAGGATAATTCCAGACAGCAAAACAGAGGCTTGCGGCAAGACAAACAGTGAAATTATCCTTTTAAAAACCTTTCCCAAGTAAAGGGGCAATGAAATGGTCAGTTCAAGGAAAGACGTTACTGGCTGGCTCCAGATGTGGTAGGCGTTTTTAAATAAGTCACCATTGTGTTCCTTATGACCCACCATGCTGCTCGATGTGGGGGTGGAAATAACAGGTGGTTGGTCACATGACTCTGTGTAGTTGTAAGAAATATCGACCAATGATTCTCAGTTGTGAGCTATTTCCTTCCAGGAGGCATTTGAGGTTTCTCTTTAATTGTCATGACTGAGTTCGGTCCCTGCCATCTAGACAGCTGACACCAGGGATTCTGTCGATACATTAGCCCCCCTAGGGCAGTCTGGTCCACCGTCATTGAAAATTTATTTGAAATAAAGCACAAATAGTAGCGAATAAGCTGAAGTTTTCCTAGATAGGCCTGGTGTACATCGTAGGAGTGCCTGGCTTGTTCTGTTATAATGTATAGAGAGTGTCTAATACTTTAAATTAAAACATAATCAAGTGTGGCAATTCGTGAATTAACTGCTCTGACACACCGAAATGGAAGATGGAAATACACAGTCTATGTTGTTTCATATTCTCTAACAATAATCATGTTTTTCCTTGTGCATAGAACCAATTCTATTTGAAGTCATTCATATGCCACTTAGCATTTTCTCTGAGAAATTGCTTCTCAGGAAAAAATTCAAAGTGAAGTTATAATATTGTTGAAAACTGAATGCAGAAGAGGTTGGGATTATTTTCTCCTGGGGATGGGTATCCTCTAGCTCTGTCTGTTGCGTACCTGCTTGGGATAGAAACCTTAACGTTATAAGTAGTGTTACAAAATTAAATGCCCAAGGCTGATATCCACTCAAGTCCATGTCAGCTGACTTCTGACTCCCAAAGCTACCTTAGATATACCAGACTGTTCCTGGTCCCTCAGGCCATTCTGATTACAGTCCCACGACAAGAGGGTAAAGTCACCACACAGAAGGGAGCCACAAACCTTGCCCACAGGTTGTGAAATAAGTGTCCGATTGGCTGGTACCCAAGCCATACTTGCAGAAACTATTTAGGCCAGGAAGTAAATGATGAGCCATCTCAGTTCTGAGATGCTCTGGGGACGATGACATTGAACCTCATTGAAGAGTAAAGCCACTGGAGTTGTGGTGGCAGCAGGGTGCAGGATAGCACATGCCCCTGTAAGTCAGAGCAGCCCAACTCAGCTCCAGCAGATGGTCTCGGCGTGGGGACACTGTCTGAGTTGCCAGGTTTTTCAAGAGAAGCCGTGAAATCTAATGATTTCTAAACATTGCCAATTAATTCAAAATGTAAACCACTATTCAGCCACCATCACAGTCTATATCATTGCTTCTGGGGTTGACCAGTGAGCCCACAGTTTGCTAATTTTGTCTTAGGGTGAAAAGAGAAATGTGTTCCCTTCCAATTTCAAGATGGAATCGTTTCTCAGATTGGCTGCTTTCTCTCTCCTGGCCCCGCAAAGGATTTTTATGAAACACCTTTCCAGGTGATTTCAATCTGAAGCTGATGGTTGAGATGACAGTGGTCCTGATGGGGGAAAATCCAAACAATTGACATTCTTGGTTGGGCATATTAAGCCATAAAGTGTCTGTGTGACTGCAGACAGAGACCCTCCACATAGGCACAGGTGGAGTTTTCAGAGAAACATTCCCCATGGAGGACATAAATATGAGCTTCATGTTATGCTCAGGTGACTATGAAATTTGGGGACTAGATTCATGATTTTACCTAAGAAAAAGCATTAAGTTAAAATAGACACGACATCCTTCCTCTGAAAGATGTTGCTAATGAAAATGCCTCGTGAAACTGAACCCAGAAAGGGAGACAGAAAGATATCACTCAAGTCGAAGTAACTGAAATAACTCTACAATTCCTTTTATTATGTAATTGGACTTTATTTTTAATTTATCTGCTTTTCTCTCACAGAACTACATCCCTGACCATGATACCCTCAGTTTGTTGACAAATCACTGACATTTTACGTGCTTCCCTTTTCATTTCCTCTTTTCTTGTTCTTTCATTCAATTGATATTTTAGGCATCAGGAGATATTTGGACCACATAAGGAAGTCGTTTCCCACTCATCACCTGGGCCTGTGGCTCGGTGGTAGAGCGTGTGCCTGGCATAAGTGATGCCCTGTGTTCAATCCCTAATAGTGTCAACTACAGTAAATAAGTGGAAAGTACAAAGAATAGCATTAGAAAAAAAATGAAAATCTCTAGTTATCAATGTTAAAGTTAATGTGATTGGAGAACAAATTTCCACAAAAAAAAAACATTGAAAGAAATTAACAAAAAAAGAGTATTGTTTTTGTCATATACTGTTTTTGTCATATGCTGTATGACCAACTGCCTGGGAGGCAGGCGACATGTGGGACAGCCAGTAAAGGGAGACGTATTCTCCTTGGCCAGTTAGGAAAATAAAGTAACTTTTAAAAAGAGTTTTTGTTGTATTGCATTATATTTTATTCCCTTATGTTTTGCTGTTATCTCTTAGAAGCCTGTTCTATTATAACAAGAGGCAGAAAAGCAGTGGATATAGATTGGAGGGGAGGTGGGGAGAAACTGGGAGGAGTGGAACAAGGGGAAATTGTATTCAGGATATAATGAATGAGAAAAATAATCTATTTTCAATAAAATGGAAATAAGAAATAAAAAAAGAACATAACAGACACCAGTAAGTCCAGGTCACAGAAACAGGGCTATGAAGGGCAGGAACTCTGGGAAAGTGCTTCAGAAAAAATAACCTTAACTTTTTTCCTGACCACAGCACGGGAAACTCAGCCCCAGAAAGGCAATGCTTTAGGAACTTCTCACAGTTGACTGTTCCGTGAATTACGATTCCCTCTGCTATCGCTAGTGTCAGCATTTTGTTACCATTTCTTATGATAACGGGGTAAAATTGGGAGAATCAAGAGAAGTGTGTGTGTGTGTGTGTGTGTGAGAGAGAGAGAGAGAGAGAGAGAGAGAGAGAGAGAGAGAGAGAGAGAGAGAGAGAGACAGAGAGAGTGAGTTTAAATTCACATGAGCATATGTTACTTCTGGTAACTCTGACATGTGTTCAAAGGGAATACCCAGGAACTATGATAGTGTCCCTTTATCTGTGGGTTTGCTTTACGTTATTTCAGTTACCCACAATCAACTGATAGCCAAAAATATTCAATGGAAAATTGTGGAAATAAAAAAATTAGCTTTAAATTCTACAGCATTCTCTATAGTATCATCAAATCTTGTCCAGCCTTCCTTCACCTCCACTGTGAATAGAATCAATCCTTTGCCCATTGTGTCTACGTTATATATGCTGTCTGCACGTGAGCACGCAGTAGCCACCTCAGTTATCAAATGGACGCTGTAACAGTTCTTGTGTTCAAGTGTTACATAGACTTACAATTATTCAATTTCATTAGTCTTTACTGTAACATTTTACTATACATAATATATAAGTCAAATTTAACCATAAATATGCATGTAGATAAGAAAAACAGCACAACAAGGAAATTGGTTTAATACTTTCTAATTTTCCAGCACCCAAAAGAGATCTTCAAATATCTGAATGGAATGACCTTATCCTATAAAAGAAAAAAAAAGACCTTAATAGTCATTGTAGTGTAGCTGGTCATGGGAACTGGAGACGAGTCTCATGGACTGGTCCTAGTGACCACCAGCATAGCCTGTCAGTGTGACAGAGAGTATGGGACAAACCTGTGTATCCCACTTCTTGGATTGGAACCCTAGTTCCCACACACATTAGACAGACGACTTCCACTTATGTGCAGGAATCTTTCCATGCAAGATTCTTGTCAAGAAAATGGGTATAATAATAGTCCTTATACCACTTTAAAAACAAGCATGAAATTTTTATAGTACTAAGCTATGAAGTTATTTGGAAAACTGTAATGAAATAATCCGTATAATAAAGTGACATCAAATTTAGCCCATAGTAAATACTCAGGAAATATTGACTCTGACTATTATTTCCTTACTCTGAGAGCTTTGGGGTACGTATCTTTCACACATTCTTTTTCTGTCCTAGGCATAGTTTGTCACTCTCATCTACATTGACATATTAAATTTTATAATGAATATTTCCCTTTTTAAGAAGCTATAGGCATTTTAGCTACAGTTCATCTTCTTAATGGGCTTCTAATGAAGAAAATATTAGCTGTACTTACTTGAAAATTATTCTATGTGATTAAACCCAGCGTTCTTGAAAGCTCCTCATCATTTTCCTCATCATAAACACCTTGGCCACTCTTCTAATGTGATGCATGCAGGGTGAGTCCTTTGTTTATTGATTGGCCAAATATATGCAGGGGGAATGTATGCTACTTCATCCTTGGCTCTTCTGAGGGAGAGTGTTACCATGGTAACAAAGGCATCCTTTGACTCCTATTTCTACACAGAGTTATAGAAATGGTCCTTTTTAAAAGAACAATATTTAATGTCGAATCTAAAGTAATTTTTCTCGTTGTTTAGGGGATTAGAATTGATTTTCTCTGGACAAAGTTTGTTTGGCTGCCCAAATGCACTGTTTATAGTAATGTGTTCCACCAAATTTCTTTAAAAGCCAGTTAAACACATTTTGTCTTAACTTCTGATCTAATTTCATCATCTGGAAGTGCTTCTTGCTGCACTGTGCCTCTTTTCATTTTTTGAAATCCTCCACATTCCGTCTTTGCTGCGTCAGTGCATGGTGGAGGGGAACAGACTGAGACATCCTATTGCTTCTATCTGGGTGGGAGGAAGAACACATGCTCGGAGCTTTGGAAGAGTGTGTGGCTTGTTCTAAAGATGAGATTTCTCGTTGGCAGCTGGTGGCTGCTTTATGGATCCAGGGGTTCAAAGCCCATTCTTTCCCAAGAGACACGTGTTTTAATTTTTTTCAGATTAAAATTAAATTTTACTTAAAAACAACTTTTGTTATTCTCATTGTAAAAACAATGCCTGATCATTTCAGATGATTCAGAAAACGAAGATCAATGAAAAGAAAGATAGCCATAGACATGTTTTTTAGGGATAACCTTCATTGTTATTTGATAGAAGGTACATTTGAAGAATTTTTTATTGATATATACATTTTATTTCACAAGGTAATTTTGTTGATTATTGTTATATAACTTGCTTTATGCAGATATCCATGTGCCAAAACTGCTGTGTGTTGAAAAATCCTTTCTAATGCATGAGGTTTGATAGATAAGAGATTGTAAGATGGCGTGTGTTACTTTAACTTGTACTCATTTTGGGGGTCATTGGGGGTATTAGACTTTTGCCTGATCAAAACTGAATGATAATGAACTTTTTGGTTTGTTAATCATTTTGTATGCACATCATGAGACAGGATAAAGTGAAATTTGTGTTTCTTACTGCAATGGAAAGGATATGAAGAGATGGCTGAGGTGGTTTTTCAGTAGCCTCTGCTTGCCTTTATAGTAGGGCATCTGGGCTCCCCACCTCTGCATCAAGGAGTAAGAGCACTGAACTTGACCGTAGCCCATCCTCTGGGATCCTGAATCTTCACATGCTCAAATCTAGCTTCTGCTCCCAAGAATCTTCAGAGTTTTCTATCTTTTCTCTTTACCAGGCATATTTCCCAGACATCTGTGCTTGTTGTGCTTTATATCACCTATTTACACCCTATCTCTGACTCCCTGATGCATCTACCTGTGCACATATGTTTAAGGGACTGAATAGAAAACCATTTGGGATTTCACATAGGACAGGTCTCAGGTCTGAATTCCAAGTCTCAGACTTTATTGTGAGCTAATACTTCTGAGATTCCATTTCCTCATTTTGAAAATGGTAAAAATGAAATACATTTCTAGTTTCTTCCCTTCGAAATTTGGTGTCTTAATATATGAAAAACTCAAACCAAAGGGATTGGCATGTATTAATTTAATGGCAATGTTGCTGCAGACTGGGAGGTGAAAGTAGAGAACAGAGATACTCAACCTCCCCAGGTATAGGGGGTGTGGAGCAGCTCTCTTACCTCCTCTTCTGTGAGAACAGACTAAGTACAAGGCTGGAAGTTTAAAACTTCATGTCCAAGTGCCAATTTCTCCTTGACACACTGCTAAGCCCAGAGTCAACCACTCCCTCCCCCATCGCTCTCAGTTTTCCTCTCTGTAATGTTAACATAATAACTCTTGCCCATTTTACTTAGGTTAGGATGATTAACCAGTTTTTGTGTAACCCATTAAATCCCTTGGGTATGAAAGGCAGGGATGGGGGAAAGCATTCTTACTATTAACTGCTTTCTTAATTTCTAAACGGGTATGCCAGGCTTTGTTGGATAGAGTACTATGGAAAAGACCCCCATCCTACATCATTGTCAATGGTCTTGTTTCAATAGCACGGCCTCTGTGAATATCATTATTTCTCTCATTATAGTATTTACTCTTCAACAGACTTCAACCAATTTATTGAATATACCTGTGTGCCCAGAGCCACCTGTACCCAGGAAAAAATGTTCATTCCTTCTAGAAATAGGTACTGAATAGTTGACATGTATTCTGTTGAACACTGGATGGTGAATCTAAGTTGTGTAATGAGCAGTGTGGTACTTACCTTCTGCATGGTTCCTGAGCTTCTAGATGCCCACAATCCAATTATAGTATGCTAGCCACATAGAAATGTATGGTCAGTAAAATATTCCACAGGAGGTGGCATCCATCTGAGAAGCAATCTATAGTCATGGAGATATATGGGATAAGGAGTGGAAAAGAAAGAATTTGTAGGGAGAAGAGAAATTACTATCAAAAACAACATTGAGTTCTCATTAAGCAAGAACTACAGGAAACTTCAGAATGATAGGGTGCAAGTTACAGAAGGGAAGCATCTTCAACCCAGTCTAGTGATGTTTGTTCAAGATCATCCTTATGATCTAAATACTAATGTTCTCGATTTGTAGCCGTATCTAGCCTGGTCTCTGGATCCTTCCTAGTCTGGACATTGGGAGTAACTGCTCCCTCATTGCATGAACAAATGTGTGTCGGGTTCTTGCTATTTTATATTCCCTCTTGGTTTCACTTGTAGTTGTCACCTAGGGTTCAAAAGAATTGTCAGTCAAATGGTGTTGCTTTAAATATGGAGCGCAAATTCTAAAAGAAAACATTAACTATGCTGTGAGGTGAAATGGCAGGACAACAAAGCATCAAACAGAGAGGCACACACCTGCCAGTGGTGATGCTGAACGTCTCTGTTGCCTGGGTACCACTAGAAAGAAGGTGTGTGTGTGCGTGTGTCTTAGGCTCCCTCTGCCCAATGTTCATTGTACATTAATTTCACAAACACGCCATTGAAAATAGTGCTTGTAAGTGCACCTCAAAACTTGAACGGAGTAATAAAACTTTATGTGGTGAGGATTATATTAGAGGAACTAGACCCCTCGCCTAAAGAGGAAAGAAAATAGAAGCTTGTTAGTAATAAGAACATAGAATAAAACTTTAATCAACATCAGAGTTAATCACCTCATTTGGTAACTGACAGTTCAATGAAGTTTGTGCTTTAAAGGCACGGGCAGAGCGGGCTGCCTACTTTCATTTGTCATCTTCTATAAGTTGAGCTATAGTCTGAGAGGGTAGAAAACCTTTCTTGGTGGATTTTACCTCTTTAATCTCAAATGAAAACTGGCACTCCATCTGGATAATGTCCAATGTGACACATTTTGGGAGCCATTGACTACCCAGCCTTACGAATCAAGAACAATGATTAAACAATCAAGATTTCTGAAAGGCCTTGAGGGAACCACGTGGGTTTTTGCATTAGTGATTGCTGTTCTGTTTGTCATATGGGGTCCTTGGAGCTCTGGGTGAGAACAGGAGTTTGACAAAGTGGCATTGGACATTTTCCTTGTGGGTTAGCCGAGTCTGACATCCTTAGAAATTCGGTAGCAAATATGTAAATTTGAGGGATTTAAAAAATGCCTTAAACTAATGAAATTTGTCACTGAGAAGATGAAACTGCATAAGTAATTACTTGGGTGTTTGTTTGGAGGAGAGAGTAAAGATAATGATGTTTTGTTGAACATCCATTAAAAGGAAGAGGTTATTGTTTCTCAAGTGTGTAATAGACAACAAAAATCTACATAATTATTAATTCCCCATATAGAAATTGAAAAGTCACTTCTTATAGTATGTAGATGTATGAAGATTGAGAATTCTTGAGACATGAATCAAACACACCTTTATGGTGATTTGAAATAACCACTGCCCAGAATTGAAAGATATTGATCAGAATAGCAACCACTTTTTAAAAATTACATGCAAAATGTTACAACTCTTTAATTAGAGATGTCAAAAATCATCTACAGATATCAACTGACATTATTATTATTACAATCGTCTTTCTCTCTGGATGAAGCTGTTGATTTGATGAAGCTATCTTTTGCCATTTCTCCATATCCTTTGAAGGATTTCGTTCATGGTGATATTCAGTCATACATATATTCAAAACAACTTTCACTGAGCTCTTACTTGGTGGCAGGAATCATGGTGCATAGAGTTATGCCCGTGAAGGAGAGAACTACCTAGTACAAATGGCGCCTACATTCTTGAAACTTAGGGTGGTGTCAGACAGTAAAATGTGTAACTGAATGTGAATACAAAGAGCATGCTCAGATAATAGTACATGCAGCGATCCTGATGTGAAGTGTTAGCCTGAGAATATCTGGGATGATTGTAAGTTAGTGTCCAGGGAAGTCCTCTGTAGTAAGTGACCTCTTAAATGACCTTTGGAATAACGCTCAGGAAATAAGGGAAGCATCATTACAAATTTTTTCATTAGCTGAAATACAATTAGCATCAAGGTCTTGTAACTGAGACTGAGAACATGCAGGGAGTGAGATAGGTGGGCAAGAATGGCCAGTGTAATGAATAAGGGATAACTGTTAAAAAAGACACAGGAGAGCCAAGCAGCGTTTGTGTGCTCCTACAGTCTCTAGGAGACTCAGATTAAAAGTGTGTCTTATGTCTGATAAGAGTGTGTTACAATTCTAGCGTCTCTCTTCCCCAAATTTCTCTTACAACTCTCATCGCCTTTCAGAATATCTCACTGTTATAGTGTTCCTGTCAAACTCTTGGCCTAGGACTCTTTAAAAAAAAAAAAGAAAGAAAGAAAAAAGCCTTCCAATATCTTACCCAATATCTTCTTCAAACTGCCAGGCTTGTGCATCTGATCTGATAAACAAGAGTGAATTTTAACATTCTTGCATTCTTGTTTTATGCGACTTGTAATGATGCCCTTCTAAGATGGAATCCTTTCTTTCAAATACTCTGCCTTATTTAGACTTTGAAGAATCTTTAGAAGCTACCACTGTTTAAAAGAATTAAAAACACAATTAAATTAAAAAGTTAAATATTAAAATTAAAAAAGTTTTCATCCACCCTACTTGTGTCCAAAGAAACAGCCTAGGTTTTTGAACTCTAGCTAGCCATCAGTGAGAACTATTTGCACATTTTTAATCTATCATTTTAATTCACTAACCCATTTCCATGCCGGTTGTGCTACCAACAACTTCACACACGTTTTTATTTCATTCTCATCAGCAATATTTTAAATCAGTGGTTCTCACCCTGTGTCATGACCCTCTGAGGGCTTGGAATGATCCTTTCACAAGGGTCATATATCAGATATTAACATTAAAATTCATAACAGTAGCAAAATTACAATCATTAAGTACAATGAAATTTATTTTCTGTTTGGGAGTCACCACAACTTAAGGAACTATATTAAAGGGTCACAACATTAGGAAGGTCGAGAACACTTTACAGTGTAAATCCCAACTTATAGGTGATAGCAAAGATCAAAGATTTGTCTACTTTGCTCCTTCTCATGAATCTGTGAAAAAAAGTTGGGTGTAAAGATATAAAAGACTAGGAGAAACAGTTTACATGGTTTTTAAAAACACATAAATGAGCTATTTAATCAAAATGACTACTCACCCTAGAAGTCTGTAGGTTGGGGATGTTTGAATTGATGTCTCTCCAGTTTTGAAGCTCTTTCTTTATGGCAATACCTTCCTCGTGTACTGTCCAATGGGTTATTTCTCTGATTAACTCCCAGAAGATAACTCATCTGAAAGTAAGAAGCAACAAACTTGGGGATGGGGGACAGATCCAGGAGCATGTCCTCACCATCCCTATTCATTTTCTCTGGCCCCGGGGAGTACTTTGTTGTATCCTCTCAGGAAATCACACTGACTGGATGACAAAATGTTGATAATAATGTTATTAAGAATAAAAATCAAGATGTTCCAAGAAATCTTTCCAAGATCCATGATCGCACACACATATTTAAATGCACAGACTCACTATAGCTGGTAACACCACCTGTAGACCAGGACGGCGTGATTCTTACATCCTCTCTATAACCAAATAAACTTGTTCTGCTGTGTAGTGATATTCCAGTCTTGCCATTTACATGGAAAACACTACTGTGGTATCTGTGCATTGTATTTATTTGACCTTATTTACTAAGTGTGTCCCATGTATTAGTTAGCTATCTCCTTACTGATTTGGTTACCAGACACCATAATCAATCTATGGAATTAGTGGTCTCATGGATGGCTTTTGGGAAGTACTAAAAACTTTAAGTAACTCAGCTTTTGTGAGCATACAGCTGTTCTGAGCTCTAGTGATTTGAGGGCTAATGCGCAAACTTGCAAAGGAGAAACATCTCGATGGTATAGCGCCGTTACCTCTGGCTCTTAACGGCAGGCAGTCAAATGCGACAGGTGGGAACACAGCTGTATGTTCCCAGCAGTACTTATTATACAGCCAACATGACTTTGTGTGGCACTCCAGTTCTCTGAACCCAACCTCTGCATAGCACTTAACTCGGTGGAAACTACGGTGTCGATGTAAACAGTGTGCTTAACAGTGTGCTGGGAAAGTGGTAAGTGCTCACTCAGTGAGGTTTTTTTTTTCTTCTCCATCTCCTCATACATCCAGACATAATCCTCCACATCCCCTCACAGAGCCCCCTTCATGTCAGGTTATACATTTGTACAAAGAATAAGTGGATATTAAGCGTCTCGTGGGCAGACCTCATTAGGGCCATTCACATGCCAAGACTAGCAGGTTATGGACACAGATTTCAGAAACGTCCCTTCCAATGTTGCCCACAATCGTCTTCAGCTATTGCACTGTTAAGTGGTCCTTTGAAAAGCTATTAGCAGAAAATTGCTCATTAAAACTACTTTAAACACGGAAAAAAAACAGTCAAAAATCCGTTTTCTATAAAAGCCTGTGAATATACTTTATACTGTCACTGCAACAGTGTGTGTGTGTGTCTCCTTAACAGCTAGAAGGGGTCTCATAAAATAGTCTCCCAGGAAATTGGTAGTTTGAGATCCTAGATTGATGTTTACCACACAGCCCACCAATCGCCAAATAAACATTTGTGTTTTCAGATATACAAATCATTGGTCGACCTACAAACAAGTATTTTAACTTATCTACAGAATCATTTGCTGCTCACGCATCTGTAACTGACATTCATAACGAAAGGATCCCACTGCAGGTATATAAAAAAAACTTTGCACTTAAGTCCATAATGATTTCAGTAGGGTTCCTATGCTGTATGCTAGGTTTATTATTTATTTTTCAGGCAGAACATGACAACAGTTATGAATATTTCAGCTTGACTATATATTATTAATCGTGTTATTCCTCTTCTCTGTTCCAAAGGGGTCCCATCTCATTCAGAATAAAAGTAAAAGCCCTTGAAATGGGTTTCAAGGGTCTTTGATCTTTTCTAAACTATGTTCGTACCACTTGCTCAGTCTGCTCTAACCACGCTGCTCTTCTTGTCCCTGGGGTGTCCCTGTCTTCAGCCTTTATGCTGTCAATTCTTTCTCCCTCCCATTATCTTTTTCCAGATAGTCACAAAATGAGGTCCCCACTGCCTTCAAGTCTCTACAGGTTACCCAGCCATTCCTTGTAAACTAATATGACCCACTCCTAACATTCTCTCTCATAGGCTGTTGCTTAACATTTCTCTGTGACCTGTGTTGTCTGACAAATTAACACCTGCTCATGAGAGTCAATTGCTGTATTTTGAAGATTCTTCTAGGAAATGCTAAGTGTCTAACCATTGAAATTAGCCATTTTAGAAACATTTACAGTCTGTCATTGGCAAAAGCTACCAATGTAGGCCTTTATTGTTTATCAGCGCACCACAAGGCACATTGTAAACTGCCTTGTTCGGATAGTCACTGTTTTCACTGTTAGTGTAAGTTCAGAAATCCAGAGATTGTCTTGTTTATCTGATGTCACAGACAATGTTTAACCCAACGATTTGCAGGTGGAATGAGCAACTGATGAAGATAACACATATTAGGGTTGGATAACATTTGTGAAGCATAGGATTAATCTTTCAATAAATTCTCAAAGTTACTGGATCACAGAATATATTTGAGAACTCATATATCAGGCCTTAGGGATGTTTCAACGACAAAGGTCCCAGCCTTTTTGGAGCTCATGCTTTTGTAGGGATAAAGAGAAAGAAACAGTGAAGTATGACAGAAAAACAACAACATTAAAAATCATGTTCTGGTATTGCTCATTGTTGGTAAAATACAAATCCTTAGTTCCATCATAGACAGAGGGGGTCTAGTGGGCGAGTTATTGTCCTGGTTTGCATTTCACTAGGGTGATAATCACCACAATCAAAACAGCAAATTGGGAAAGAGTTCATTTTTATCCACATCTAAAAATCATAGTCCATTATTGAAGGACGTCAGGACAGGAACTCAAGGACAAACATGGAGGCAAAAAATGATTTAAATAGATGATACAAACAGACACTTGATAGCTTGCTCTGTAGAATCATGTTCAGTTGCCTTTCTCACACCTCACAGGTTCACCTGCCTAGTGGTGACATCACAGTTGGATTAATTATTATCATTAATTGAGAAAGTGCCCAGGCAGACATTCCTACTGATGAATTTGATAGAGGCACTTAGGCGGAAAAAGGTGTGTCAGGGTGGGCTTGGAGAGAGGAGGGATTTGAGAAAAAAATAATTCTAAGTGTGTTTGTAAAAGTCACATGAACACCCACAATTTGCATGCTTCCTAAACACATCACACACACACACACAAACACACAAACACAAAATTTATAATTTGAGATACCCTAGTAGTCTAATAGTCTGGGGATAATGCTCCTCCCAGTAGTCATAGGTGCTCAGATGAAAAGTCCAATGTCCGGTATAAAATATTTTTCCTCAACTTGTTGGTTAGAGGTTTTCCAGAGACTCCCAAAACAATACAGGCAATTGTAACTGTTCTTGATTGCACTTTAGCTCTTAATGTATGTATGACTATTGCTGAAGATACCACAATCAAGTCAGGTCTAACCAGATAAGTGATTTCATACCATGTAGACTGCTGTGAAAATAGTATATCATTAGCAACCTACCCAGCTGTGGTGTGGGATTCTCCCTGTATACTGTGAATACCATTGTTTAATAAAGAATCTCTTTTGGGCCTATTGCAGCACACAATGGTGCAAGGCACGAATTCCAAGTAGATAGAGGAGAGAGTAGGCAGAGTCAAGGTGACACCATGTACCCACTGGTGGAGACAGATGCAGGAAACATTCCTGGGGGCCACATCCTCTTGGTGATGCACAGATTAATAGTGATGGGTTGATTTTAGATTCAAGAGTTAGCTAGAAATATCCATAAGCTAATAGGCCAAGCAATGATGTAATTAATATAGTTTCTGAGTAATTGTTTTGGGTCTGGGCAGCTGGGAAATGATTAATCGGCCTCCAATAAGACAGTTGTGAACCTTGTAGACTTCAATATTCACCGGCATGCCTGTGAGTTCAATAGTGCCATGAAATATAGAGATAAACAGTTCTTTCTAACTGGATTGACGCTTACTCCACAAAAGCAAATGGAAGCCAAGAATCTGTGGTTTGCAGTTCAGAGTTTCCAAGGTTAAGCCTACTACTACTTATTTTGTTAAATGTACGTAATTTCAATTTGGCCTTTGAATTCATATCCCTCTATCTATAATTTAGTGCAGTTCACTGCCCTCATCTGAGAAATATTTTTAATCATGAGCAGAAGTTAACCTGGAAACACACAACTTTTCAAGGTCCAGAGAATAAGTGTCAGTGGAGTGTCCAGACAAAAGAAGGACAACTGTATCAACCCCCTTTTCTCAAGGACTTAGGGTCACAGTGGAAGACTGACTGAGCAGGAAGCATTTAAGAGCCAGAGGCTAGTCGAGGATAGGAGAGAAACAATGCCTTCTAAGTATGATAAAAGTAGGAAGTACATTCATGAATTCTAAGCAGCTAAATTTACCTGTGCAAGACCTACATAAGATCAAGCCAGTCAATGTCCCAACATGGATTAGGGTGGGATTTACTGACAGACAATCCTAAACAAAGAGCTTTTGAGAGTGACTAACTTTAGGAGAAGGAAGCCACTTTTAAGATGTAATCTCTACAAATTCAAAATTGTTCTAGTTGAAGGTCCCACACCCAGGAGTATAGGAACATCATATATTGGACTTGACAAGATGTTTTTTTTTTGATGGAAGGAAGTTAGATATGATGAAAATAAATACATTGTGTCAAGTTCTCAATAATTTAATGAAAGCTTATTTTATAAATTTAGAAATATTTGCTGTAAAAATGTCAGCTATGTCTTCCTTTACTTTCTTATTGCATCGTATAAAGATTTTAACTAATGCAAAAAAGAGAAGAAAAACTCTCACATGGAATAGAAAGGGAAAGCAAGTCACTGAATATTCAGCAGAGTCTAAGGGCAAACCATTAGAAACCAGCATAACTGCAAATGAAACCCAATAATGTGCCCATTCGCCAAAATCACCAACAAAAAAAAATCTGAGATGGCAATTGAACCCACTTAGCACACATGAATAGATATCCTGGAAGAGCTTCTGTTTTATGAAGAAAATATTAGAATCTACAAAATATAAATTAAAAAGTTAAATAAAATATTTAAAATTTAGTTGTATTAAAATTAAATCTTGTGTATCATAAAATACACATAAAGAAAGTAAAAGAGATGCTAGATTGAGGGACTTCTGCTCCACATGTAATACCCAGTGGATTAGAATCACTAATCTATTAAGATTTTTTGCAGTATTTCAGTTGCACTAGTATACATCCCAGCCCTTTATCCTCTTCTCTGTAACTTTTCCTCTTGCTGATTTGATCCGTCTCAGGCAAACTACGCCTGAAAAGGCATAGCAAACTGGTTCATACCTAGCTATGCCCATCTCAGATGAGGTGCCTCTGTCCTGCAAGAGGATCAAGGCAAATTCCAGGCTAGAGTAATCATTGACTCTCTTTTTATCTTCCCTTTATAAACATACTTAGTATCTCTTCTTGCGATTTAAAAAAAAAAATCTAACCACTTATTTTCATACACATGGCTAGTACCACAATTCAAGCTACCAGCATATTTTGCCAATGCTCTAAAGCCAGCCTTCTAATTGGTCTCCTTTCCAGACTTTTTTGGTGGGGATTTTTTTTAACATACACAACTTTTACATGATCAATGTACACTATGATGAGTTTGAAGATAAGCATATCTCCATAAAAGAAGTATAATCTATGCCATGAGCCTACTTATCACAATGCAAAGATTCCTCCCACACTCTTCTCTAGTATTATCTAGTATATTTTGTAATAGGAACACTTAACATAAGATATCATCTTACTAATCTTTTCTGTGTACAATTCAGATTGTATAACTCAGCTCCTAGCAACCATCATTCTGCACCTGCTCCTGAGTCTGATGATTTCAGAATCATCTAGTAGCATTTGTTCTTCTGTGTCTGAAGTATTTCATTTAGTAGAATGGCTGCCAGATTTGCCCACATTGTCATCCAAATGCCAACATTTCCTTTCGTAACTAGTTATTTTTTTAGTTACATTACAAAATAATGGCATTAATGAAATATTTTCGCATATGTGTATGAGTACACCTTGCCCACATTTGTTCCTTTACTTTGCTGTCTTTTTACTGTACCCTCTCCTTGCTGGTGCCCTTCCCTCCATCCCCTATAATAGCCTGACTTCTCTTTTCTTCAGTGTGTGTGCCTGTGTTACTCTAGATTTTACATATGAAAGACAACATCAGTAATTTTCTCCTCCTTTTCATATTATACTTGCTTGTTCTTCATGTCTTCATTTATACCCTTTTCTTCCTCCTGATAGTCAGTTTTTGACTTTCACATCACATGAATATATTCAAATCTAGATTCTACAATGAGGAAAAGGGGATTATTTCCCTTAATAGTTATCTACACTCCCTTATTTTTTTCTAGAAATAGCGTAATTTCATTTATCTTTATGGCTGACTAAAATAATAAATGTATATTCAGAAGTTGCATAGCTGCATCATATTATAGCTTTATTTTCAATTGTTTTGAAAAACCTTCATAATCATTTCCATTATATACCATCTACACCAGTTTGCATTCCTACCAGTAGCAAAAATGATTCCTCTTTCCCAACATCTACTTAGTTCTTTCCTTGCTGATAGCCATTCTGATGAGAGTGAGTTAGGATCTAAATGTAATTTTAAATTGTTTTCCCTTAAGAGCAAAGCATTTTGATATTTGGGGGGGGGTATTTGTTGGCTACTTGTGAGTCTTCATTTGGAACTGTATAGTCAATTTATTAGCCCTTTTATTGATTGGTGTGTTTTCCTGATGATTTTGCTTCATTCCATAAACTCTCTTTTCCCTTGGTCATTATTCTTTTTGCTATGTGGAACTGTTCTAATATAGCATAATGCTATTTGTCAATTCTCATAATTATGTCTTAAATTTTTTTGAGTTTCTTTCAGAAAATCTTTGCTTAGGCCTATGTCTTGAAGTCTCTGCTCATTGTTTTTCCTTAGCATCTTCGGGGTCTCATGTCTTACTTTAAGGTATTTTGTCTAGTTTTGCACAAGGTGAGAGATATGGATGTACTTTTCTTCTTATACACGTGAATGTCCAGTGTTATCCACTCCACTTGCTAAAGAGCCTGCCATCTATATAATATATATTTCTTGGAATGCATTCTTTGAGAATGTCGTACATTTACACATGAGTTAGGCTACAGCCACTCTTCACTTAACACATCCAGCCCCTCCCAGACATCTCCATCACACCCTCCTATCAACTCTACTTCTTCTTTTGGTTTTGTTTGAACGACTCCCTAAGTGTAAGGCCACCCATGGAGGCATGGGCAATCTACCAGGAGCCACACCCTAGGGAAACTGATTTAATGCCCTCCAGCAGCCATCAGCCTCAAATAGCTAAAGGCTATGGGTGGGTGGGACCTCATGAGGCCTCCCTTCTCCAGGTTGGAATTTTGACTGACTTGATTTTGTACCTGCAACCTAAGCTTCTGTGAGTTAATGTGTACAACAGACATGTCATGCTTTTATGACACTGTTTTGAGACAGACAATCATGTGATGCTTTTTCTTTCATCAGATAGCTCACCACTGCCAGTAACTTCAGTTCCAGCTAATGTAAATCTCTCCTCCGGGCCTCATGAACTCCCTCACTCATGTGCACCTGATTCCACACAGAATATGCATGCAGACACATAACTGACAGACATAAAATAAGAAAATTAACTGGTGATAATTTTGAGAGTAATTTGACAGACACATATGGTGGAGTTAGCATAATAACAGAGATAACTTTAAGTCTAAAGCTTCTGACCTCCACACCACGCGGTTTTGACTGGGTTTATAGTACCAAACATGCATTCCTTCCAGGGGAGAAGGCATCCAATCTTATCAGAAAGCCATTGTTCACTCCATAATGAACTTGCCACCATTCCATCAGTGGGCATATGTTGCCTGGTTTATCAGAATTGTTGCCCAAAGGATCCATAGATTAGTAAAAGTACTGAAGACAATTTCCCTCTGCCACAGGGCAGGTTTGGGTTTTGTTATTTTGTTTGTTTGTTTGTTTGTTTTGAGACAGGGTTTCTCTGTGGCTTTGAAGCCTGTCCTGGAACTAGCTCTGTAGACCAAGCTGGTCTCAAACTCACAGAGATCCGCCTGCCTCTGCCTCCAAAGTGCTGGGATTAAAGGCATGCGCCACCATCGCCCGGCTCGGTTTTTTTTTTTTTTTTTGAATCATTATTTTTATCAAACACAAACTGGATGAAAATGGGTCTTCAATAAGTACTAAACAAATGAAAAGGAGTGATTAAACAGAAAGTGTGCAAGTGATAGGAACAGTTCATTGAAGACAATACCCAAATGAGCAATGAAGGAATTCCTGTTCAACCTAGTAATAATAATCAAGACCACATTTGTTACTTCAGGGTGGGAACAAGAAATTAAATTTTATGAAAGAAATAGTTGGCTACAGTCAATAGAAGTAGTGACAGATAATCTTGTTTAAATATAAATTTGGACAAATACTTCCAAGTTCATTTCAGTAGTAGCGTCTAAAATGATCCCTCTCTTCAACCTGGCTGTCTGATTTCCAGGTGCCTTCCCCAAATAATCACTCTCACGTGGAGGAAAAGATATTATTCTCACAGCTAGCAGTGGTGAAAAAAAATAAAATAAAAAAGAAAGAAGTGGAAGCCATCTAAAACTTTCAGTAGGAGATATATAAATAAACTGGGGTTTGGTTTATTCATACCGTGACGTTTTATAAATCTCTGAAACTTAAGAAACCAGAACGACATTTATTAGCGTGCATTTTAAAGCACAGTATGAAGTGAAAGCAAATGGAAGGTTATATATATATTGTGCAAGCCTATTTGAATAATATTTCAAGACACTGCAAAAAAATTTATATTTTATATGGCTTTACATATATGTATGGAAATATAAAAATGTATGGAACTGTCAATGCTTAAGGGGGGTGACATTTGGAGGGAGATAAAAAAATATTTGGGTAGTATGTCCTTTGTGCTATCATGTACTAGTAGCTTAAAATATTTTTAGTTAATATGATAACTTAATATCTATCTGATCTGTAAGGAGAATCTTTGCAGTTTCTGTTTCATACACACAAATTATAAGGTAAAATTTTACGAATAATCTTTTAGCAAATATGAATAAGAGATAGATTGGATAATAATGTGCAGAAGCAACAAGGAAAATATCAAATCTGGGAGAGGTGAAATCCGTTTTAAGATGGGTGGAAGACCTTTGAACAAGGGTGAAAGAGATAATGTAAGAAAATGGATAGCAGAGGAAAATGTTGATGATAGTTATAGGAAGTCAAAACAGTCACATAGGCAACTGTTAGTTATGGCAGGTAGTCATAACTTCCAAGCTAGTCTTTCTCAGAAAGAAGAGATCTCAAGGCCTGGTTGGGAACAATAAAGGGGACTCAAGCAAGCAATATTCTCAGAAAAGCAGAAGACAAGATGATAAGGGACTCCTTACAGCAAGCAAGGCTGTCAATTGTGTCTGCAATTTGGGTAGATCAGAGAAGACTGAACATTTCCATGTGTGTAAGAAACTAAGCTGTTTCTTTCCCAGTCAGCTGTAACTGATGAGAGCATCATAGCAAAATGTGGTGCAAGAAAGTTGTTTATATTATTACAGCAAGCAGGTAGACACGGGGAGAAGGAAGGAATTGGACGACTTGTAAGCATAGCCATCATAGACATGCCCTTTGTGATGTGGCCAACCTTCTAGTTACTGCTATGTCCCGGTAATGCTGTCAAGTTAGAAATCCACCAAGACATCAATCCTCACCCTCTCTGAGAAGTGGATGTGGAATAGGGTGAAGGAGATGTTGCAGGGGAGGCAGTGGTGGCACACATCTTTAATCCCAGCACTCAGGAGGCAGAGGCAGGTAGACCTCTGTGAGTTTGAGGCCAATTTGGTCTACAGAGTGAGTCCCAGGATAGGGTGCAAAGTACACAGAGAAACCCTGTCTAAAGGAAGACCAAAAAGAAAAAGAAAAAAAGGAAGACATGTGTTAAGATTAAGATAGCAAAGGGTATCAGAAGTGATGTGGCAGAAAGAATTTATAGAATTCTTATCAATTCACTCAGAAGAGAAGATTATTGTTATTTCAGTAACAAGGATAAATAATAACTATTAGTTTATTTAATGGCTTTACAATTATTAAATGCTTTATAGTATTGAAATTTATCTGCATTGATAGTTTACAAATCTAATTAATTTGTTAGAAATTATCTTTGATATTTCTCTGTGTAAATGCTTTTATTATTTCCTGCTAATCAGATTTTTTCAGTTATTTTTAATATCACAAAATAATGCAAATACTTGTGCTAAAATACATTTTGTTATGCACATATTAGAAAACATCTCTAGGGCATTTATGTGAAAGAGAATGCCTGCGGTTGCAAGTTATATTTTCAACTTTAATGTACAAGTTGCAATATATGTGTATATATATGTATATGTATATAAGTTACATATATATTTATATATGAGAAGCATATACAAACATACAAGAAATATTTTTTATAAATTTTTAAATATATTAACCTACAAATATTCATATAAGCTAAATATTAAATAACTTTATCCAATAAGAATAAATATAAAGAATGGTTCTAATCTAAGAAGTGGGAACTAGGTACTTACTCATTTCTTTATCCATATTTGATATACATCATATTTAAAGGATAGAAAAGTATGTTTTAAAGTGTCATAGTTTATGGTGTCAAGTTTAGAGAACACAATGAAAGATGTAGATTAAAAACAAAGATTTACTTCCTACCTCATCACCCAGAGAAGAAATTTATTATTACCTTGTTAAATATTTTCACATTCATGTATAAAATGCATAAGTACACAAAAACAGCTTATATTTACATCATATTTTAAGATTTACTTTTGGTTTACTTATAAGCCCATAGTAAAAAAGAATCTATTAAGATTTTAGTATTTAGCTACAATGTGTTTTGTAGAAACTTTAGTAGTCGTTCAACTCATCCCTAAATAAGAATAGAAAAATGGAATGAACCGAGTTCTACTGACTTTCCTTTGACTCATCAGTGAACGGAATTTCCAGAGTAAATGAGCTCCCCGAAGTCTAAAGAGAGAAGACAATTTTCAAAGCCTCGGTGCAAAATGCATGCTGAAGCGGAAGCTGCTGTGACCCAAAACACGTAGGGACACTTAAGCAGCATTTTTAACATAGTTTGGGAGGCTGAGTATGGATCAGCATGAGAGTGGGAAGCTATGGCCATCCCTGTTTGCTCCCTCACCTCACGAACGCCACCAGGCAGTTAAAGAGAAACGAGTGACACTGCACTTCTGACCGGAGAGGAGATGTGGACCCATGGAGAAATATGCCAATGCATTCCATGCCCCGATCAACATCAGAGAGACTTTTTTGATTAGCGTTCCTTGAACCAATGAGAGGAAAGTCTAAGGAAACCTTTGCGTACATTGCAACCTAACCCAACATGATCATTTAAAAAGACTACGATTTAGCCGTGGGTATGCTGAGCGCTTGCCTCTCTGGGACTGGCCACCACATAATCACATTCCTAGTGAGACGGTTGTGGACTAACGTGAAAGAGCCACAAGACACATGTTTTTCTATTTAGAAGTTTCTATTTAGAAAGTCCAAAATCTAGTACACGTGAGCCAGAACCAGGATTTTAGAGGAAATGGGATGGTCAGCTACCGCTTGCTATAGCAAACATAATGCAAAGCCGGCTCCTAATCAGGAACACAGGAATCCACAATCAAGGTTTGCTTATCTCGGTTTTCAAATACTTTATCTTTTTTCCCTTCTCATGGGCCATGGTTTAGAGAAGTCCTAGTACCTAATGTAGAATAAAAATATGATAAAAATCTGTTTTCCAGGAAAACAGCTCGCTCGCTCTCTCGCGCTCTCTCTCTCTCTCTCTCTCTCTCTCTCTCTCTCTCTCTCTCTCTCTCTCTCTCTCTCTCCCTCTCCCCCCTCCCCCTCCCCCTAACCCCTTCCCTCCTCCTTACCCCCTCATATCCCCCCTCTCAGAATACACTGGGGATACTTCAAAATGGCTACTCATAGACACTATATATCAAGACCAAAGCAAACAGTCAGAAAACATGGCAAAAGAAAGATAAGACATAATCTAAACATACAAGTCATTTAAACCAGACTCAGATTATGTGACAGATTTTAGCGTTATCAAGTGGAATTTAAAATAACTACTTACAATATGTTGAGTGCTCTAGTGGGAAAAGCAGACAATATGCAAGGCCAGATGGCCAGTGTCATACAGAAGACAGTAAACCTAAGAGAGAATAAAACACTAGAGATGGAGAACACCACAACAGAAATGAAGGATGCCGCTGAGAGTCTTAGAGGAGATAGGATGTGACTAAGGAAGACTTGAAGATTGTCTGGTAGAAATGATCCCAACTGAAAGAGGAAGATGAAAAATTATCAGAAAGTGGAACAGAGTAGAAACTTAAAATTAAAACTTCTAAAAAAAATCCATTGGCATGCTGATTACGCGGGTAGGAAAAGGACGAGGAGCAGGTCAAGCATAAATTCTGGAAATGAGAGCATCAAGAATTTCTGAAAAAATTCAATGAAAATATCAAAACACAGAGAGAGAAGGCTCAGAGAACATCAAGTGGGGTAAATACAAATACACAGAATTTATCTCCAGGTGCATCATATGTGAGATGTAGTCAAAGAAAAATAGAGAGAAAATGATGACATTTGATGGGCAGCAGGTGAGCGGTACAGAAACACTGTCCAGAAAGAATAAGAATTTAGAGGACTTTTCATGAGAGCTGTGCAAGGCAGGAAAAGTCCAAAAACCATTTAAAGGATTGAAATAAAATACCAAGAAAATAATGCTCTCTTTTAAAATTGAAAAATTAAAACTGAGGAATCTATTTGCAGATCCAGAAAAGTGACTTGCAAAAATTGTCAAGAATAGATATTTGTAAATAGATGAATGGATAAAGCACAATATGTATACATAGAAAGACAAGTGTGTACACACTCAAACACACACACACACACACATGGGAGCTCTCATATCCCAGCTTAAGTAAGAAAGAACTTATGTCATTTGATGGAAAACAGAAGGAACCAGAGATCATCATACTAAGTCAAATAAACCAAATTCAGAACAGAGAGATAAACATCGCGTGGTTTCCACACGTGTGTGTTATGTGATGAGAAAGAAGAGAGATTGCTTGTAGGATGGAAGGGAACCAGTAGCATGAAGGAGGAGGGGCAAAAGCAAGAATGATGTAATGTGAAAAATGAAGTATGTGCAAGAGATGTAATAAAGAAACCTGTCCTGTATAGTCCGTTCTGGAAACAATAACATTGCCCAGAGAACATTTCCAATACAAGGAAGATGTATTGGAAATAAGGTCAGGATCTCAGACCCATAGCAGCACCCACAAAAAAAAAAAAACTGTTGGAGAAAGACTTCATTATTACAAATATAGTATCTTATGGATTCCAGATGGAAATCAGATCATAATTAAGCAACCAAGTGTTTTATAAATCTTTGAAATAATGTCATTGTATCTGTAACAGAAAAGATGCTGACCTAAAGGACTGAGCATAATCTCTAAGATTAAAATCAAAGTTAAGTTCACATAAGCACTTCATGCTAATTGTTAAAGTTGATTCCCCAAGGAATGAGTAGATGTTGCAGTATAAGAAACGATGTGTAGATTCTAGAATGGAAGAATTGAGTGAAGGGCTAGCACAGAGAAGAAATGAGTTCTCTCAGTGTCTAAGCAGGAGTTCACACGAAGTGAGCAAGCAGATGGATGTTAGTGTGAGTCATGTAGCAGTGGATACAAGTTAGAGAAATCAGTCTGATCTTACTTGTAATTTAATATAGTTATGGGTCATTAAATACGACAACATTTCCCAATACAAGTGCACATACTAATTCAAAAGAAATTTCATTTCTCATTCAAATTCAGAAGCAAAGGCTCCTTGGAGGCAATGAGCAGCATTAATTCCTAGATTTTGTTTATTTTTCCTGTTCTTTTTATTTTATTTTATGAGATCTTGGTTTTAATGTGAGTTTTTCATACAAGAAATAAGGGTTCTTTGGGGAAAAAAGTGAGTTTATGATTAGATAAAAATTAACCAAAATGAATTGAGAATGACTGGCAATGCTCAAATAAAAGAATATAAAGTGGACAAAGTTTGAGAGAATTTCAGTAACAAACAAAATAATAAAAAAATTAAGTTATGCCAAACATAAATTATCTATACATATACAATACACACTGGTGAATAAGTAAACACATGGGAAATAAGAGTCAATTTCTATGCAAAAGAATGCTAAGCAATTTCTGTAGCTACTCCAACCACAAGGAGTTAGAACAAAATTCCCTACTCAGGGGTAAGCTGCGTAAGGTAACCTTTACACAGAATCCAGTGTGAAGAAGGATGAAGGGAAATCCTACTTTAGCAGTCAAATACACTGTCAACAGAGATGAATCTGCGTAGATATGATTGGCATAAGTGACATGTTATGGCTTTTCACCAAATCCACACCAGCAGTAGGATCCTGAGAAAATCTCAATTAAAAAAACAGTATACCATATACACATCACACAACACCTCAAAATTGCCAAAATCATTGGATACAGGGAATTCTGAGACACCGTCACATCCACAAGGTAGCTAAGGGAATGAGTAACTAATGGATCCTAAATGAAATCCCAAAATGGATTACAAACAAAAAACTAAGAAACCTGAACAATTCACATGTTTGAGGAAAATTTTGTCAGTCTTGGTTTATTGATTTTAATCCACGCCTTTCTTCTCCCCACAACCAGCTATGTAAGAAGTGTGTGATGCAGGGAATTGCTTGTGGGTACATGTGAAGTCTTGTCATGATTTTTGAAAAGCAACCTTGAATGTAATAGTTTATTTTTGATTCTTCAAAATATTTGAATGACTAATGTTGATGCTTTGCATAGCTTATTCATTTAAACAAAGTTAAATTGTAGGGTTCTTTTCATTTTTTTTCTACTGTAGGCCATGCTATTCTGGGGTTCTATTATAAATTTTTCCACATAGGAGGCTTCTGATTAAAGAGACATGTCTGTTACGTATTCTAAGAGGCTTGTGTCCATTTCCGTACAGTAGCACAGGAAAGAACACTTTCCCTACAGGACCAGCAACACTGAACATTATCCTCTATTTAATTTTGGCTAATTAAGTAGGTGAGGAATCATACCTCATTTTACTTTGAAAGGTAGATTTTTTTAAATGATTTCATTGGCTATTTAAATTTATCCCTTTATAATTTTTAGTTGGTTTTAAATATAGATTTAATGAACTCCCACTATGTTCCAGGGAACTTTCAAATGCATGCTCTTACATTATCTTCATTATCCCTTGCATCTGGCTGCAAGTAATGGGAAACTCAATTAAACCTGGCTTAAACAACAAGGAGAAGCTATTATCTCCCACAAGAAGCAGCCCGGAGGGAAGGTGGTTACTGGAATAATCTACCTACTTAAGAATGCCACGGTTCTAAAATTCTTTCCAAGACTTGCCCTTCATCTGTAGCAGGCGTCGATGGAAACTCCAAGGATTAAGAACAGAAGAAAACAATGGTCCTGTCAATATGACAGTTTGCTTTCTAAGAGGAAGAAAAACTCTCCTCAAACCACTCTAGTGCAGACAAATGAATGAATCTTCATAGTTTACATCCTCCCCCTGTTAAATGCTCTGCATAAGTGCTGAAACCAGTACTCACTTGGTAAATGGAGAGAGTCATGAATGAATTAGCAAGTTAAGATGTTTCTCCATGGGATTGGAGAGATGGCTCAGAGGTTAAGAGCACTGACTGTTCTTCCTGAGGTCCTGAGTTGAATTCCCAGCAAACACATGGTGGCTCACAATCATCTATAATGAGATCTGGTGCCCTCTACTGGCCTGAACATACCAACAGAACATTGTTTACATAATAAATAAATAAATAAATAAATAAATAAATAAATAAATAAATAAATAAATAATCTTTTTTAACTCAGGACCGTGAGGGGTGCACCCACACACTGAGACAATGGGGATGTTCTATTGGGAACTCACCAAGGCCAGCTGGCCCGGGTCTGAAAAAGCATGGGATAAAACCGGAATTGCTGAATATAGCGGACAATGAAGACTACTGAGAACTCAAGAACAATGGCAATGGGTTTTTGTTCCTACTGCACATACTGGCTTTGGGGGAGCCTAGGCAGTTTGGATGCTCACCTTGCTAGACCTGGATGGAGGTGGGTGGTCCTTGGACTTCACACAGGGCAGGGAACCCTGATTGCTCTTTGGGCTGACGAGGGAGGGGGACTTGATTGGGGGAGGGGGAGGCAAATGGGAGGTGGTGGCGGGAAAGAGACAGAAATCTTTAATAAATAAATAAATAAAACAAGCAAACAATAAAAAAAAGATGTCTATCCATATAGCGGCTTGAATGAGAATATCCCCCATAGACACAGGTATTTGAGTATTTGATCCCCAGTTGGTGGTACTGTTGTTTAGGAGGTATGGCCTTGCGTCTAGCCTTGAGATTTCTAAGGTACAAACAATTCCCAATCTGCTCTCTCTGTATCCTGCATGGTATCAGAGATACGAATAACTTAACTGTTCCTGACTTTGAGTTTGCTGCTTACTGCTGCAATTTCCTGACATAAACAGGCTCTTACCTTTCTGAAACTGAAGTCCAAAGGAACCCTTCCTTTTGAAGACTCGTTGGTTAGGGTGTTTTATCACATGGTGTTTTGTCACATGGTGTTTTATCAATTACTTTAGAAAAGTAACTGGTATATCCTACTTCCCCTTTCTAACTGGAACCAGAGAAGGTCAGGCATCCTCAATAGCTGGTGCAGAATGGAAAAAAAGTGAACAAAATTACAAAGGAAAAATAAAAGAAGAGGCTACAAGATGAGCAGCCAATAATTATTTTTTCAGTCATCACAGGTGTCCACTATTAAGTTTGAATTCTTATGAGTCTTTGGCAGTTGGAATGTCAGACTTTATAGAACATAAGCATCTTATAAGACTACCTAGCAACAAGTGATGCCAGTTGGCTGTCAACATCTCTAATCACAACCACAGAACCATTTCTTATTTGAAGACATTTTTAACATAGATAATTGGTAACATTTTTAAGGCAGATAACATTTTTATCACAGGTAACATTTTTAACATAGATAATTGGTATACATACATTATACAATCATGACTTGCACTAGGATTTGTATCATTTAGGTGGAGGCAATATAGTAGGGAAAATCTGATGTAGAAAGCTAGAAAAAGCCTTCTTTCTGTGAGTAAGCACGAAATTGTCAGCGCTAGCTCTGAGAATTCAATGCCTTTTATGGTGGTAACATCTGGTGAAGGTTTCATTTGTCATGAATGCAACCTCTTTATCACCCAGATAAAATCACAGATCATGAAGTATTAAATGCCAAGACCAGAGTGCAGGGGAGACCCCAGGAAGTCCCAAATGTTACATGGGTGCTGCTGATTCTCTAGGGAATAACCAAGCTCATTCCCTGGCACAAAGAACTAAACTTCAGGGTAGACAGACAATACGCAAATAACATCTTTATCCCATCAAAATAGAAAGGCCTAACATTGGTAGTCCATTCAAGCAGAGTGGCTTAGGTATTCTATAGGGCCCCTGGAACCTCCTGTTCCCCTTTTGGTACCGTTTATAAATACAACCCTATTCTTGTCCTCTGTAACTCTTAAGAATATCCTGAGTGAGGTAAGCCAGACCCAAAAAGAGGAACATGGGATGTACTCACTCATATTTGGTTTCTAGCCATAAATAAAGGACATTGAGCTTATAATTCATGTTCCTAGAGAAGCTAAATAAGAAGGTGAATCCAAAGACAAACACATAGGCATCCTCATGAATATTAACCTTCATCAGGCGATGAAAGGAGACAGAGACAGAGACCCACATTGGAGCACCGGACAGAAATCTCAAGGTCCAAATCAGGAGCAGGAGACGGAGCACGAGCAAGGAACTCAGGACCGCGAGGGGTGCACCCACACACTGAGACAATGGGGATGTTCTATCGGGAACTCACCAAGGCCAGCTGGCCTGGGTCTGAAAAAGCACATGGGATAAATCCGGACTAGCTGAACATAGCGGACAATGAGGAATATTGAGAACTCAAGAACAATCGCAGTGGGTTTTTGATCCTACTGCACGTACTGGCTTTGGGGGAGCCTAGGCAGTTTGGATGCTCACCTTAGGAGACCTGGATAGAGGTGGGCGGTCCTTGGGCTTCCCACAGGTCAGGGAACCCTGATTGCTCTTTGGGCTGATGAGGGAGGGTGACTTGATCGGGGGAGGGGGAGGGAAATGGGAGGCGGTTGAGGGGAGGAGGCAGAAATCCTTAATAAATAAATAAATTTTAAAAAAAAGAATGTCTTCTAGGAACAAGAAGGCACCATCTCAGCGAGCCCACTTTTGCTTTTCTTTTCTGCCTATGTCCCGCCAAACTTTCATTCACTAAAAAAGAGAAGGAAGTACTCAGTAAAGCTCATGAACCTTCTGGAGTGGATTGACTGAGCTGGACAATATTCTAATATCAGGTCATTGGACCTACTACTTCCACAAAATTCTGTTCTGGATGCTATGACAGGATCTTTTCTTTATCCCCTTGGGGCTGGCTGACTAGAATTCCTCTAAATGCTTTGCCCTTGGTTTTAAACCTTGTGAAATTTGGCATCATATGGTTCAAAAGACAAGTGTGCCCTTGGTGGGTGAGTAAGTGGGTGCAAAAACAAGGAGAGAAGGGGAGCACTTGTTAGTAGGAAAACTGGAATTCCTGCTTTGGGGTTCTTAGGTCCGGTAAGTAAAAGAATTTAGAAACAGATGTGGAACAAACTGGGGACAAGTTTCTTAGAACCTGAGAGAAAAATAGCAGGGTAAACACATGCCAGGAGAATGGAGAGGGGAAAGAAGAAGAGAATAACCACGCCATTGGACCTTGGCTGGTGTGTTCAGCAATGGATGTCAACAAGCAATGAGATAAACAGCGTCATAGGAGAAGTGAGGGGTTAGCTTCAGAGAAGGAGTGGAAAAACCCAGTGCCAGGAAAAGCATTTACGGGCTTTGGCTGATCCCTGAAAGAAAAAGACAAAAAAGGAGGGGGGAAAACCCTCAAGTTTTTGTAATAACTCAGAAAAGTAGGCAGGCTCTACTGGGCTGTGTATGAAACTCTGCAAATGTCTGACTTCTGGGACCAACAAGTACATTATTACATTAAAGTGATTAACATGTCTTCAGGTGACTCACATTTTGGTGAATGGATGTAGACTCCTAGAGAATTGACTGGATTAACTCTTAATGGGGAGGAGCCAACACTGTGTAGTTTGCTAGCTTGGAAGGTCTAATTTGGGGTAGTTTAGATTGTCAAGTTTCCGCCCAAGGTCAAAGGTAGAATTTAAGTTTTGTTCTTAGGAGGAAATAGCTTTGCCTTAATGGACTTCAAAAGAATTCAGGTATCTGGCCCATTTTGTATTAATTTCAATCTGGAGGAGCAGCAAAGGGGATGTTTATATTTCTGGTATTCCTTGATAAATGAGAGTTGGGGCTCGAAGTTGATCGTCAGTGAGAGTTCATATTCAACAGTCTCCAAAATTGTCAATCCTTGTGGAAGAAGGAAGAAGAAAAGACTGAAAAAGGCAAATAAAAATAGATCCAATTTGGGGCTCCGTTGCTAAAGTGCCTACTACGCAAGCATGAGAACTGAGTCTAAGTCCCCAGGACCCATGTAAAAGCTGTGTGCAGGGGCTGTGCCTGCAGTGCTTAAGCTGGGGAGGCACACACAGGTAGAGTTCTGGAGTGTGTTATTTTCCCAGCGCAGCTGAATTGAGAAGCTCCAGGCTCAGCCAGAGATGTCATCTCCAAAGGTAGAGAGTAGTAGAAAATACCTGACACTGAACCCATGCTTTCCACATGCGTATATGCACATATGCTACATGTGAACATGCTAAAATATACTCATGGGGGAATAACTGCTACTTATTTGAATAGGGTTTGTTATTAATTACGTATGATTAGTAGATTAAGAAATGTAGCATTGAAAAGAGAGTATTTGTTCACAATCAGTTCAATTATTTGTTCTATTAGAGTAGTTTATTTGGCACTGGATATGGTGGTACAGCCCGGTAATGTCAGCCATGATAAGGCTGAAGCAAAAGGATTGCATGAGTTCAAGACTAGCCTTTGCTATGGCATGAGGCTCTGCCTCAAAAACTGGAAAAACAAGCAAACAAATTACAGAATGTTGATGGCAAGAGGGTGGCAGGACCCCTTACACCAACAGAACAAAAATCTTTCAAACAAAATGCTTCATTCTGTTTTTAATAAAGTGTATAGTGATACCTGGAGGGAGAGGGGAAGACCCATGGCGTACATGTAGGGTCTATCACATGGAAGAGGGAGAAGAGACAACTGTGAGACGGTCATTTATAGAGGTTCCTTTACAAAAGGGTAGGAGGCAAAGGCAAGCAAAGGGACTTAGCATTTGGCAAGGTTAAATACCACAAATACAGAGCACAGGCATCATCTCCCAGTTCTCTATTACCCAGTTGTGAAGGGGTGTGTGTGTGTGTGTGTGTGTGTGTGTGTGTGTGTGTGTATACAGGCGTATGCTGTGGCATAGAAAATGAAAACTTAATAAAGGTGGGGAGGACTGGAAACTCTCAATTGGCTGTTCAAGAAAGGAAGTGATTGGTCTTGACATACGGTTTCCACACTAGATAAGACAGCATTTTATAAGACACAATTATTACACACCACACCACCAGCTACAGCAGAGCGATCCCATTCTTCCACCCTCAATTAATCAGAGAGGAGGGGTGTTCTCAGATTTAGCCACTGAGGTTTTCTTTTTTTTTTAAGATGATTGAACAAACACAAAAGCCAAACTAAAAATAGAGAAGTTAACAGGAAATGTTTTTGTAACACTTTGCATATTAAGAGAACAAAAATTACAACATACCAATTAAAGCATCATTATTTTAAGCAGGTATGAATCAGGATTTATCTGAATGAAAGACAGCAGAATTACTCTCCATCAGTTCCATTAATGCTTGGTTTAACGCCACACACAGATTGAAGGCTCACTCTGCTAGTCTACTTACCAACAGTATTTTAGTTGGAAACCATCTACGTTTCATCTACTACTACGCATGTCCTTGTAGGTTTGGGAGAAACAAAAGAGAATGAATGCATGTACTGATCTACAGATGACACAGGAAAGTCCATAATGTTAGTATGCCCCAGGCCTATTAGTTCTTAGTTTTTCTAATGAAAATGCTATTTTAATACATTTGGAAAATTTGGAAAACAGAAACATATATTTCAGATCTGTAGTTATTGTATATAATACAACACCTCATTGGTAAAAATAGGACATTATTTCTTAAACGGATTCAGTGTCACTAAAATTAATATCTTGTGTATGTCCCAGCTAATCTGTGTTGATAATCTCTCAACAGTAGTATTTATTTGATCAAAGTCTGTCTGGTTACTCAATCTATTTAACAAAAAATGCATTAATATTTTGCTGAAAATTAAATTATGGCTTCAAAAGCAAGGCAATGTTCTTTCTGGAAGTATTTTGGCAGGAATCATTCATTCCAATAGGGATAACTTTATCTAATGATATCAAGCAGTTTTTATTTTCTGAGTGTTTCACTCACACCAATTAATTAATTTTCATCTTATTACAACAAAATAGGTACAAATGAAAAGAGAAGTTATTTTTTACGTAGAGCAGGTGGTAGAAAATCCATGTCAAAATTCCTTTCTGTCTTTATCTTTTTTTTTTCTTTTAATTTCTTTTGAGGGAGGGGAGTTGCTTTGTTTTGTTTTGTTTTTAGACAGGGTTTCTCTGTGAACCCTGGCTGTCCTGGAACTCACTCTGTAAAGCATGCTGGTCCTGAACTCATAGAGATCTGCCTGTATCTGCCTCCCAAGTGCTAGGATTAAAGTCAAGCGCCAACACTGGCCAGCTAAATACTCTGTGTTTAATCATGTGTATGTGTGTGCCTGTGTATAACTATGTAGGTGGGGGTGGACGTGGCAGATGAGGCCAGAAAAAAGCATCTTTTCTCTTGGAGATGGAGTTAAGATGAAATTGTTGGACACCAGATTATGTGTGCTGGGAGAGGTCAGATCCTAGCTAGGCAAAAGCAGAGTACACTCTTAGCTACTGAGCCATGTTTCCAGCTCTACTTTAACCATTTCTTATCATTAACTAACAGCAACAGAAAAAACACGAACACATACAAAAACAAAAAACCACATACATCAGCCCTGTCAAATAATGTGAAATCATTAACAACAATTTTTAAAAGGTCATAAAATTAGGAGGGAAACTCCATGTGGGTCACTAGAGAGAGTTGAAAGGACGGAGTGGTAGATAAACATGATCAAATTATGTTTTATAAATGTCTAAAAGTTTAAAGCATAAATAAAAATATGTTTTCAAAAGAAGTAAAAATTAAAAAATAAGAAAAAATGAGGGGGGAGTAACAAATTCAACCACCAAAAATAAACAAAAACACAAAGAAAGGAAAAAGAGCAAAAGAAAGAGGGGAAAGGGAGACAAAATTTTAGAAAAACGACTTTCCTTCTTCTTAAAAACATCAGTTCTGCCTGCTAATACTGAGCTGCAGTCTTTACAATACAAATGTCGTCGTTTTCAAGTTATCTTAGACATAACAGGCTGTATTTCATGAAAGTATTGGTGAGAAAATACCGAAAAGAATCAGATGTGCAAACTATTTGTTACAGTTCAGAGTTGTCTCCATAACAATGTGAGGGAAAGAATTCTCTTCAAACACATTTACACTGAAGGTATCCTTACATACTTGAGACTAACAAAAAAATTATTGCAAGTTTGAATAATGCATACATTCTTTTGTCATGGAATAGCATTCTTTAAATAAATAATAACTACCTTACAATGCTAGCCTTCAAAACGATGAGGATTTTGAACTATAGCTAACTAAAACGAATCCACTGTCTGTGTTGAAGCGGCAGAAAGAGAGGTGGAATTTTCTAGAAGCTAAGTAGATACCTATATATCTGAGTCACAGCCATATATCAGAGCAAGGGGAAACTCATAGAAGGCCTCTTGGCTGTGTTGGGAGCCTCAGCCTGAAGTTGCTTTTCACAGGTTGGCAAATACTTCCCAAAGGCCAAATCCAGCCACTCCTCTGGTTTTATGAATAAAGCTTTATTATAACAATGTCCTATCTGATTGTTTACACATCACCTATTCCCATCCTGCTTTGAAACTTAAGGGGCAGGCTTGTATAGCTACATCATAAAAACATATGGCTCACAAAATTATTTATTATCTGGTCTAATACAAAGACAGTTACCAACCTTATGACTTCAGAAGGTAACACGCTGAATCCTTGAGAGGAGGGATTTAGTCATTTAGTCATGAGAGAGGCTACTAAACACAGAGAGTAAACCCTTTTAAATTTATTTCTGTGTACAAAATAACAATTTCAAAAGCAAGTATGACCCAAAACTCATTCATAAATATCACTTATTTTCTAATTCTGCCTATTTATTAAGTTATAGTGTATGCAGCTTTCTAGTGTGAGGTATGTCGTGTTTATGTACAGACCATGAATATTTAAAGCATGTCCTGCAGCAATCTCAAGAAAACCTTTGCTTTTCTGTGCATCTTGAAGTTACCTAGATACGAGTAAGACACATCCTTGTCAGGGTTTCATGTCCTTAAGAATCCAGCAGACTCCAAGGACTTTATGTGCTATGACATACATGTCTTAACTTGTTTTAAAGAAGTGGTTTCACTTCACACATCAGTTGGGATCAGAACATGATGTCTTCACAATGGACAGCAAGAAAGCTATTTCTGATCTCTCTCATGTATGACCTTTTGTTTTACATGGTATTCACATAAAAGAGTGTCTCCTGATATTTGTAGGTCTCTCAGATTCTCTCCTGCCCAGTCTTCCAAGGTCTCTAACAGTTGGTGATGGTGGTAGCTGGTGATGACAGTGCTCAGCTACAGCCATGCTGGAATAGGATAATTATGTTTTTGCCCTTGTTTTACATTTTCATATTCATACACCAATCTTTACAACATTACCATGAAGTAAAACTGTTTTTATCTTTATTGCCTAGACACAGATGATTAATTTGTAAAATGTTATACATCTAACAAGTAATAGGGAGGAAAATAGGTCTCTATCACGACTTAAAGGTCAACTAATTTCTCTAAGCCTCGGAAGAACTAAAAATATATTTATATATATTCTTAATTAGTGAGATATACATGGTTATAAATATTAGTTTTTCTATGTTGTTTGGCTCTTAAGTTTAGAACCTAGGTCAGTCAGTTCCAGTAATATTAATGCTGCAATTATTCAAAGCTCTTTCCCCTCTCTCAGGCCTTTATCATTTAGCAATGTACAACCCTATTTTTATCACCTATCTTTAATGATAAAACATAAATTTAAAATCTTTCTTTTATGTACTAAATGATACAGTATTATGCTACTATGAAAATATATTTATTATGTTGCTATAAATGTTATAGGAATTTAGCTCCTAGCAATAAAACATTGAGTAATTAAGATCAAACTTTCCAATGAAGTCAACTAGAATCTCTTGAAAAAAATTAAAATAAATGCCCATTTAAACCAATGGAAAACAAGAGACAATGCCAGGCCAGTATCTGTACGTTGGTGGCAGTCCAGAGAAGAATCCAACTCTCAGCATTGTTTGCTCTGCTGTGTCTTCTAATTACCAACGAGATTGCTAGAAGCTGAATATTCAGCAGCAGTCTGAAAGCGCTATGAGGCTGGGACACAGTCAGCGAAGCCCACAAAAGGAAGGAGTTGGGCAGATTGTAGCTCTGAAGTCACTTGGTCTGTAGCTGTGAGGAGCTGGATCCATAGTACATTGAGAATTGGATAAATTCTAACAGGGTCATCAGATCAGTTCCAAACTCATACAAAATTAATATCAGATAGAACAGTTACAGATGAACTGATTCTGGTTGATAGAAAGATTCTTTTTTTTTTCTCATGTAAGAAGGAAAACAGCATCATCTGTGTCATTATCTCAATAAATTTAACATCCCATGACTGATGTCCATTAAAGAAACTAAGAAGCAAACACACAAAATTATAAGGCACACAAGTAAAAATCAAAACAAATGCTACCCATCATTGACAAAAACCAACAGAAACAGTAATTATAAAACCATACTCATTCATACATTAGATAAGGAAGGTATGAAATACAGATCTTAAAGAGAAACATACTTGTAATGTTCATATAAATAAAAATAGGGCAGAATAAGAGAAAGCAATATATAAAGGTCTGAGAGCTGAGAAGAAAGTACCCAGGTTAAGTTGCTAGTTGTTGCCTTAATCATGACTTTAAAAAAAAATGATGAAGAGAGACTTAGTGATGTGGAAGAAGAGCAAGAAGAAAATAGCCATAATAAACCAGAGAGACAAAAATATAGAAAACCACAGAATATAAAAGCTATGAAGTATACAATGAGACATGGTAAAAGAGCTGGTTTTTGTGTTGGCTTACCAGACATTTTAGAATCATCTGAGTAGGGAGCCTCAACTGGAGAGTTCTACTGATTGCTTTAATTAATATGGAATACCCACCTAGAATGTGATCAGCACCTTGGGGTAGCAGCCCAGTTAAAAAAGCGTGGGGTAGAAGGAAGATGATTTGTCTTTTGTTTGTTGGGTTTTCTCTCTCGCTGAAAGTTGATTTTGCTGTTGGTCACTTTAGTGATATAGAACCATGTTTGCAGGTTTCTATCCTTGTTTAAGGACCTGAGGCTCTCCAGGAACCTCTCAGGTTTTCAATGCCAGATTGAGACTGCTGGGCACCCAAGCTCAAGTCCTACCCAACTCCTCAACCTCTCTGGTTTAAGCAACTGTTATTACTATTTTAATAGAAAATGTGTGGGTGTGGGTGTGGGTGGGTGTGTGCGCGCGCGTGTGTGTATTTATTCTACATCCTATGCATTCTGTTCCTCTTCTCCAGTCTGACTAATACAGCTGGTAAAGTTGATACTTTGAATTCATCAGGTGGATATAATAACTCTAAATTTCTCCACAGGACACAAACATATATTATAAATTTACAAATATTTATAAATACAGAACATATAGAGAATAACAGGAGATAGACAATCATAGACTATTTTATACCTCTCATGAATAGTGAAAACTAAACTCTGTAGGGTGATAGATTTCTATTGTATGGTGGGCAAACTTGATGTAACTATACATATGCCAGACCACACCTAGTAAAACCCAAGTGCAGCTCTAATATTATAGAAGGAACACTAGAAATCTCCATGAGCTGCCCTCAACAGTGTGTTTAAATCATGAAGGATGTGTTCTTTCACACAAAGGAGGTTAGAAATGGCACAGTTCCAGCAGTTGAGTGTAGTGGTTAGAAAACATGCATAGCATGACCTAGGACTTTGCTTCAATCCCCATTTCAGAATTAGATCACATGATAACACATGCAACAACCATAGTCTGTCTTGGGGTAGTATAAAAGAATATCCTAGATTCTGCATTTATGCACAGGAATTTATAAACATGATTCTCGAGATAAGAAAATTCCAATAGAGAGAGGATGGATCTAGTAAAGCCATTTTTATGCTTTCTATGGAATTAGAAAGAGCAAGGGAGAGAACTAAAGAGGAAGAGAGAGAAGGAGGGTGGGAGAGGACGTCTCTGTAATAATCAATAGGGTACAAAATGGTCATGACCTCAACACCTATTACAGACTACACCCACTGATACTAGGAATTAAGCTTCCAACACGTGGAATTTAAGGAAAATAATCAAACCACAACATGTGTAAATTATAGGAGATTCATGGGATATAAAAAGATATCAAGAAAGGAATTAAAGCACTTAGACTTGAGTAATGATCATTTATATAAAAATGGGCTGCAGGAGAGCCCATTTTTACACGTTAATTTATTTCAGTAAATACTCATTAGAAGGGAAAATAATTCTGAAAAACTATTCCTAAATTTAGGAAACAATGTCAAATTGAACATAAAGTAAAAAAATTTCGAAAGATCAAGGCCAAATTAAATATAAAATAGATATTAGCAATGCCAGTCAATCTTTGAAACAAAAGGTTAATAAATTTATGTTGATAATAATCAAGAAAAAAGATTGAAGTAGCAAATAACTGATGCCAGGAATTGAAAGGGGGTCAATATTGTATGTCTATATGTATAAAGTGATTAAAATTATGACAATATGATGCCAATAAAGATAAATATATAGATCAGACAGATCTATATTGGAGAAGGAATAGAATATATGATGATGTCAATAATTATTAAAGACATTCAATCATAAATTAAGGTCTTCAAAACTTAAGTTCAAAACCCAGAAAATTCTAGCAAATGTTTCATGAATAAATGAGGACAGTTCAGCACCAATTTTTCCCAAGCTTAGAAAAAGGGGCAACTATTTCTCTACTTGGGAGTCCAGTGTAACCCTTGTAGTAAAACCATAAGAAAGGTTCTGAGGAGAAAAGGAAACTGATGGCTGAAATCACCATAAAAATAGATGAAAACAACTTGAATTATTAGCGATTCAAATTGAGCATTTTAACAAAGAATAATGCCTGATGAGCCAACTTAAGTCATTAAGTTAAGGTTTCTTTAATGCTTGGAAATCAATGAACAATGTATTAACAAAGAAAAGCATGTATTTATCATAAGAGACACCAAAGTTTTTAAATAAAATGGGTCTTCATTGAGATGAAGCTTAGCAACCTAGAAGTACTTTTCACTCTTGGAAAAGTTATACACAAATATAAATAAATGAATGATTGCCCACTTTTCTGTGGTATAAAATACAGCAAGCACTCTTCTGAAGTTAGATATAAGAAAAGTACAGGGGTTAATTTCCATTCAATATCCTACTAAAAATTGTAGCCACAAAATGAAACAGGAAAAAAGTCTAGTATTCATGTACTGATTGGGAATTATAAGTAAAAATGTATGTTCACCGGAAGAGGGTATCTCTATAAAATGTTTGAAAAACTGACTTCATAAATGTTGACTAACTGTATGTGGATAAATAATTTGTACTTAAACTTCCTCAACAAAATAGAATATAGTGATGAAACTGTAATTTTACATAATAAGGATGATATAAAGCATTTTATTATTTAATTAATTAAAATATTAAGATGGGCAAGTCATTGAGCTTAGGGCTTGAATGTGCAAAAGCTACAATGACCAGTGAGGAGGTGATTACAACGTATGTCTTCAGGATACATTCTGAGAGCAGAGGAAGAAGGGGTAGAGATGTCCTAACCTGTCATGATGAAAGACTTAACAAGACATTGCCAAATGCCCTAGGAGAATATTCTACAACAATAGAAGTTTAAATAAAATGATGTTAGCTGTACAAATACTTCACATGTTGAAAAGAGGATTAGCCTCTAAATGACTTTTTATCAGAGATAAACTTGGCAAGTTGATTTATTATGATTCCTTTCCCTTCAAGAGGAGCTAAGTTTCAAGTATTTCCCGTTTTGCCCATGCCAATTGGTTCCACAACTATTTGACTCATTCAGCAAATGTTGACAGATTGTTAAGTACAGTACCCTTTCCTGGGCTCTAAGTTTCAATCCTAAGCACCATCCATCAATCCATGCACTCTTGGAGCTGGAAACTTAGTAGGGGAGATGAAAGGTAAGCAGAGCTAAGGGAGAAAATGTAAGTGATCACAAGTACTTAAGAGAAAAATGGGGCAGAAATAATAGATCTTTTAGGGCTTTTGAAATGGGGTTACAATTGCAGGTCTGGCCTTGGGATGCAATGACAGTTCAACAAGTGAGGGATCCAGCCACTCGGATGTTGGGAAAGGGTACTCCAAGTAGAAATAGCAAAATGGTGAAAAATTGGAATCTCTATTATCTGAGTCAAGGCAATATCTGAATTCTTACAGTAATCAACGAATGCAACCAAGAGGAAAGGGGACAGAGAAACTCTACTCAAAATTAGTAATTATTGCTGTGGTTTGATCTCACACTTCAGAATATTGGATTCCTTTGAAAATAAACCGTGCAACACAATAACAAAGTCAACATGGAGTAAATGGTTGTGTCTCTAGATTATATATAGGAACTCTTGAGATAAATGAGAATAAGCAGACAATGAATCCAGATGTTAACTTCAAGAACTCTTAAGGATTGAGAAATTTTCCACGAATGCCATAATATATAGACTTAAAAATGTCTATGTTTCCAGGAAACTAGAATAAAAGAAAAGTTGATATTCTATGGGTAAGAATTATGTCTCAGAGAAGTGTGTTTTCTATTTTTAACGAGTAATGTGTACCTGTAAAGGTTTTCACTAAGTTGCTTTTCATGAAATGTGAATCTATAAAAATAATTCAAATAGTCTAGTGATGGTGGCACATGCCTTTAATCCCAGAACCGAGGGAGGCAGAGGCAGGTGGATCTCTATGAGTTTGAGGCCAGCCTACAGAGTGAGTTCCAGGACAATCCTGTCCCAAAAACAAAAACCCAAAAACTAAAAACGAAACCTTTCAATATATGTTTATATGTGTATATATACTGTGTTTATAAATTTGAAACCATGCTAAGTGAAATAACTCAACAATCCCATGCATTTTAGACTCACAGGGAAGTCTACAGAGGATCCAATGAATGTGCCCTAGAGTTGAGAATGAGCATAATGCAGTGAGAAGACACTAGACAAAAGCTCAGATGTCCTTTCAAAACTCTATAAATTTGCTACAAAAATTAAATGAATAATATGGTGTATACTTTATAGACAAATAAAGTGTTTAAATAGCAACACTTGGTGATAGTTCTATGAATAATATACCAAACATAAGTAGCTGATTGATGATTTCAGTTACAGTTCTACATATGTTCATGTCACACTAATGACAAGTTCTTGGATAAGCTTTCTGGAAAAGTGGCCACTCCACAGACTTGTGAAAATGTTTACTTGTTTGGTAAGACGTAGAAAGGAAAAGTTGGACTATGTGAATACAGAGGAATTTAATTACTTTCCCAATTCTTAATGCCTTGATCTTCTCTCCACTGATGAGCTCCACTCCTATCTGTCACTGGGTCCTTGTTTTCAAAGGCTGAATGTCAAAGAATAAGGACAGGGGCAGATTAGGGCTCTAATTTTTATCAGAAAGTGCCCATGTTGCTAGCAACTATATATGATTTAAGGTAAGAGAAAATTTTAAGAATAATACATACAGAAATTATACAGAAGTAGAAAATATTACAGCTTCCCAGCAATATTGTTAGGTATGTTTATCTCAGCTGCCCTCTTAATATCTCTCTCTCTCTCTCTCTCTCTCTCTCTCTCTCTCTCTCTCTCTCTCTGTCTGTCTTTTAGCATTTCCATAGTGGACATATTTTTCTATAGTAGACATGTTCTTCCTTTTCTTTAGAAAATTAATTTGCTTGTGCTCTAAAATCTATGACTTAAATCTCCTGTCTCTGATAGCCTAAACGAGAACTTAAGTAGTCGTGAGGGAGAAGGCCAAAGAATTTGACTAGGTCTAGGCAAAAGAGTGGCAAGAATTTGTGTTAAGTTGAAAAACTTTGTTTTCCTGTAGGTTCCTATAAAAATGAAACAGAAACAAGCTGATAGAAAAACACAATCAGTGCACGCAGGCAAGCGTAGACCTTGTCTGCCTGTGTTCTCTGATGATGGAATCATTACGGCTGCCATTTTGTATTCGTATCTCTTCCAGTGCCTTAGGCGTGACAGTCGGGATGTGACTAGTGCGTCTATTGACAGGGTGACAGCTCCTACCTGAATCAAAACCCCACAGAGAATTTGCCATTTCAGAAAGTCACCACCACCAGAGACTAAATCTGAAATAATTTACAACGGCATCCGTGATTCTTTCAGGCAGTTGCTACAATTAGTATTTTACTAGGTCTGATTTTAAAAAGGTTCTTATTTGCTTGTTTATTGTTCTTTCTTTTCACACAGTGTGTGGTAAAAGACCCTTCTCTGCATAATGAAAAGCAAATTTTAGTGAAGTGAAAATGCCAGAATGGCAAGCATTTCAACATGGGAAATGTTACAATATATAATGTGTTAAGTATAAATACCAGAGAGAGGGAGAGAGAGACCCCACTGGAAAAAAAAATAAGCAATGTTTAGGGATTTTAATCTGTTTGGTGCATATGTTTAATACGACAGAAATGCGGCCTCAATTTTATGTTTCTGGAAGCTTTTCAATATTCTTTCTCTAGCAACTAACCTGTATTTACTTAGAATATCAATCAGCTGCATTTTTGGAGTGCATAAAACACTGTCTAATTAAGCTTTATTTAATTTGTTTTAACTTGGAGTGTGGAGGAGATGGCACAATGTGAATTACTTATTATGGTAACCTCTCCTCAGCACCACAAATGGGGATAAAGTGGTGTGTCCCTGTGTGTTTTTGCACTGTGACATCGCTCACAGAAGCTGTTCCTCGGAAAGATGGTAACAATGCTTAGCATTTATATGGCATTTTCCATCTCCAGCATGCTTTATAAACCTTAACTAAATAATGGTACTTGCAGGAATGAAGTTACAACATCAATGAAACAGCACGTGCCTTGCTGGAGCATTAGTCCTTTGAAATGTCACCTCCCAGTGTCACTTCCTGGGGGATAGATTGCCCCTCGTGATGGATGAAAAGCAGATACAATTGATTGGCTGATCTCTGCCTGCACTCGGAAGGAACCTCCATCGCCTCTACATGTTTATACTGATTAACTCAAGTTGCAGCATCTTTGTTTGTGGTCTTAAACAAGCCCTCAGTCGACCGAGTCAAGAAGAGTCTCCAGTTTAAGGTCATTACCTAGACAATTCATTTCTAAATTTCGGCTCATTAGAGTCATCAAGGAAGTTCTACACCTGTGTCTCTCAAACTCCGAAGCATTGGTGTCTGGATAGGGACATTCATGTTGGAGAGCATTCAGCTGCCTACTTGACTTCTGTAACTTGGTAGTAGGTGACATTAGTACCTACCTACCCCCGGCCTCCCCCCCCCCCACACCATCCTATTTAAAGCCCAAGTATCGCCAGACATCATCAGCGCTCTCCAGGGAGACAAATTTCAGTGAGAGAGAGCTAGTGCTATGTCTGCCCTTTGCTGGTGTGTAGCCTTATTGGGGCCTTATTTGAGTGATTCTCAACCCTCCTAATGCTGTGGCCCTTTAATACAGTTCCTCATGCTGCAGTGACCCTGACCATACAAAAATTATTTTTTGTTACTACTCCATTACTGTAATTTTACCGCTGCTATGAATGGTAATATAAACAGCTGACATGCAGGATTCTGAAAGGCAACCCCTGGGAACCACGCAAAGGAGTCGGACCCCCAGGTTGAGAATCTCCTGGCCGCATTATAACAAACCCAAACTGGCTTCCAGCAACACCGCCTTAGACCACAGATTTCGGGTGTGTTCTTGTAAGCTTGTCTCCTAAAGGAGGCAACCCGGATGACTTTCTTTACCAACTTTGATTTCGAATGGATTTGGGTGACATGCCGTTTGCTTCCCTCCCTGCCGCAGCACCCAGAGTCAGAAATTCTTCCACATGGAGCCCAGAAGAGCTGTGCAAACATACCCTGAAAATCAGTTTAGCATTACAGTTAAGAAAAACTTATTTCCCAGGCTTTTGAGATAAGTTGGCAGGGGCCAGTTTGAAAGCCCAGCCTTATACATTTTGCTTCTCAGCTGGGCTTAGCAAATTGTTGCCTCTGTAGTTGTCAGGAAAATACTACCTCAAGGCCTAATCATAAAAGCTTCTAGCAGACAGATGTCTGCAGTTATTTGGGGTTGTGAATTCAGTTAGTTTCATATGGACCTAATTCTGAGAAAAGCTCTCTGAGTCTATTTACAAGGGCAGAGTAAACTGGCTGCGTTTTCTTCGTATTCCTAGCGTGAACGGCTAATTATCCATTGACTGTCGGGATATCTCATGTCACCGGTGGACACTTTAGACATGGTGCACACCCATAGGATCCTCTTGGGACAAAATGATTTGATATGAAAACCTTTGATATTACAAGTGTGCTTAACATTTCATGCCTCGTTTGCATCCATTGAGGTCAGGGAGTTGCCAAACACACAGGACAATGTATCACAAAGAAGAAAAGGGGAAAAGAAGGAAGGAAGGGAGGGAGGGAAGGAGGGAGGGAGGAAGAAAAGAAGGAAGGAAGGAAGGAAGGAAGGAAGGAAGGAAGGAAGGAAGGAAGGAAGGAAGGAAGGAAGGAAAAACAAAACCAAACTCCAGCTGCACTCAGTAGCCCCAAAGTGTTACCACACAAACCAATAAAGACAAACGCTAAAGAAGTATTTACTCTTGATGAGCAAAGGGCACATTCATTGTAGCAGCTTGAATACCATCCTGTAATTTTTTTTTCTGATCAGGTAAATAATTAAAATATCGAACAATTGTGAATACAGGTAAGAATCTCATACAAGATAAATTCTAGTCAATACACATTTGACATTTCTCTGGTAAGCCGATTACCCAGCACAAGTGCCCCAAATGCTCCCTTGATCTAAATATGACTGCATAAAAAATTTCTGCCGTTGTTTTTGTTGTTCTCCGCAAATCGCTAAAGACTTTGACAATTTCCACGTGGGCTAGAACTAGGCAAGCAGTTAAACAGTTCCTGCACAAGGAGGGGTCTTACTAATCTCCGTCGCCGAAACACCTGGTAACCTACTATTGTAAGCATTTATCCGCTGTTTGCCCGAGGCAGAAATAAATGAATAAATAAACTCTCGGCAGTCCTATCACATGAGTTAATGCATTATAGCATTATGTAAAGCAGCAAAGCGCATTCTTCTGGGGCTTTTTAAAAATCATTATTTGCGGCAGGCTAGAACGTATCTGCTGGCTCCCCAGCTCCGTTCTCTTCACTTAAGTTTCTGTCAGAGCCCTCACCCATGTAGGGTGAGTTGGCCTTTGCTCTCAGAAGAATCCCTTTGAGAAAATTGCCTTCCTAATCCTCAGAGTTTTCAAATAGCATTACAAAGAGGATGGATATATTAAACACCTCAGCTGTCAATGAGCCAAATCAATAACTGCGGGTACAGGGCTTACATTATGTCTACTTACACAGGGCTTGCGATATTTAGAAAGGACAGCTTTGCTCTGGACAAGTTGCCCCCAGCTGTTTCAAGAAATAACACAGCTGTACATCCCCAACACATCTGCCGTATCTTCTATGATTTTAAGGGACGAGGGGAAAGGTACAGATTGATGACCAGAGAGGGCAGACCACTGCTCGGAGCCTGATTCACAGAAGGGGTTTTATTATCATGTTTTATAAGGATTAAGGATAAGTTACCAAATAGAGTTACAAGCAAGAATCTGTAATAGGTTAGTCTACTTTAGCTAGAAGGGAGCAGTAATAGATGAGTCACTGTGACATGGAACACGTTGCTAAAGTCACACTGTCATTAAAGAGAACTACAGAGAATATCATCACTGAGCATAATGTAATCAGAATGCTTCAAAACATGCTGTCCATAGATGGTTCATGATTTACACCTTTTTAGATATGTATTTCAAACGCATATATTTCAAAGAAAAATTATATATATGAATAATTTTAATGACACTTCTGCTCCAATTTATTATTTTTTCCATCTGTCTGTGCGTGTATGTCGGAGGAGGTGTCCTGTGTCTCTGCCTGTGTGTCCTTGTGTGTGTATCTGTACTGGGGTGGAGGGAAGGGTGTGCTTGTGGAGGCCAGGAAAGGAAGCCACATTTTCCTGGAGTTGGAGGTACAGCTAATTGTGTGCTGCCCACTGTGAGCGCTAGCAACCAAATTCTGTCCTCTGTAAGAGTAGTAAGGCACTCTAGATGCTAAGCTACCTCGCCTGCTCCATGCTTCAATTCTTAAATATCTCTTCCCTTTTCTAATTCACAAATCCTGTAAAGAAGATTATGTGTGTCTGAGCCAAATATGAGAGTGTGCTTCTAGGAATAAGCACTACCTAAAATAAAGAGAGTAGACAGTTCAACCCTCATTAGTTTGGGGATCACCTACCATTTTTTTTTTCTTGTGAAAGCGATGGGCCTAATCTCACACCTCCAGTGCCATTGCCTAACATTCTGATGGGCCACAGTAATACACTTGTAAAAATGGAAACAGAATCATGTCCTTGGTGCACTCTGAGCCTGCACAACATGAACACATATACCACATTTCCTATAAAATTATCTAAATTATTCATAATTAAAGCATTAGATTTTTTTAATGTTGCTATTGTTTGGTTCTTAAATTCTCTATACAGACACCCCTGGAAAGATCTACATATTTAAGGTCTAGTCCTCAGACTCTGGGAACATTAAGAGGTGGTGGTGGACTTTTAAGAGAGGAGCCCACAAAGTCAGGCATCGTGGTACATGCCTTTAAACCCAGTACTCTGGAGGCAGAGGCAGGTGGGTCTCTGTGAGTTTGAGGCCAGCCTAGTTGACAGAATGGTGCCAGGACTGATGAGGCTGTTGTACATAGAAACCCTGTCTTAGAAAAACAAAAGACAAATAAACAACCAAAAAGAAAGAAAAAAGAGAAAATAAAAGAAAGGAAAAAAGAAAAAAGAAAGAAAATGAGAGGGAGGGTGTGTCATTTCCTTGGAAAAATGCCCTCCAAAGGGATATTGCCCTCGCCTCTCCTTTTAGTTCTGTGGCCACCATGTGGTAAATACTACTGCATGGCTCAGTCTTTGCTACAAAATGATACCACATTACCAACCAAAAGCAATAGGCGCAACTGACCATAGCGAGAAACTTCCATAACCTGGAGCCAAAATAAACCTTTCTCTCTGTATTTTTAAGTTGTCACAGGAATTATTTTTATGATAAAGGAAAACTAACAAGAATATTAATAGATTTTTGCCACCCATAATGAGTTTCTACATCAACATGGTAAGCCAGATAAGCCAAATTAAAATAGAACTAAGAGCAACTCTTAGGGGACTGGAGAGATGGCTCAGCAGTTAAGAGCACTGGCTGCTGTTCCAGGGGATCTGGGTTCCATTCCCAGCCATCACATGGTGGCTCACAACTGTCTGTAATGAGATCTGGTGCCCTCTTCTGACCTGCAGGCACACATGCAGGCAGAACACAGTATACATAATCAATAAATCAGTCTTTTCTTCCTTCCTTCCTGCCTTCCTTCCTTCCTTTCTTTTTTCTTTTTTTAATGCAACTTCTGGGCGGGTCCTCCAGTCCCTGAGATTAGAACCAGGGGAGTCACACACACACAATCAGAAACAGGAAGATTATATGGTCTGTAGGCAAGAGCTGATGGCATGCCAAGCGTAAGCTGGGTATGTGCCCAGGTATGGTCAAAAACTTAAATGTTTGGGCGGGGACTTGGGCAGTTGACAACTTTTAGAGGAGAAAACAACAGTAACAGCCAAGAACGAAGAACTGAGGATGCTCTCCGAGGGCAGGGTTTGGAGGGGGTGTGTCATCTGGACTATGTAGGGGCAAGCCAGAGGCTCCAATTGAACAAATATATTCAGAAAAAAATAAGTTAGCAAAGCAAGTCCATGCCCAATGGTCATTAAAACTGATATAGTTGGATGTTAGCAAATGAATAGGAAAACACACATACAGCGCAGCAAGACATGAATATGCAAAGCTATGAAAGCATCAAGAAGTGAAAGGAAAGACTTCTGGTGTTCATGACGCCTCTCTTTGGTATCAAAGTCTTCAACAGTAACAAGTCTTAATGCTTTTTTATATCGCTGGTTGAAAACGTGCACTAGCTGATAGTCCTAAGCAACAGAAAACTCATTACCGTTTAGGTACAGTAAATCCCTCGGAATATTTGTTTTCATTGCGCGAGAAGTGCTACATTTTTGGTAAAGCTCCTGTTAAAACTGAGTGCTGTGTGCATCAATAGCACTTACAAATATAAGCAAGTTGTTGAGTATGCTTGTTTATTGAACAACACTTTGCCTTGAACTGCTCAGTGAGCCAGATGACCATGAGACTCAGGGTCTCCACACCTTGAAGAGGATTCTGTGAAAACATTTGTCAAACAAGTAAACAAACGAAACAATAAATATTTAAAGATGCTGCGTAATTGCCAAGGACAAAATAAAGAATAATGGGTACCTGGGAGGAGGGGGCAGGTAAGGAAAGAATCACAAATTCCCTGAAAAGAGATATCCAGGTCAGTAGGGAAAGAGAAAGGACTTTATTGTTAGGTGCAGGGAGAGAGTCTTGCAAGTGCTTTGCAGGGATACAGGTAGAGTGAGGGGTCAGATGATTAGGAAAGGCTCCATGACCTGTGGTCTTGCCATACCACAAGGAACCTGAGTTTTATTCAGAGTACCATAGGAAGTCATTCGACAGTGCCATGATCAGATAGAATTCTTAAAGTCCTATTGATTGTGTAGGAAGAGAGCAGAGGGCACGGGGACCTGAGAGATCCTCCTCGGGTGAAGTTCAACGGTGTGTGAACTGGGATGGCAGTCTGAGCATTAGTGAAAGGGGCTTGAGTACAAGCGACTTAAGACATTTCTATTTCTGTGTGATTTTATCCTTGTGGGATGTAAGGCTATCGAGCATGTTGTTTAGGGTTTAAAAGGAAATTTCTGACTGATTATCTAGCCCTGCCAAAATGAAAGGCGCACAATGGCGTCTGAGTATTTTCCTGGGCAGCTCCCGCCACCTCTACCTCAATACTCAGGGTGTAATCAATAAACAGAACAGAGTCTATTCATTCCACCAGGATGGATTCCAATAAAAAGGCTCTGTTCACGCTGCTAATAGTCAGACTTCACCCATTCCATCACATTAGGTAGTGTGGCTACAGTCTCCAGTAACCTCCTCGCTTTCACAGTCCCATAGTGATTAAATGCTCTCCTGGCTTATGAATAGAAAGCTGCAAAGTTTATGTTTCTGGTGATGTCGGCCATGTCCCTTCAGTGGAGGGCGAGGCAATGTCCATTAAACAAAGGCATTGATGCAATTCTCAAGATTATGAAATACCATCCTCACCGACATTGGGTTAAATCTGAAGTGTAGCCGGTAGAGAGGAGCATGATCAAACAGCTCGTCCAATGATATGGATAGTTTGGTGAATTTTAGTGGATACATACTAAAGAGAATGAGACCTTTCTGGAGCGAGGGCCATTATCTTTCTCAGATCTGTTGTCTTTTGAGGAAGTCATCTGCCTTCACTCAAATCTGAATTCACAAAGGCACTGGCCACAAAGATGCCGGCAAGCGCTTGTAAATAGTTAACATACATTAACTGGAATGTTGTAGCAGAAGACTGGCTGCTATGGGTTTATTTTAGAGCAATTAAGTATGATTTATTCTCCATCATTTATTGACTTATTCATCCAGCAAATGATTATTGACTGCTTACTGCTATATTATACAATGTGAAACATACAAAGAAGGCTAATTAATAATAATAATGGTTAGTGTTTGTTGAGTAGACACTGAGCCAGCACTCAGTACTTTATATCATTCATCTCGTGTGATCATTAAACATACCTCATAATATAGTTGAGATTGTTTCCAGTTAATAAATAAGAAAACTAAGGCCCAAGTGTGCTCCAAATACAAAGCCAAGAAGATCCAGGTATATATAGCAAGATGGTACATGGTAAATCTGATCATTGAATAGGGACTCACATTTAACTTCCTACACCACAAGTGTTAAGGGCTTTATCAAGCCAAGAGATGGGAACACAATCTGTCTTCAAAATGTGGGCAGGGCAGCAAAAGAGAATTCAGCTCCAAAGGCAAGAATATTTTACAGCAAACTCAAATCAAACACAGGTTTAAGAAAAAGGCTTTGAAATAATATATGATTTTATGCAAAATCCAGTGGTTCTCAAACTTGGCTAAACATTGCTGTCATCTAAAGGTTTTTAAGGGGAAAAAAATGCAGATGCCTTCTTTGTCTCAACCCCAGTGTCTGACTTCATTGACCTGGCATTTACTTGTTCAACTGGATCTTAATGCCCCGCAAACCCCCCCCCCCAAATCCACCCTAGGTCACTTCACTGTTCAGCCAAGTTGAAAACCACAGAGTTAAAAAGACTAGGACAAATGTTAGCAAGGTGAAAGACTCAGAATTAATTTTTAAAGAATAAGCTAAGAAATCTTAAAGGTGGTAAATGTCAGGGTGGGAGAAGGAGGTGAATGATCTTTTTGAGACGAGCATTCCATCCCTCGGGTTCAGATTGGGGTTCTGCGATACACAGGGCTAGCATCACACCAAATCTGGTAGCAGGATGGAAGCTCAGGCTTGGACCTAAACCCCTCAATCAAAATCTACATGTCTGGGAAACCACAGAGCCTATTTGAGCCTGGAAAAGAGTATCCAGGCTAGGAAGTAAAGAGAAGACAGCAAGCGAAGGAGGGCAGCCTGGTCTCCGCTGTCTTCACTGTTAAAATAAGGAGGTAGATTGCATTCTGTGGAAGGATACACGTCTACAAACTTGCAGGTAAAGCTGATATGTGCTGCCATGGTAAAGACATAATCTAAGGACCATCTGCAGAACAGCTTAGGGGAAAGAGAGGGCAGACGTGTGGCAGTTCTCAGAGGCTTCAGAACGAATCTCGCTCGCAGATAGGCAGAGTGAAACTCAGACTCGGGTGAGATTCAGTAGGCAAGTTCTTATCTTCAAAGCATTTTGTTTTACTTTCAGGAATTCTTATCTCCTGCAGCAGCCTGACTTTGGAGTCACATTATGTATCTGAATAGAGATATAGGCTACATTTGCTGCAGAGTGGCAGGCAGTGTACGCAGAATGGCTTTTCCTATTTCATCTGTAATATACTTTCCAGAATATTGGAAGACGGAGGGGAGGAACGAAAAGGGAATTCTAATGGTGCGAGGAAGATATGGAGGATTATCTAGCAGCGTTCTGATAGCTATCCTTTCATATCATGTCACTGTTTTCCATGGGGTTATGGACAATGGTATTGGGTTTGATAAAATATTCTGGTCGAGAAGGGTTAGTTGTAATTCTTGAGAAATGATATCCTCATATGTTATTACCCAATAAATATGTCTAATCCTGAATCTATATTGAATGTAGATTTAAAATGTACAGCAACTACGCTACCTAAGCTTTATTTTGATAAGACACACTAACTACCTTGATCGTGTCAATGTGCCAGCTTGGTAGAAAGTTAGATTGTCTACATGATGGACATGCGCATTAATCTAAGAAAATTACGATGCAGTGTCCAATACCTTGTCTTCATTTGGTAGATTCATTAGTGAAGCAACAAGTGCAGGAACTCTTTATGGAAAAGAAATTGTATTATCAATGCATTTTGAAACTAGGGAACTTATGTTGGAGAAAGTGCATTCAACTCTAAGTGTAGGGATCAATCTTTTAATTCTGAACACAGTGGGAGAAACTGAATAACTGAGCCAATTGAAAATATCTCTGAGGTTATCCGCTAAGCGTCGATATCAGAATCTGTTACCACGGTGCTCATAAAGGAGTGGCTCTTCTTTGTCATCCCTGTTTTGAAATTCAAGTTTCAAAGGGCGATGTCCAAAATCATGTCTTACATCTTTATACTGTTATGTGCGGATGCTGCCACTAGGCAGCGATGTGGGCTATAGTGCCAGTCACATGACCTCAGTCCTTAACATTTTTTAACAGACTAAGTGAATTGACAACAGGAAGATGAAAAACCCGGTCCTTTGTGACCATGGAAACAATAAAGAATTGCTTTATGTAGGAATGATTCCTCAGACAAGTCAGAATGAAACAGGGGTCCAGTCCTTGAAAAAAATTCAACACTTCAGCAAGCTACTAAAGAAATAAGATATGAGATCAGAAACTTCCACAGGGAAAGAACTGTTTCATAGAGTAGAATACGATGTGAAGTATAGAAGAGAGAATTCTGAATCCTTCTTGGAGGGATACGCAATTTCCAAATAATGTTATTCATGTAAGCAAGATTTCAAAAGAAGAAAAAAACAAAACACACACACACAAAAAAAAAAAAAACCAGAAACAAACAAAACAAACAGATCTTTGAAAGCAGAAGACAAGCCTGCCCTTGCAGTGGGTCCTTACACTCAGAACTGGAGAAGACAGTACTCAGTTGCTGCTTTAAAACTGTCAAGGTCAGAGTCATGCTGCATCTTTAGACTGGAACCTTTTATAAAAGACAATGGGACTCATTTAGAAAGACTAAGAAAAACAATATAATAACATGCCTGAGTAATCTGAAGAGCAATCAAGGAAATAAACTTATGGTGACAATTTTTACCGGGCCGGGGGGGTAAAAATTCCCTAATTCCCACATTCTCACTCCAGCCATCAGATCCATTTCCATTGCAGTCTTTTGTCTGTTCTGTTTGTTTGTTTATTTATTTATTTATCTGTTTATATTCATTCATTCATTCATTCATTTATCTCCATGAGCGTTGACCTGCAGAATCATGACCTTCCTTAGAACCAGTCTGTTGTCTTCTCGCTACCTTTTCTTCAGTGGAAATGTGGCTAGAATTACGACATTGGCCCAGTTCCTTTCTGCTCCCCACCTCCCTGTGGCTATTGCTGTGCCCTGAACCATTGGAGCTCTCTCAAAGCTTTGGAACCCATTTGAAATTCAGCTGGGGGTAAGAATGGGGCAATTATATATCCTAATCTAAATCCCTTAATGGCTACTTTGTTTATGGCTTGCCTTGACTTTGTATGTCTGGTCTTTATCACAGAATAAAAGGGAAGGCAATGTGCCCTCTCTTGGGTCTATCCTAAGAATAGGTCTGCTCCTATGGGGTACTAAGTGCTGCCTAAATCCAGCCACCCTGGGATGAAGGCCACTTCTCCATTTGCCTTAGAACCAGATTCTTGGGGCTGGCTTTGCTTTGCCAGGAGACCGAAGGCTCACAGCTTGGTCACTGATCACACTAATCCTCTCTGACAATTCTCTGGCACCCTTCCCTCTTTTGGCATCTTTACATGTTCCCAGGTGGGGGTAGGGTAGAGTTAGGGCTATCAGGAAATCACACAAAGCTCTTTCTTAATCCCAGAGCAAAATCCTTGTTTCTCAAATGTCATTTCACTATTGAAGGCATGCTTCTCATCGAGGTCACGATGGTATAATAACAGAATGCTTTCAAATGTTCTTGGAAGCTGTGTGGTAGAGACGTCATGTTTAGCAAAGACAGACATTCAGGACAGTATAGTCTACTGGACATTGTTCTCACCTGCCTTCCTCTTAGGTTTGCAGCCACAGTGTTGACCTGCTCTTGACCTGACACTTCTCTGAGGATGCTTCTTGATTCCTACAAACTCCTCAAGGGATGTGAGGTGGAAAGGGGGAAAGGAAAAATGGATAGTTGACTTCCAGCCCATTCAATATCTTGTATCTACCATTTGAGCCAGCAGTCAATACACTTTGGCTCTCGGAGAGTAGAGTGTGTGGGTGGGCACAGCAAGGAAGAGTCCTGAGGCCTCTTGAAAGCTCACACATGTCAAGGCAGCTTCTCAACACATTCGCTGCTCCTTCCCAGGAGTATGTAGCACAAAGGACATTTTGCTGCTTGCTATCCCTTCATTCTCACCCTGTAGCCCACCATGCCATGGACAACTTGCTTTGTGACATCACCATTTCTCTGCGAGGGGGTTAATTTGGGACTTCACGCATTACTGCTCTGAGTGTTTTCTTTGGGCGAACTTGCTTTCCTCAGCCATCCAACCTAACGCTGATCTGGTGAGGGTAGCAGCCATTCCTCTGCTGAGATAGAATGAGCCATAAAGAGGCCATAGCCTGGGCGAGAGATCACCAAGTCAATGGAGTCAGAGAGAAGTGCTCTGCTACATCCGTCCCTTGATTTTATGGCTGTGGCATCTTTGTATCTCATATCTGCAAAGAGATTTGTTAATTATACTCACTTTAATGAGAACCCTGCAGCCAAAATGGCCAATAAATTATGCACTTCTGTCTTACGTTTCCCCTTTGTCCTTGTGCTAGATACTTATTCACTGTATTCTGAGATGCTCACCCATCCCAGAGTCTCAAATCTCTTCATTCCATTGAGATTTTAGTGTACATGATGGTGGGGATTAGATGTCACTTTTTTCTTCCAACTATATTTTTAGCAACCTGGACTCTTGCTTGCAAATTAGTTGGTATGTCTGCAAATAGGCATACCCACAGGTATTTGAGAAAAAAAAGGATGAAAGGGACTGTGAGAGATGCTAATTCTATGGAATGTTTGTTTATCTCTAGGGGTTTCTTGTGGGGTTTTTTTTTTTTTGGTTTTTTGGTTTTGTTTTGTTTTTGTTTGCTTGCTTGCTTTTGTAGAGGAGGAAAGGGGTGACGCCATTCCTCACCCATTATAAAGGTCATGGCTATCATCCCCATAAGAAATGACAGGCTCGTAAGAGAAAAGCATGGCAAATGTATTAATCATAGTTTGATATGACCTGGAAGCTTTCAGAATGAAGATCCAAAACCAAAACTTAAATGTCTGCTTATGCTTAGAGTTGGTAATGAGAGCAAAACCTCGTTTAGATCGAACAGAAAGAGTCTAACTCAATCATAGAAGGCTAAGTGGGAAAACCTACTGAGGTCTTTCCTCTTAGGTGTAGTGCTGGAGCCCTTTGGAATGAGTGTCTTAAGGCCTGTTACTTTCAGATTTTGGTGGGCCAGAATGTCCTCATGACCACCCCTTCCTTACACAGGCAGGGTGAGACCAGAATAATGTGTCTTGTTGTGGTATGGCTTGATTTAGGGGAAATATTCTAGTTTCCATTAGTCGCTTTGGGGAAGAGGAATTCTGGTTTCTTGAACCCTCTTCTGTGAAGAAGAGAGGAGGTGGGAGATGAGAGAGGTGGACTTGGTACAAAGACTGTTTCTTGCTCCTCAAGCCTCTGAAAGTCCCTTAGTGCAAAGCAGTCAGCAGGTCATAGGAGTTTACCCTGGCTGTCAGTGTTTGAGTCCCAGTCCTTCCCAAGTATTTTCACAAATGTAATTTTGGGGGAGGTTTTGGGTTGTTTTGTCCCATTTCATACCCAGGTTGATTGAGGTTAAGGAGGATGTTCAGCGATGGGAGCAGATCACACGGCTAGTTGAAGGCTGAGCGGGTTCCCTCTTAATTCTATCAGAAATCTATCAGAAATAACAGGTGACATTGCTTTCACCAAAAGAAAATCAGAGGCCCAGGATCTAGAACCTTGTTGTCACCAAGATGTCATGGCATGCGGTGGTAATGAGGATCCTGGGCAAAATGGAAGGTGACACTGAATTGAATAAAGACTTCTTTGGGAAATGCATTAACTTTCCTTTGCCATGTTGATGAGTTTTGCCAACAGGAAAGGTTGGCCACATTTATTTTCTGTTCATTATCTATTAGTATCTGTCCTACTTTTCTCATTGATGGCATCAAATACCTGTCCAATGCAACTTCAAGAAGCGCTTCTTTGGATTTAGAGTTTGAGGATAGAGTTCTTCATGGGTGTCGTGGCACAGTGACAGGGGCACTGGAAGGTAGCTGGTCACATTGTTTCTGCAGTGGGGAAACGGAAAGAGATGAATGCTGCTACTGGGCTTGCTTTTTGATTTTTATTCAGTCTAGGACTTGTTCTGCCACATTCAGGGACAGTGTTCTGATTCAGCTGACTATGTCTACAAATGCCTTTACAGACAAAAGTAGATCCATACATGGTTGTATATCACATCAAGTTTAGAATGAAGACTTACCATTAGACCGGGAGACTACACACATTGTAGAGGAAGCCCATGGTCAGAACTGCTAACACTAACAATGGAGGTGTTTGCTTCACCTCTCCCTCCCTCTTTGCCTCCCTCCGTCCTTTCCTCCCTCTATCACTCTTTCATTTATTTTCCTTATTTGCCCTTCCTTCTTCTTTCCTCAGAGCATCACTAACTCCCTTCCTGCTACCCTTCATTCTTTCCTCTCTCTTCCCATTCATTAACATTAATTTTTCTTCCTCCCTATATCATAGCTAAGGTTTTAAGCCACCTAAAAGCTACCTATGGCAGATGTGAGTGAATTCTCTTGTCTGGTCTTCATTTTCTCCGTCAGTGAATACTTGTAATAACAGTATCTCAAATGATTGTCGGAGAGAAAAATACCGCTTAATACAGGCAGAATGCTAAGACATTACCCAGACTTTACTAAGTAATTAGTAAAAGTTGGTCATTGTCATTACTTCAACATATAGCTGTCAATCCAGGCTTTGTGCACAAAGAATTGGGCTGGTAAATAATATGATTAGATTCCAGCAAGAGAATTTTCGCCTTTTGCTTACATGATTGTATTTCAAACATAACTTTAAATACATTTGGAGAGTTCTGCTGTTGGTTTTTTTTCTTCCCCTGCTCACTGTCAGCCCAACTCTGTTCCTATTCCCTTGGCATATTCCACACCATGCCTCTGTGAGGGTGCATGGCTTGGTGAGCAACCCAAGAGAAAAACAAACCCAGTAATGTGGAAAACTGATGTACATGGGAAAAATAAAAATTATGAAGCTCTCGTGAAATGTTTTTCATCTTGAAAGTGCTTTGAAAACATTAACTAATTAATTAATCAAAAAGAATTTCTACCAATCAGTAAAAATGCTCTTTACAATGTATTAAAGCCTCTTGAAAGGTATTATTTATTCAGCGATGTTTTCTCTTTCTCTGAAGGGAATCATCAGTTTCTTTTTTTGGAGACTTTGCAGCTCTTGTAGAGACTCTGCACACCCCTCACCCTCTGCACCCCAGCAAGCATGAATACATGAAAGCACTTGTGCACCAACAAACACAGATGCTCCTGTAGGATTGTGCCCATGTTAGGAAACTCATTCAAATGTCATTGAAGATTATTGCATCCACTTTGCCTACCTGCATTATTATTGACCCCCAGAACAAATTCATGACAACATCTTCCTGCTCTTCAAGTGTCAATGTCACTGACTGCCCCCATCTATTGTCCTATGGGAGTCACTCAAGCTAGGGTTTTATGTCATCTCCTTAAAGCCTAGCTACTCACATAGCCCTATAACATGAGGCCTGTTTTCTAACCTAAAAAACATAACTTTATCTCCGTGTGACACATCAGGGGAGTAGTGATAATAATCTTCTGTTCATTAATTCAGCAAATATTGAGTACCCACCATTCATGTATTTATACGTTCTTATGGCACACACTTCATTCAGTGTAAGGCTTTCTGTGAATCTTAGTGATGGATTCAAAGATAAAATCCAGATGGAGTTATTGCAATCAAGAAGTTTCTTGTCTATCAAGGAAGAAAAGGCAATACTAATGTAAGGGAGTTGTGGAGAACAGTTAGAAGGGAGGAATTACAGAAAGCAGGAAAAGGCTATCTGGGTGGGACTGTAGGGGAAGGCTTTGTGAAGGAAATGGCTCATCAATGGGATACTGAAAGATAAATTAGCCTGCAGGGATGAGGAGGAGAAATACCAGTTGGTGGAAAAATAAGATGGGGAAGAAGACCAAGAAGAGTACAGCTATGCTGGAGTCAGGGACTTTGGCTTGGGTCTAGGTGGAGGAAGAAGGATGGATACAGGGCGTAGCTAAGGGAATGTGACTAGGCTGTATGTTCTGGGGTTGCTGGCTTTCGCAGTATTATGCCAGCACCTATCATTATTACCCATTACTGATCAATCTCATTAGTCAATACAATGTCAATCATCTACTAAGAATGGTCTCTAAACCTTTTCTGAGATGCCACTCCATGTAAATAAAATATGTACAGCTCACTGGACCAGGCAGTACTTGTTGTGCGAGGAAGCATGCATGTGATTTTAGCCATCTCATAGACAGTCTGAGTGACAGGCTGAAGAACCCAGCCTTTATTTTTGTCACATGCTGTAGCTACCAAAACTCAGATTGGAATTCAACATCATTAATGTTATGGGATATTCTGCGATATTATAACCCCAAGTACACAGAAGTTCTATAGAAATGTGGTATATGGTAGAGGTTTTCTGTTTATGAATTATAACTTTCAAATGCCTGATAGAATGTTTAAATTTGGTCTCCTTAGTCTCAGTTTCTTACTGTTATTAATTTTCTAATTATAAGGGTTTGCCATTTGTTTCCTAACTCCCCATAGGCTTGTAACTTGTTAGAATACTGCATAAAATTAAAATAATAGGTTTGTGGGTAAATTTATTGGGGATTTTCAGAATTGAAAGTCAGATATTTTTATTTTGTAACATATGGTTAGACATCAGCTTTGGGTTTTTTTTTTGTGGTTGTTGTTGTTTATTTGTTTTTAGGTTATTGTTACCAGATTGATTTATTGGAAAAACTAGCTTATCATAAAGGAGCATGTACGCTATCTCTACCTTTAGTCTTACAGTCAATACTTATCAACTTTCTTTTTCTTTACAAGGTACTCTGTACAAACATGCAAATACTGTGTTGGTGCCCAAGGGTCACACTTCCGCGGGGGCACATCTTAATCTGAGTGGCTTGACCTGTCACCCAGCCCATGATAACATCCAAGCGTGGGCTGTTGCCTGGGACCATGTCTACATTTGTGATCCTATCACAGCCAGAGTTTGTGATGTTTGTGGCCATAATACCAGCAAAAGTCACACAAATACCTGGGATCTAGGCAGCATCCTGTGGCCATGTTGGGTGGTGGCCAAGCGCTGTGCTGCCACTGAGGCCATGGCGTCATCTGGTCCAAGGCTGCTGCTGAGAACCATGTCTGAGTCTGTGGTTTTATAGCAGCCAAGGTCTGTTTTGATGTCCATCAAAAGCAATGCCAATGCCAGGGGCACTACCTGTGGCTATGTTGGTGTCCAAGGTTCCCACAACCTTGGGGTTCAGGCCAATTCAAGTGATCCAGCCAAATAGGGCTGACCATGAGCCGTGTGTGGGTCTGTGGCTCAACAGCAGCCATGGTCTAGGCTGATGCCCATTGCTTGTGTTGCCACAGGGGGTCATCGGAACCCTGTGTGTTGATAGCCAATGTCCATGCTGAGCCAGTCCTTTCCTTCACTGGCTCCAAGAGAGCTGGCCCCGCCCCTCATTAGACACGTAGCAGAAGAGCTGGTATTGCTCCCCCATGGGAGAGTTAACCCCAGAACTCTGGAGAGATGGCCCCACTTCACACCATAGGTGTGGGAGAGCTGGCTCTGCCCCTCACCTGACAGGATGGTGTCCTTCAGCTCAATGACTTGGACTTATCAGCTCAATTACCACCCAGACCCACATCCTAGGCCTTGGGTTGGCCCACCCTAACAGCTGCCACTGCTTTGGCCTGCTGGAGTGTGTGAGGGGGCTGGTCCTGCAGAAGGAATACTGCAGAATCTCCATAACTTGAAGCAACAACAGGATATCCCGGAGGAGTTTCAGTGACGGCCCAGCCAAGTAATGATGGTGGACCAGAAACGAAGGGGCTTGAGCAAGATCAATGACTAATTTCAATGAATGTTTTGTGGGCAGGGCTCCTGATGCCACTAAAATGAATGAAGAGGTGTTGAAAAGATGGAGGAGCAAGGTGGGATTTTTTTGGTGGTTACTTAGTTTTGTTTATAATTAATTGGGGGGGGGCATACTGCAGGGGTGAGGAGCAGATATGGAGGGACTGGGGGTGAGTGGGATTGGGGTGCATGATGTAAAATTCCCAAAGAATCAATAATTAGGTTTAAAATTAAGAAAAAAATGCAAATGTTGGCACATGGGTGAACACCACAGCATCAGACTGATAGGACTGCTTGGGACCACATTTCCCTTCCCCTCTCTTCAAAACAGGAAAGCACAGCACTTATCAAATCTCAGCTCCCGGAGGAGATGCTTCGGGTCATAGGAACAAACATGGAACGTGGCAGTCATTTAAAACCAGTCAGTTGATTAGCACATGTGTGTCTGCTGTTGTTACAGCAGTGAAGATCTTCCTGGGAACACATGGGATACGGAAAATCCAGGAGATGGCGGAGCCTGTCTATAGTGAGCGAACGACCGGGGAAGGGGTTGACAGCTACACTGCAGCCCATTCAGCACAAAGGGAAATAAAAGTACAGCCTTGACAACCCAGAAACTCGCTCTAATGATGCACTGCTTCCCATGTATTGCCCACATTCAGCAGGCTCTGGGCGCACTGGTTGTCTGTTTGCTAAATCCACCTAATAGTGTTTCTTTATACAGGCTAGCAAACCAAGTTCAGCCATCTTTGGAGAATAGTGATATTACGTTATGAATTGTTGTTCTCACTGAGGGCAGATCCCTGTACTGTCACTCCTCCCCACTCCTCCTATGTCCGGTGTCCAGCAGGATGGGATAGCAGAGGTGCCAAGTGACAGTAGGTAGGGTCCATGAGGCAGCTTTCCCAGGTCTGGACTTGCATTTCTTTTGACTTGTGTTACTTGACTTTCATGGTCTGTGCTTTCCAATCTCCTGATTCCTCATCAATCACATGTGGACAATTTGTATCTTACCTCAGAGTCACAGGAGGAATAACGATGATGATATTTATTAACTTTAGAATGTCTTGTAATATGCATCAGTTACTTTTTGCCATGCCTCATCAAGACAGAGAAGCAAAGCAACTTAAGGAAGGAAGGGTTCCTTTTGGCTCACAGTTTGAGGATACAGTTCATCGTGGTAGGGACGTTAGGTTAGAGGGACCTTGAGGAGACGTGGTCATATGCATCAGCAAGCAGGATGCAGAGCATGATGACTATTGCTGCTCAGGTCTCTTTCTCCTTTTCTCCACTCTACAACCACATGAAATGGTGCCACCCGCATTTAGGTGTGTCTTCAAACCTCAATTGCCCTAATCAAGAGAACCCCTCACAAATAGTGACAAAGGAAATTTCAGTCTAGGTAGCTTCACAGTTCTTCAGATACCTCCCTTCTAGGTGATTCTAGATGCTGTCAACTTGGCAATATTAACCATTACAAATGACTTTTCAAAAGAAAACGCTTGGAAATCTCTATCTTTATGCCAGAATGCAGTACTGAGAAACACTTCAAGTGTTCAGCAATGTTTTTGTGCAGGTTGCCCTTCATGGTTTTGTTAATGAATTATTCTCAGCACGAATAAATCTTCTATTGCCCCATGACAAAAATCAACCTAACATATACACAGGAAAGGAGTTATCAGGAATCCCAGGGACCTTACTGTCTGTTGAAGCATTCTGCTGTGAATATATTTATTCTGAAAAAGAAGGAAAGAAGGGTTTGTGTTTACTCTATTCTTTGGACCCTCCGTATTCATAGCACTTTGGCGAAGGGCAAGGTTGAAGCTAAACAATTGCAACAGAAGAATGCCCGGATAAGGACTGATATGTGTGTATAGTCAGATGCACACATCTATAGCTCTGAAATAAGTGAATAAAGACGGAACAACTTGTGGGTGTGTGGTTTGGTTACCTTCAGGATAACAACCTGGAGATGGACGCCAGAGATGTGGACGAGAATACAAAGGTTGGGGATATTTCTTTTTCTTAAGATTGATTTACATAGGTTGTAACCTTTGTGGAGGCCCATGCACCAATCCCTTTATGCAGTAACACTCCAGAACTGTCAAGGTATTTAACAAAAGCCTGTTGACTGAGGATGCTCAATATTCTGCTACAAGCAAAGCAATACAAAATGGACCTTTTTTTTTCTCCAGTGGTCTGTGGCCATTGCTGTTAGTGCAAATGACCAGCAAAGCAATGATACTTGGCATTCTTTTTTGCAGATTTAGAGGTACAGGGAAAAACAAAGGAGGAACCTGGGAGTGGTAGTAGCTGAGAGGGTTGGTGCACGGGGCTTGCGTGGTTCCCTGAAGCACTTCTTCTCAGAGGAAGAACTCAGAGGCCTCTGAACATGTTGGCCATTGCCTCTGCTACTCAGGACAATAGGAGGCACACATGTGAATGAAGTAAGAAGAGGCCTGCATTGAAAGCCTAACTCTGCATTCTGAGATGGCTATGGCCCCTGGGGAACAACCTAAGTCTGGAGCCTGCTTCTTTAAGCTTTAATGACAGAAGGAAAGCACCAGCGGGGACCTTCCTGTTTATGAATACACACAAGTCTTCAGTCTAGTGATGCCACAATAGGGTTAAGGTAAGAAGAACCCTCTGACTCTCCCTGCAACCCCAGTCAACTCTGAGGTTCTGAAGTTAGATGAACTTCAAGTTCCACCTGTCCCCTGACTCATAAGATGCACGACAAATGGGTTTGAAGATAAAAGGGAGACAGGGCAGGGGGAGTGGAGGAGCTGCTGTGGGGTGAGATTAGTGTGTCTGTCCCGTATCTTCAGGGTTTCCAATCCAGTACCTCAGGCTTCATCGGACCATTGGTTTCTTCATCTATCAAATGGAGTATTAGCACCCATGCAGAATTGTAGATAAGTTACCTTAATGCATGCCTTACTAATGTTTACTGTATCGGATTGTTTATCTCTGTATTTTTTCTAAAATGCCATCGTGAATTTACTTCCTTATTTCTTATGAGCCCCTTTCATGTACCTTGATTAGCTATTGAGTGACAGGAGCAGAGAGGCCTGGGCCTAGACCCTGTGGATGTTAGCACCAGGCAGATCTGAGTGACAGACCTTCTGTGTCACATACTTGGATGGTGACAACCTGCTCAATGTCTCTCAACTTACTCACCTGTTAGATTGAAAGAAAAAAGAAAAAACTGTTCCTACTTCAGGAATGATTCCTCTTCTGTGAGTAGCGTGGTGGCTGTGGGGGATGACACCTGCCATTTTCTGGAGCAGAAACGGGGAGAGTAAAAGTTGTTTCCTTCCTTCCCACATGAAGCTTACAGTCTGGAGAGTTGGTGCTTTAGGACTTGAAAGATACATCACATCACAAGTGGAGAATCGCACCTACAGGAAAATCGTGAAAGGAAACATACATGAAACCAAGAAAACTTATAATAAGGGAGATTTGCCCAAGCAAGAGAGATCACAGGTCCCTGCAGAGCATGGAGGATAGACAAGAGATTTCCAGATGAATACGGGGAGGGAAAAAAGATTCCTAACAAGCAGGCTCTCTGCCTATGCCCCTCATTAGCATCCCAAGCATATGATCCCTTTTCTTGCTAAAATGTGAACTCAAAGATTGCGGGCAGGGTGTCTGTCATCTTCTGTCACCTCTAAGACAGAGCCTTGAAAAGAGCAAATGCTGGTAGAAAACCACCGTGTTTGCTGAATGAAATTAAAATACTATGTCTGCTTCTCACAGCATTGTCCGGGATACAATTAGGAAAGAAACATATTTCAGTCGAAAGAGCATAGACCTTGGGTTGTGGCAAGCCACATCCCCATTCCTGTCATCTAAAGGAGGTAGCACACCCTCTCTGCGATTTGGTCTCCTCTCCTGTACAGTGTGCGGAAGGACTCACTGTCCTCAGCCAAGCCATAAGTACCATTCGTGTCATTGCTATGAAAACATTGGCAAAAATCAGGCATGTGGTTTTTCAAGGTCTGTGGGTTGTTGAAGGCCAGCCAGGTGCAGCTTAGGGGCCAGAGGATGCTATCACCAGCTTTCCACCAGGCCTTCCCCTCAGTGAAAATGCCCAGGGCTCATAAACCCACTGTGTTCCGTCTCCAGTGGCTGAGTCGGACCCTGACTTTAAATTTAGGAAGCATCGGTTGTAATTGACTGGCATTTGGTATGGTATACTGGGGCCCCATTTTCATTTGAGTTAACCATACAGTTTCTGGATAGTATAAAATCAAATAATTCATGGTCAACACACAGCATAAACCTGCACATGGCAACTAGGCAATATACATTGAGCTGTTTTTACTAGTCCAACTGTCAGGCCCTGCTGGGTTGTTGTTGTTGTTGTTTTTCCTCCCAATTATTCCAAAACTGAACTAGCCGTTTCTTTTGGAATTCTCTCTCTGAAAAACAGAAAAGAAACTGCTTTCTGATGCTTGGAAGCCTTGCTTCCCTATTTCCGCGCGCCCTTGGGGGCAGGCTTAGGGCCACCGCCTGGCAATCCAGGGGAGGTAGGTCTGCAGCTGGGCAGGCTCCGGAAACCCTGCCTTCGCTGGCTTTGCCCTCTCTGCTGCGCTCTGCATTCCTAACCCTGGGAGGAACCCGCTGGGTCCAGCCAAGCACTGGGCATGCTCGCGAGCCGGGGCAGGCTCCGGTCGTCGGCAGGATGCGTAGGCTGGCGATGCTCCCTAGTTCTCAGAGCCCTGGGTGCAGCCGTGGTGCATCGGGTTTAGCAGAGCAGAGTTCTCGGTGCGTGCAGCTAGGGAAGCGGGCCTGCCCGGGACAAGCCCGGAGCGGAACTGAACTCTACGCGGCCCCTGCTTGGCGCGCTCAGTTTCTGCTCTTGGAAACGCCCGGCTGGAAGGAGGGGGGGGGTCTCTGCAGACAAAGGGGTACACGTGCCCCTAGCGCCCCTTTTTCCCAGCCGAGAGCCCCTCCCGGAGCTCACTACCCTGTAGCCCCAAAGACACCAACCCAGCTGGGGCTACCGGGGCCTGTGCGCGCGCTCGGGGCCGGGGATTGGCTCTCACTTCCCACGGAGGGACAGCGCGGGAGGGCGGGCGGGCGGTGAGCGGAGCTCCGGGCTTCTGTGTGCGCGTGTGTGCGCGCGTGTGTTTGCATGTGTGTGTACGCGCTCGCGCGCGTGTGCATATGTGTGTGCGCGCGTGTGTGTCTGTGCGGCGCGCGGGCGGGCGCGTGTGTGCGCGTGCAGGAGCCACTGGGTGTGCGTTGCGTGTGTTATGGGTTTGATTCCAGAGCAGGTTGCACATTGGTCCTGGGTGGCTCGCAGGCTCAGGTCGTGCTTGGGCGTCCTCCTCCTAATCGTTTCTGAAGTAGCAGTTCCAGCAGCAGCAGCAGCAGCAACAGCAGCAGCAGCGGCAGCCGCGGCAGCAGCGGCAGCGGCGCCTCCGCAGCAAAGCCTGAACTGTGCAGAAGCAACGAGCACCGTTTGGGGAGTCTGGGGGGCGGGTAAGAGGGAGGAGGGAGAAAGCCTGGCTAGGTCTTTGGGAATATTTTTTTTCCCCTTCTTTCCCTCTCTCTCTTTCTGGAGGGTGTGTGTTGCCCCCTCGAAGTGAAGGAATTTTGCTCCAAAGCGAGCTGGGACCGAAGACTCTAGGCTAAGTTCTCTCTATGTAGATGGTGTCAGGGAGCGAAGCTACTGACCGAGCTGCTGGTAAATGTTTTTCACTTCTTACTCTTTAATGCTTAAGGCTTTTTCCCCCTCTTTTTTTTTCGTTCTTCCCCGTTTCCCTTCTGTTGCTCATCATTCTGCAATCGCTCCTGAATCGCTGCAGTTTTCTCTCCCTCGCCTTGCGTTTGTGCAGTTTGCAACTTGTTTCATGGTTTTCTGTGTATTTTTTTTCTCCCTTCATCCTCAGATGAATGCTGGAACATTTAAATTCGGCACTTCGGGAGGTCATCATTAGTTGCATGAGTTTGGGGGGGGCGGGGAGGGGAAAGATTGGTAGAGCCGGCTGTTATTTCCCTGCAGAAGGACTTGCCGCTTTCTCGCTAATGTTCATCGCAATTATAGGGACTCTTTTAGGATTCATTTTAACATTGCATTGATGTTTAAGGTTATCGCTCTCCAGGATTACAATGCGTTTTGACTCAGTTTTAACAGCATGACCGTTGCCAGTGATTCCAGACCTACTGTACGGTACACGCTGGCTAAAATACTCAGAATTGCAGGAAGAATCCTTTGCATTCCGAAAGAGAATTTCTTTTTTGCATTACATTGCTGCGGATTTGCAGGAAGCAGTAATAGACACGGCTTTTCATGTGGCTTGCAAAGATAATAAACAGATAAGTGGCTCAGTGCATCCTCTCTCCACTGACTGAGCTATGGCTAAATTTACTTAATAATAAATGTAGGGTTTTGAAGAAGCAGGGAGGTTGCTGGTATTGTTTTATTCAAAATTGTGAGACGTACAGAGCTTGCTAACCTCAGACCAGCCCTCTCTCAGCTCTTACTTGAAGTGGCATCTTGTCAATTGGGGAGAGGGAGAGTAGTTTCTGCTATACACATGGAATGAAATGATTTAAAATAGCCTGCATAATGCATGCAAATTGGACCCTTCCTCTTTCTTAAAAACAGAATTCACTCCATCACCCTTGATGCCAGGATCCATTTTAAACATTATTTTTAATATCACATATAATAGTTCTTTAATGCCATCAAATAATTTGAGTTCTTTAGAGGGTTCTGGGTAGTTATGATATTTCATTTGTCTTTTTTTTTTGTTCCTTTAAGTTTTCAGTTCCAGTTCAGTAGAAAAACTGAAGGGTCAATAAGTAAAGGCAAATCAGCGGTTGAGAAGGAAATGGGTTTAGGGTGGGAAATTTTCTGCTAAGCCGTGTAGAAATGAACTGGTGTTGTGTGGAAGCTGAGAGGTAGAGAGGAAGGCTGTGCCTGTGCACTCTCACCTCCAAATTCACAGACATCTAAACTCAGATGAGGAGACCCAGGCTAGCCAGGCTCCAAGGAGGCATATGTGTTGTCCAACGGGGAGAATATTATTCTCTAAAGAAGACTGCCTCCACTGTGTGGTCCTCACCCCCAAGAGTAGCAGCCTGCCTAGGTGTGGGGAGCATGGTTTGCAGGAATACTGTTAAACTTTGCTTTAGTATAAACTTAGCTGGTGTTGGAAGAACTGCAGAAGGCAGCCTAGTATATTCAGGACTAAAGAAGAAATCCGGCTGTAAATTAGCTCAACTAGTCAGGCTCTGTTTTAGGTTAGAGCAAATCTACCTTAAACCACCCCGCAGATTCACCTGCTCTTGTTTCCCCTAGGGTTGACAAAAGTCATCCTTAAAATTCCTGAGATCTAAACCTTACTTCTGCCTTTGTATCCTAACTAATAAAAAACGAGGCATCTTATTTGGAAAGAGAGCGCTGTTTATTCAGGACTCTCTTGAGATGGCAATATTGCCATTATAAAATATTTTCATGGACCCTTGAGTTTACCATTTTGATTAAATTGGAGGAGAAAAACACTCCACTTCCATTCATTCAGAACAGGTTTTGACTGAAGGATGTGCTTGTATGAATCATAAAGAAACAAAAATGCATTCACATAGTCACCCCCAGTCTCCTGAACCCAAGGCATCCAAAACATCTTAGTATTCTCCTTCAATGACCAAACCCAGGGCAGAGCACCCCATGCTGAGAACTACAGACGTAGTTCACAACATCCACATGCGTGGGCGCTAAGAGCTGACCACGTTGAGGACTCTTGATGGGCCCATGGGGCAAAACATGTCATTGGGACATATTCAAAGCACACCTTTATATACAAACATTGCAATAAACTCCCCTTTCAGCATCTTCGCTACAGAGGAGGAGTAGGGAAAGACTCTTTATTTAAGGAACACATTTCTTTCCTGCTGAGGTTGTTTTTCTGTTTTGTTTTGTTTCATCTTTCTCCACCCCACCCCTCTGTGGACTTCTAGTTTCCTGGCAACTTCTAAAAAGCTCTGATATTTTGTGTTTAAAATATTCAACACATCCATGTTTTCAACTCAATGGCAGCAGGCTATCCTACATTCACTTGGCTGGCTTTGCATTACTGTAACGTGGTGGTCCGTGGTAGCATGTCTGCGGCTTGTTGGCATGGTTGATGGGTTTCTTATTATCATTAAGTTTATTATTAAATCTTCACTAAGAGCCTTTAACTGGTGTGCCTAATGCTGATTTCAGATTAATGTATTAAAATAGTGGTGTCATCTTGATGGGCTTGTTGGTAAATCAGGGAACTCACTTTCAATTGGCATTCCTGTGGCATTTCAGTATGTGCAGAAAGCCTTGCACTTCCTGGAGAAAGTCACTTCTTTTTGGCCAGAGTGCTGTGGAGAAAGACAGGTGTCTGAGACTGGGGACTCACAGACCTTGATAATCATGTCTGATTCTATTGTTGGGGTTCCTGTGTTCATCTTTATAGGAATGGAGGTTTCTCTGCGTGTCCAAAGTGTTGCTTTTGCTAGACCTACTGGAAGTTTCTTAGAATTAATTGTCATTCCCTTTCCTTGTCTAAGTGACAGGAACTCTGAGCTGTGTGTGTGCTTTTCAGGAGGATCTGCTTCGCCTGGCTCCTCCAAAGATTTCCCTTTTGTGCAGACTGATTTTAAGAAGTGATTTCTGCTGAAATATCATCAAGGTCATTTCCAAGGGCTTTTTTTTTTTAAAAATCTCTCCCCACCTGAGGGCTGAAAGTTAAACTCATAGCGAGATTTGGAGAGGGGAAACTTACTATCAAACTATTTACCTCACACATGACTGTGGACAAAGCATTTTTCCCCCTCATAACTTTGCATAGAGTAACAGTTTTGTTCTTTGATCTGCTGCTGACTCTTGATAGCCCTGGTGTGTTCACACTCTCCATCCCACACTCAAAAGAGGTGGGGCAGACTTCTAGCCAGCAAACAGCACCTAAAGACTTGCAGTTTTAAAAGGTTTTTTTAGTAAAAAAGATAGGTGGTGTTATTTGGTTAGACGAGATAAATTTTGTAAGTAGGGAATACTGCATTTAATGTTTTTTAACGTAGCGCTAATTTTATAATTTCTTCTGCTGAGAGTAAATAGCAGCTTTGCTAATGTCTTCTTCATATATCTGGGTTTTAGTTTCATTTATATAAGAAATAGTCACATTGTTCAGTAATATGTACAACCAGCATCATACAGTTATTTTTACTATCTTGGTCTCTTTTCCCAGGTAAGAAAAACAAAACACTTCTTAATGTAATTATTTTAGATGGACTGACAGTTGTGCTGCTAATTTTTTTCAAAAAGCTTTATAAACTGAAGAAGCATGCATCCCTTTTTTTAAAGTCTATGTGTCCCTGCACCATCTAGAATATTGTATGTACTACAATGTGATTCTGAACACGAAATAGTACAGCTTCCAAAAACCAGTTACTGCATAGCAAAGCCTGAAGAACTCTTGAGAACTAGTCCACAAATGGAGTTTCTTTAGTTTTTTTTTTTTTTCCTGAAACACTTCCATTGGTCCATCTGCCCTCGGCATAGATGGCAATGCTTATAGGCAAAAGGAGTTCTTGGGATGTGGGGAGTTCGTTATGTGCTTGTTGGCTGTGCTATTAGTAAAAACAGAACAGGTGTTTTAGTTTCTAAGTTTAATAAAGAGGAATCCAGGCAAAACAATGCCAGTAGTATGTTAAAGTGAAATCTATTTTTCTCAGTAAAGAGCTCCACCCCTCCTCTCCTGTGCAGTGTGACTCGAATGTACCAGCTGACAGCGTCCCTCATATTCCTAAAAGTGTGTAGCCCCTGCTAGTGTGTGCATACGCGAGAGGAGCTAAGCAGCCAAGTCTGTCTTGAAGAAATACAGTGCTGTGTGCTTGGGAAGAGAGCTGGCTGCTTTGAGGCACCCAGTTTTCAGGGCTGACCTGCAGTTGGAAAGGGGATTGGTTATGCCTGCAGATCTCCTGACGTGGGGACTGTGCCTCCTGCTACTCTGTCTTCTCTGAGGTAGCTTTGTCACATATTTTGAGACACAAATGTGAAGTTTGTCTGTTTGCTTGTTCTTTTCATTGCAGTAGGACACAAGGCAGATGCACAGAAGTTTACAGCTGAGCTTTCAGAGCGTACATTTTGTTGCTTTAATGAGGACGCTATTTAGGGCTTTATAAGTTTAGGCTTTTTTTTTATTTTTATAAGATTAGACATTCTGTTTTATACATCTTCATTGGAAATGTCCTTTGTGCTTACTGAAAGTTTATAGAAAATGGAGTTTTTCACAGTGTCAAATAATCTATTTGGGAATATGGTTCAAAAGAATGTCATAAATTTACTAAATTCTTTAGGTTCCTCAATCTTTACTGCCTAGAAGGTAAAGCTAAAGTCAGAGAATATTAGTCATATGAAGGCAATAAGGTCTATACTCAGGGTGATAGCCAAAATCTAAATCTTTACAGGGGATAGGGTTCATTTGGTAGAAGCTTATATTTAAATGCTGCTTTGTTATTATTGCTTAGGGCTTAACTGATATCCAATGTTTGCTATCTCTCCTGCTTAAAGGAGAGGAAGAAGAGTATATGTAGGAAATATAGATGAAATAGACATTATTTGGGCAGAGGTTAAGAAAATTCCTTTGTGTAAAATAACCATTTCAAAAAATAACGTAAGTACACTGTATCTATACAATTTTTAAAAGCTACATGAAAAATTCATTCTAAATGTTGAAAATAGTTGTTAGGTTTTTAAATTATGTTTTAAGAATGAAACAGTATTGTAGTAGCTCTTTATATCCATACCTATAGTAATCTGTATTTGTACATCCAAAACCATACTTATTACTACAGACACTTGCAACTCATTTTTAAAGATTAATTATGAATATTTTTAAAGCATCGAGAATAATAGGGCATTTCAATATATACTATATATTTTAGTAGAGATTACTTAGAAAAATACAGAAAAATGAAAACTCTACTAAAGTACATTTTAGTCTTTACCTTAGTTTATTCCTTCAGTAATCAATATTGTGATCGCAGAGATAAGCCAGGTACTGTTCCTCTGGTGGCAAGAGAAATCTGATGTCAAAATGTTATGTAAGAAATCAAATAGTAATAGAAATCAAATAGGTGCTTTCTTTACAATGCAAGAAAATATTTTTTTGCTCTCTGTGTGCAGGGTGTATTGGAAAAGTAATTTCATTTCATTTCATTTTAGTATTTGCTCAGGCAGTAATTGTACACAAATATCTGTGCAATCTTTGTCTACTAGTACATCTGGGTCATTTGTGTTCATGCAGTCCTGTCTGATGTTGAATTGGAGACCTCAGCCAAGGTCTGGAATGCCCAGCGCTGGTTTAGTGGTAGCACAGGCAAAGGACAGTGTGACTGAGCTGAAAGAGGGTACTTAAGAAAGACAAATAAGTTCTCTAGTTGGTTAGCCTTTTCTTACAGTAATGGTCTTGCCTCCAGTTTTATTTGGAACTTCACTGATACGTCTTGAGAAAGGATAACCTGCTTCTCTCTCTTTTAATCCTAGAAATAACATAGATATTACAGAGACATTCCACAGTAGTTAGGGCTTTACAGTTTGGATGACCCAGCATCTAGTTTTTCTCCTTTCTAATGCTGGTTATATATCCCTACATGTTATCAGACTCAGTCAGATGAAGCCAATTACTAAGAGGGGGAAAATCATATTTATTTATTATATTTATTGGATGTGTCTGCTGCTTAATTACGCATTGGCAAATTTACATGTGGCTACCGAAAAGGCTGTGGGTGAGTGTGGAGAGAAGATCCATCACCAATCTCACAGCTCTGTGAGACAGTCAAGAATATAAAGAGGAGACGAAATCAACTTGTCCTTGCCCCTTGCAGTTATGGTGAGAATTTGAAATCTGAAAGATATCATTTTTACCGTCAAGGTGTGTCTGTGTTGACATAGGGAAGGGAACCTGGAAACGATGACTTTCCTCCACAATCACTATTCTTAAGCAGTCTCACATGGTTTTATGCTCTTGGAAACACAGAGTAAATTAGATGTGCAAAGTGTAGATTGAAAAACAGACTCAATTTTCTGACCAAGCAGATGACTGTGCCCATCCTCAGTAGGGATTGTGAGTTGGAGGACAAAGGGGAAAATGTATTAGCAATACACAGGGTAGGAAGAACAAGGTGAGCTCACTTGTAGAACACTTGTCTAGCAAGCACTCTGCATTTGATCCTTAGTTCCAGAATAGGAGAGCCAGAAGAAAATAAAGTGGTACTAGAAGACGGGGAATAAGCTGGTATGTGCAAAGTTTGTGACTAGCTCTAATAAGCCAGTGCTAAGAATTGCTACACTTCAAAGAGGTTGCTGTATTTGGCCTTTGATGGCACAGCTAGATATACGTAGGCAGGATTTTATTATTCCTCTCATGTATTTTCACTGAAACTTCCCTCTGCAACTAATCCTGGTTGTTTCTCTTGTTTCCCACTATCAGTTTAATGGGTTAAGTCTTGAGTGTGGTTTCTCTCTTATTCTGCCGCCCTCGCTTATCATCATAGTTTTGGAAATCTACTAAGGTCGAAATTGCTCTTTAAAGTAGGTAGTGGCTCAACCGGTCACTGTTTCACAGAGATTTGGCAACACCAAATTGATGGGAGAAGTATTATTTATATCACGCTTCACCCGAAAGGACTGGTAAATTGTTATGCCTAGACCATTCTGACCTCCCAAGGTAGAAAGTGGATATAAACTTCAGGGAAGAAAACAGCACTGTAGAGCCTTAGACATTTGAAAGCTTTCTCCCAGAAGTCAGAGAATGAGGTGGGTTTTCAGGAGTCGCGTGCACTATGAATGCATCACGTTATGAACGTGCTTGTCAAATTTGTGATTTATTAATCATTTACATTTATTTGGGAAAGTTTCTACTGAAGAGCTATTTCAGCATTAGAGGTTACGATTTTTCCTTACTTTTTATCTGCAGGGAAATGGCAACATGAATCTTGAAAAGAAGGGTGGGTGATGCTGGGAGACTCAGTGAGAAACATGTTAAATACTGAACACAACGTTGTATTTCTTCTAATCTTAATGTTAAACATGATCTTATAATACCTTTCATTACAGAACAAACGTTGCTTGTAGCTGGATTCGCTGCCGAAGCCAAACAGTAAATAGATACCGAGGCTGAACTCTCTTTCCCACAGCAGCGATTTTTCACTAAGCTATTCCCTAAGGCCAGTCTAAGTGTATGAGGGCACCACTTCTTTTTTATATGATTTGTGTATGTTCCCATAGATTGTGAAGTCTATTTCTGGGCAATTTTCAAGTTAAAATTGTGTTACGGCTACCCTGAAGGTTGTCATTTCTTGGTTTTGCTCTTGTCAGTCAATTCATAAGTGTTTATTAAGCCCCCATGGGGTGTACACAGAATCATACACAGTTTAGGGCATTGTGTGTATGAGGATGGCTGGTTTGTGCGCTAGAAGCTTATAGTTTATAGGTAAAAAATACCTTATGTGGACGTATATGTATGTGTTTAAAATAAGATTTTAATTAGGGGCATTTAGAAGTTTATATCACTGTGTTCCTTTCCTTTTATGTCTTATTTATTTACCTATTTATTTTGGCATATGTATACAGCAAACATAGAAGCACTCCTGGCCACTTCAAATGTCTTTCTTCTATGAAAATCATAGCTTTAGGTGAGGTCAGGAATCTAAAGTGTCAGCTTTCTTTCCTTTGATTTCTTTATTTTAAAACATTTAGCGATCTAGTAACAGGCATGCTTACCTAAAGGGTAAAGCCAGAAGGTGAGTATTAAACTGTGTATCTCTGGCTGCAGAAGGCAGGTTCTTCTTAACTTCTGGGTTTTAGAATTAAGAATAAGAAGAAATCCCAATGCTGGAGCTGTTCATGGTCTGTGCCTGTTGCCTGTGTGACTTGAATTGGTGAGTGAGCGGCTAAGACACTTCATATCCCCAACTACCCATTTACATTGTTTATAAGTGATAGATAAACTTATAATTTCCTCAGCAAATAAAACAGAGATCCAGAAGAGAAATCTGAAAATTCCAGAATCTAGAAACAGGAGAAAAATGCTAACTTTTTCTTAACATCACATAGAGACAAGGTTAAAAACTTGTCTTTAAACATTTTTTTCATCAGGGAACATGAAATTACAGGGTTAATATGAAAGTTTACTTTTCACACATTCATGCTTGGAATTTTCCCTCTTATCAGTCATTTGCGGGAAGGGTGATGTTCTTGAAAAGCAGGACGTGAGTGGCTCGGGAAGTCCATGGTAAAGGAGCGCATGCATGGAGACACTGACCCTTTCCGTGGCCCCAGGAAATAGCTTCCTGGACATGGGGCGGTCTGCTCAGACTTTTGATATCCCTGTCAGCTCTTTGATTAATGCTCATTTTGTCTGTGAGTTTCAAGATGTTCATATCTCATTTCCAGCAATAGTGGCCAAACCATCCAAATTTCTTTTCTATCATTTGTTCCTTGTCTTTTTGATTTGGAGAAGCAGTGGATTAAAAAAAATGTAGAGGCATTGGTGATATGTTCTTCCTTTTAACTTTGGCATTTGGCTCACTTCTTAGTTGGTTATAAGAATCTCTAAGGCTTTATGAGATAACTTATCAGAGACTGCTGGGGATGGAAAGTCTTCTTGATAAGCGATTTTTTTCAGTTCACAATATTACAGCACATCTTTCTTTCCCTACTTTATTATATAATTACTTGAAACAATTTGAATATTTTTGTGTTCTGGATCAGGTCCTGATCTCCTTGTGAGGTAAAGAGAATAATCTTAGTTTAGTGAAAAGTTATAAGGCCTTATAAGAATCTCGGGAATTTTGAGAAAGTTGAGAAGCCAAGCCCTCTGCTTCTGTTGCTGGGCTCAGTTGCTCAGCTGTAGTCCCGCATGCCTTTTGCACTGGCGACTGCACTTCCACTGCCATTGTCACCACTGGAAATATGTCCGTTTGCACCAAACATCTGCAAATGGACCAGCACTCTGCCCTCCACTCTGAGGCTTCCTGGTTTCCTATTCCCAGTTCTAGGCTAATGTATCCCATCTGATCCCATCTGATTGATGTTGGCCTGTCTTTCTCTAGTGCCCACAGCCCTCTTACTAAAACTCGAAGTTACTGAGGCTGACGATCTGGTGTTCTATGCTGTGAGACGACAGCAGATAAGCAGATAGGAGATAAGCAGAGTTTCTCAAACTGAAAGAGGGGAGTCCATAAAACATGTAAACAAAAATCCTTCAATATCTTTTATGATTCTTTATATTGAGCTATAGAATCATTGGAGCTCGGAATATGCACTTGAGAAGTAAATAGCAACACGAAGATCTATTACTTTTTTCTCCTAAAACAAATCAGAGGCTATTCCGGATTCTAAAAGTATTAAGTACACTGCTTTCGCTATTCATAAACACACAGCCAATCTAAAGTATGCAACGTATACACTTCATTTTCTCACCACCAAGAACCCTAGTAAAATGCTACCCACTTGAACTCTTCTTATCCCAAAGTTATGTATAAATTACCTACGATGGACCAATCTTTGTCCAGTTGTGAATATTTAAAGTTCAAAGAGAGCTGGACAGAAGATAGAAGGAATTTGAGCAGAGGACAGAGTAATCAGCTGGATGGCCTAATAATGTAAGCCAATCAACAGCATGATTTCTCCATGAAATGCCATAAAAACTATATATCAACTTGTCAACATGAAATACGAGTAATTGTAGCACTCGAAAGGGATACAACTCCATTTCCTTTCACTCGTATGTTCAGAGTGTCTGAGGTTTAAAGCAGCCTGCCTCTTACTAAATTATTAGTAAACCCAGCGAGATACAGGACCCACACAAGTAATCCGTATCACAGATAAAACTTTTGCATCGGAAGGCTCAGCCTTTAATTCTTCAATTCTGAATTAATATATTTATCCTTCCATCACTGTCTCCCAAGGATTTTGAGAATTAATTAGAAACAAAATCACTTTCAGTCCTTGGATGTTATACTCTGTGCTGAAAAAATATGAGACACTGAAGTGTTATTAATAATGACAAAGGTTCATCCAATAAAATAATCTGACTGGCTGAAATCTCACATGGTTGGTATTTTCTAATATAAATTACTGTAGGATTAGATAGTTAAATATTGAATATTGTCTCATTTAATGCAGTTCTATGAAATATTAATGATAATGATGATTTTCCAGTTTGGGGAATATGGAGATGACTTTTTACTGATGAATAGCTTTGACCAGTAACATAATACTTTTTGCAGAATGATAATGAAGATATTTAAATGAAGGCGGAAGAGGAAATAAGTGACCACTAAACAAATGGATTCCATATAAGTCAGAGGTCACAAAAATTGGTTAGCGTTAAATAGCTCTTTCTCTTTTCGAAACTATTCCTATTCTACTGTTTGGACCAGAGTGGATAGCTTTGAGAGTTTCTTTAGAAAAAAAAAAAGGAAAAGAAAAAGAACAGATCTATTCTATTAGGCCCTTGCACAGGGGTGCGTTGATGCTGTTTAGCTGGCTTGAGGTGTAAAAGTCGGGAAATTGGATTGGGCTTTGAAGGAAGGCTGGCTGTGTAGAGTGTGACAGTTGAAATGGGATTGTGCATGAAGTTAAAAGAAAGCAAAGGGGGGAACAGGGGTGGGGGAAGGAAAGAGAGAAAGAGCTGTTGATCAAATGGCCCAATTGGAGCTCCCTTGGCAGACCTCGAATGGAGTATGTAATGGATAAAGCCAATACTTTCACATTTTGTTTTCAGATCTTCTCTGTTTTGATGTTCTTGATTCGGTGAACTTATATTTCAGATTAGAGAACTCAGAATTGATGAGAAATAGGGTAAGTGGCTATTTTTGCCACAGTTAGTCAGGAACAGAGACTGAGCCCATTGACTGGTGGATCAGAATGGTTTAAAGAGAGTGTTTGCGTTGTTGGGATAGTCTGTGCCCCCCACCCCTCCCCAGGGGGAACTTGCATGTTTCATGAGATGGTTTTATTTGAAATTGCAGTTGTCCTTGTTTCATACCTAGTAATTTAACAGTTGAAAGGCTCCCTTTTTGTTCTTTGTAGATAATGTATATGATGTGAGTGAAAGCTTTTTCTTTCTTTTTTTTTCTAAAAGTGTTTTGGGGTTGTATTCTTTTAGCACAAACTTATTCCTTGATAAAGGAGCTGGCTATAATTTGCAGAAATCACTGTTTCTTTTTCTTTAGTTGTTGGGTAATTGCTCTTTGTATACACTGTGGAAATGTGCGTATAGCCCAGTGACAAAGCCTAGCAGATGCACTTGTAATTATCTGGAATTTAAGTAAATTTTGCATCTGATACACACAAAGCAAACGCTTTGTCCAGGCAGGCTCGGATACTGCCATGTGGATTGCTGCAAATACAATGAGGGGATTTTTAATGGAAAACAAATGGAACTATTAGTAAGTCTTTTTTTACTTGAAAAGGCACCGGCTTTAGGCATAGCCTCCAACTCATTCATATTCATCGTTGGCTCCATTATAAATATGACCTTTAAAACTGAAAAAAACTTTAAACCTTAAATCAAAATGTGACACACACACACATGCGTGCACACACATGCGCGCACACAATGCACGCACACACACATGCACACACACATATATATATCAGAGCATCATCAGAGAATTCTTGAGAAGAGATGGTAAAATGGATATTTGTTCCATTTTCCAATTTTTTTTGCTATGAAGAGAAACCCTGAATTATTATAACTTTAAAAACGTGAAAGGAAATTTCATAATATAAATAAATCATGCCATAGATAAAAGATAATTACAGTGTTACTTTAACAACTTCAATTCACAAGGAAAACCTAAGAAAGAATGTGCAATGGGTCCAAATTCTACTTCGTTTTGTAAACAAAACGATCCAGCCAGAGGAGCAGTTTCATGCAAAATCCTCTTTTCCCAATTTTGTTTGAGATTAATCCTTTCACTGTGCAGTTTTTGTTGTTGTCTGACTTACATAAGTGAGATCTTTGAAGGTTTAATCTTTTTTTCTCTGTGTTTATTCTTAGAAAATCTTAAATGCAAGGAACTACTGGATTCTCTTAAATGCTTAAGTCTTAAGTTTCAGTGATTTTACTTTCCACGAGAAGGTTATTGATAATTAATCTCAAACACTTTTTATCTCCAAGTCAGAAGGTGGGCCATATGATTCCAAGGAACTCAAAAGCACCTTAAACCACAGAGAGCTGGCCTCCCTGGCTGTACCATGCTTTCTGTGGCATCAGCAGAAGACTTAGTATCTATTTTTTTTTTTTTTTAAGAATCCAGAGCCTTCAGGGGTTTTTAGTCTTGAGTCATTGTTTGAAAAGGAAAAAAAAATCGAGAAGACATTTTGAAGGAGAGGGAGAGCCTGACATAAGTATTTTGGGCTCCAAATAAGAACAAGACAGATGTGGCTTGCCTAGAATACCATGGCTCTGCAACCATGCCCCCACCTGAGACACTTTCCAAACAAAATGCAGATGGCTTTGTCTAAGTAAAAACCTAATTTCCAATGTGTCAGAACTTCCTTAGCTATAGCTTGCTCCATAACATAGTGTAGTTTATATTTCCCTAGGGTCTTTCGTGGTCCCCTTTGCCTCCTTCCCCTCCCCCACTCCAACATCCAGTTCTCCATCTACCACAGGCTATCCTGGGATTTGGAGAAGAACCAGGTATTTTCCTTGGTATTTAAGAAAGTTGCTATTTTGAAATTCCCTTAGAGAGCTGTGGGCATTTTTATTTCAGTGTCTCCACGCATCTCTTTCTCTCTCTGAAGGAGAAACTGCTTACATAATAATACCCAGGAGCAGACCCTTAGGGAATTGCTAAGCTGTTTGATGGAGGTTCTGCAAGAAGAGAAATGCAAGAGCTCCCTTGTCCTGTGTGGCTTCCCACGGGGGTCTCAACTGGAGCTATTTACACAATAGCAGATTCTCAGAAGGATAAATATATACAAATCCCTCTTTTCCAATCGAGAGGAACCAGTAGGAAATAGCACCTGGGAAGAGGGGAACCAACTAATAGCTTAGCCCCACAGAGCTTCTTGAAGGAACAGCTCCAGAGCCAGGCCCCAACTGTCGGCAGAGCCTGCCAGGGAGACAGATGCTGCAGTTGGAAGACACTTTTCTTCAGTTAGATATTTTGTTCTTGTAGATGGCCAACCATGACTCATAGGGGAAACCAGAGAGAGGATGGGAGAGTGCGAGAAAGGAGGAGGAAATTCATCTTTTTATTAAGCCCTCTTTAGGATTAAGCCATGGTTGTAAATGTCAAGCTGGGGAACTTGCCATGGACCAGGGGAGTTGTGAAGACAGAGGTACAGGGCTGTAAGCTTGTGCCAGGTGATAATAGCATCACAGCTAAGCTGCTGGCAAAATGATTGACACAATTTCCCCAAGGATATCTGTGTAAAATAGGAGTGCAGGAATTGTCCAACCATCCAAGCCCCAGAAGCATGCTTCTAAGAATGGAAGCATCCTTCGCATTCTCCAGGATGATGGCATGTCCTTTGCCTTCTTTCGGTGTTTTTTTGTGTTTATGTATAACACATGTCAAAAATGACTTTTTGTCCCTCTGTTCACTCACCTGTCTCCTCTCCGCATGGACATACATGTGCACAAGTATGTATGTGTGTGGCGGGGATATATATATATATATATATATATATATATATATATATATATATAGCTACATAGCATTTCACTAGGAACCAGGGTTGCTGCACCCTGAAATATCAGTTTCCATATGCATTTATTATTCACTTCCACATCTGTCTTTTCAGCTACATTCAGTTGATTAGATAAAACTAGAATATCTGCTGTTGGAGAGATAGTGAAATAAGGTTTTCGTAACTCATACCTATTGCTAGACTGTGGCTTTCCTTAAACTCTTAAGGAAGGGGCTAGTAATGTAGACTGTTCCTCAGCTTCCTCTGCTTTTCTTAAATACAAGAACCCCATTTTCTTTTAAAAATAAATAAAATTGTGACACCATTTCCCTGATTCCTACTGTTGCAGGAGAAGGGGCTCAGAATTTCAGGCTATCCCAGAGCTGAGTTATTTCATAAACCTCCTTTGTAGGTCAGACCTGGAATAAGATATATCTGGGTGCCTGCTGGCAGTTCCTATGCCAAACTCTTGACATGACATTTTTCTGATAGATTTACGGAAGTGGTCCTTTTAGATCTGCATGTCTCCATGAGTTGGGATGGCAGCTAGCCAAAAGGTATGTGTTTATGTGGAAAACAGGCGTTTATTCCTGCCCCCGCCCCTCCTTGCCCCCGACATTCACCCTGAGAGATTTGGAGGGTACTTCACGTATTGAAACCACAGCTGTGGAGCCAATTTAGAGAGAGTAATTCTCAACTGACTTGTGGATGAGCTGGCTCGCCTTCTTGAGCCACCGTGTTTGTCTGGCCAGCATGGAACTATTGGAGATGAGAATCTCCACTCCAAAGTCTGCGTGTCTTTCACTGTGTCTCAGATCAAGTCAAGTACTAAGAGACTATCTGTCAATTTGTAGCAATGCTTTGAGGAACTTTGAATCTTGAAAACCACGGTCCTATTGATCCTGCAGCAAAGGTGCTGCATTTTTTCTGAGACTTATCAAAATAATGATGAATATATATATATATATATATATATATATATATACACATGTATATCATTAAACTGTTTCAGACACGTACTTGTGAAAAAGACAGATGATTCTTCCTCAACTGCCATTGTTCCATTTCCTTTGTCTTGCACAGGTACAGTATGTGCTAGATAAACCTATGTTGAATGAACTCAATATGGTATTCTTTTCCTTTGAGAACATGGAAATGTGTATGTGTGTGTGCGTGTGTGTAAATGATTTCAACCATTTTCTTTCTTTTTTATTTTTACTTTTTTTTTCTCTCATACATTATATCCTGACCAAAGTTTCCCTTTTGGACTCCTTCCACTCCTTCCCCCACTCCCCTTCTCCCCCAGATCAACTCCTCCTCTGTTTCCCATCCCCCTAACAAACAAACAACCAGGCCTCCCATGGATATCCACCTAACATGGCCTAACAAGATACAGTAAGACTGAACCAACCTCCCAGCTGGATGTGCAACCCAGCAGATGAAAAAGGGTCTCAAGTACAGCAAAAGAGTCAGAGACATCCCTCAATCTCACTATTGAGAGTTCCACAAAAACAGCAAGCTACACTACCATAAGGTATATGCAGAGGACCTAGCTCAGACCCATACAGGGTCTGTGTTTGTCTCTGTGAGCCCCTATGAGCAGTACTTAACTTGTAAATCAATTTTCTTGATTCCATGATATGTACTGGAATTTTATAATTGCACCCACTATTTCAGAAATAAGGAAATCACTTCCCTCTGAGCTAAAGAAGATGTACTCCAAAGAATAGGCTTTGGATTGGGTTTTGAACATTCCAATTTTTTTTTCTACTCTGCAGTTTCAAAGAGAATCATATCTTAGAAGTTAGGAGCACAGCTAATGCAGTTGGTTTACTGTTGGAGTTGACAACACATTTTATGTTTTAGTTCATCATAAAAGGCCACCGTGTGGGCCAGTGCTGACTTGTTGCCTATTTCTATATGATTATCAATCAAGAACTTTTTTTGAAAACAATCAAAAAATATTTCATGACACCTGACAATTGTGTTCAACTAGACAGTCTTTATCCACAAATAAAGTATGATTAGATTGCATCCATGCTTATCCAATTGTTACTTTACTAGGACACCGGGGATGTCTATGAGTTAAGACAATAAACTATTTTGGGGGCCTTAACAGTAAAACTTCACTATCGTTCACCGAAAGTATGGTTTGTGGTGCTTAGAAGTCACTGTGACAAACCCTGTATACCACTGTCTGTGCTTGTGTACACTGTTGCTGTTGTGTTTGGCCTGCCTTGGATGTTAGAGGTGAGGTAGGAATGGCCATACTAAGCAAAGGAAGACTCTGTACTTGAATGGAATGATACTGTCCCTGAAGCTGATTTTATCATAGAACCGATGCGACCCTCTTAGTTGGGAGGGAGACATATTCTAAGAAAAGGTCTTTGGTTGTGATTTGAGCTTTCCTTGATATGTAGGTGCAAGTTGAGCTAGCTGCCTCCACCCCCCTGAATATATACATATAGCAGTTACTTGTGAATTACTTGTCATTCGATCGGAATTGCCAAGGTATTCATGCGTAGTCTTTCTTCATGTGTCATTGGTGCCAGTTTCTAGTTCCCATATTCAGGGTGCTTCTTTCCCAAGAGAAATCAATTTTACTTACAATTGTTCCAGAGCAAGCATGAGATACTAGATCCTCATATGCCCGTGGTTAGAAAAAAAAAATGAAAGTGTGTCCTGCAGTTTCATTTAGGACTAAGAAGCAGAGGTAAACCAAAACCCTTCAGAACGAGCACCTAACAGGTAACAGTGAGAACCAATGATCTGTATTGAACAAACATTATCAGAATTCTGTAAGCACCCCACTATACTTCCTAGCAGGGGGTCTGTACTGCCTTCTATTATGCCAGCAAACACATGAGACAATCCACTCAAAAGCACAAGAAGTTTGTTCGTGCTTATCACGTTCATTCTTTGATTAGTCAGCTGAGTGCCTCAAGATCTGTGCTAGCACATCATAGCCAGAAGTATAATCTTGAGAAAGCTCTTGTTTCAAGCTAGAATCAAAAGCTAAAAAAAGGAGAAAGCCATAGTCTTAGAATTTTCTTAAGGTTACTGCTTGCCCAGTAAACAGAACCTTCCAACAGGGTCTGGGAAAACAGGTCTTCATCTAATGTGTGCTCGGAGGACAGCTGTCTAAACCATTGCAGAGTGCAAGGAAGTCATTTTCTTAACCACATACTTCATACGAGGTTTAAATAAAAGCAAATAAATCTTATGTATTTATCTGGGTATTTAAGTGATCAAGCAGAGAACTGATCCCAGAAATGTGTCAATAAAATATTCCACTGGACACTTTTTATGGGTTCTACAGAAACATGCACAGCATATTTCATATGCACAACATGCTGGTGATAAGGCCCATTATTTTGAATCATGTAAAAATTGGATCCAAATGAATGAGGTATATAATAGAGACAAAAAAAGGAAGTTATGTACGACATATCATATACAAGTGAGGAAAATAACAGCAAAACTAATGGGTCTGTAAAAGCAAAAATATCTCTATTTATCATTCTGGATGTTTCTATCTGCTGCCAGTCATCCCATTGCTATTGCTTTGGCTAGTAGCTCACCATATGTGATATAGGAAGCTCTCATCCCATAGGTAAGAAAGAGGAGGAAAGACACAATGTCAGTGGGTAAGAGTGTTGCAATCAAATTATCCAGTTAGTCATTGATTCATTCAACAAACACTGACGGAGGGGGGCTCAAGGGGGGGTGCAGGGTCATGAGGACCCTGTTGCCCATTAGAAGAAATTATTAAATTTTACTTTAAGCACAGAAAAACTTTACTGAAAGATTCTAGGCTAATACTATAACAATGTTTTTAAAAGCTGCCTTTAAGTCTAAATTATAGTTCTGGGAACCCAACTTTAAAAGGACATCTATCAAACTTCTACGTCCTATAATCAATGTGTAGGAAACCGCTGCAATAAGAACGTTGTTGAAATGGTACAATGAGAAGTAACTGGCACAATGCTGGTTTTTTACAGATTGGCAAGACCAAGTATCTGGTTTTCCAAAAAAGTTGAAAGGCCATCAAAGTTGAAAAGTTCAACAAAGTTGCAAAAAATTGACAGGCCTAAGAGCTGAATATCTACTATACATGTGCAGATCTTGAATCAAATTATTAAATTAATTAATTGATTGATTAGAAGGAAATAAGAAAATTAGAAAGTTAAAGAAATATGAGCACAGACTAATGTAATATTAAGGGGCCAATGTTTTGAACGTAGCATTGTAGACCTAGGTAAAAAGTAGAATCATCTTTTTATTTTAAGAATCCATATCAAAGCTGCAGATAAAATAATTCTATAGTTTGCTGTTTTACTTCAAAGTAAAATGGAAATCAAGGAGGTAAAGTTATAGAGGAGACAGATTTGGCCATGGTGAAAGTCCTTCATTATGTATGGATTGTCCATAATGCCATTACACTGCCAGTATGTGCACTTGAATATATGCACTCACTATATTGAAGATTGTGCCCCTGCTCCTCGGCCCCGTGTGTGTAATGGTGAGGTTGGAAGGGAAAAGTGTTAGCAACCTTTGGGATATATATATGAGGATTGGTTTTGTTTTGTTTTGTTTTTCCTGAGATAGAGTTTCTCTTTGTAACAGCTCAGGATGTCCTTTGTAGTCCAGGCTGATGCCAGACTCACAGAGATCCACCTGCCTCTGCCTCCTAAGTACTGGGATTAAAGGCATGTGTCACCACCACCCAGAAAGAGGATTTTACAGGTCTATTATTTTATTATATTTATTTGTTTTGTTAATGTAAGTGTATATATAAAACATGCACACCACGGTGCTCATCTGGAGGCCAGAGTACAGATTGTAGGAGTTACTTCTCTTCTTCCACTATGTGGGTTCACTGATCAAACTCAGTCAGTTAGCCTTGGTAGAAAGTATCTTTCCCCATGGAGTTACCTCACTAGTGCTATGGCAGACATTTTTGAGGTGAAATCCACAGCTCTTGCTGACATATTGGATGTAAAAAGTGAAGACTAGGCAGAAAGCAAGGATGACCTCTAGGGTTGTGACTTGAGTATTGAGCAAAAAGAGATTCCATTTACAGAGAAGCTATGGGGGGAGAGGCAAAGTCAGAACCACACCTACAAGTCGAGAGCAGCCACTGCAGGCAGATTGTCCGGGAGCAGAATTATAGAAGGTGAGTGGTAGGGAGTGGGCAGTGCAAGGCCAGTGTGCATATGGAAATAGGTCATGAGCTTGTCGGTGTAGGTTTTGAAAGCTAGAATGCTGAGGATAGGGATGTCCCCACGTTCAGGGGGGAGGAGGCAAGGAAGGAAAGGAGGTAATCCAAGAGCTTGTGAGGTGCCTGTGGTAGATGACAGATGGGCTCTGGCAGGGCAAAACAGGTATGAACTAGAAGGGTGAGAAGTCCAGGTGGGAAAGTGGAGTTTACGGGGGAGATGTATACAAAAGCCTATCTGCAGTGTGAACACAATTCTCAACTGAATTGGATGAAGGTAAGAAAGGACAGGACTGGAGATAGGGGATAGAACAGTATTGTCACTTAAAATATAGACTTAGGGAAGTGGGGTACGGGGTAGTGGTGTGGAGAGCGATGCCATCAAAATGGGCAGGGAAGAGTTTTAGTAAAGCAGGGCATCACACTGGTCTTAGAGTCTGCATATGTGCACGTATGATTTGACAATTAGCACATTGTTGTTGCATTTTAGCAAGATCTGGTCTCTAGAAGGTGCAGCTGGTTTGAGTTAAAACATTCAGAACATGGTACCAAGGAAGCTGCACCATTTGGGTGAAGAACATATATAAATTAGACAGGTTATAAGGGACAATATTTTACCAAATATATGCATGCTTGATTAGTTAGGACTCTCCCTCTTACACAACTGATCCTCAGAAATTCTAATTTTATTTGTTCTCCCAATCGCATTATTTGCCAGAAACTTTATGCTATAAACCGCACATGAAAATTGAAAATTGAGGTTGCATTTAAGAGAAATCTGTGACTAGACTCTTACAATGCAGAATTCCTCTCTAACTTTGCCATTTTCCTGTGTGTTTGTTGCTGAAAGGGAAACTTGACAAGACTGTAATCGGTAAAGTATTCTGTGTGAAGAAAATAATAGATGTTTGGATCTCAATACAGTCTCGCTTTTTGAGGATATCAAAATTGTTCTGATCTGACATTTTCGTGAGGAACCAAGCAATACAGGGGAGTAAACATTTTGGGAAAACTCTAAAGCAATGCCTCCTTATACACGTTATCCCACTAGCTTGAACAGAGCTTAATTTGAAGAATAAATACATGTGGAATCTGCAATTGTCATCAGTAAGGGCCTTTTTGATCTACTGTTTCTACTCATAGATATTTGCTTCCAAAATTTGATTAGATGCTTTGAAAATTTTTTTTTGAATTTAGTCATGTAAAATTTCTTTGGTCACCAATACTTGAAGAAAAGCAAGTCACTATTTTGTTTTGTTTGCGGGGAACCGGGTGGTAGTACTATGTTTTTAAAAATCTCTCATAATTTTTATTTTCCCTGCTACTAAATAATAGTTTGGTCACTTAGTCAGTATGTTGGCTTATTTGCGAGCTAATTGATTATTGACAGATCAACTGAATTTTCGTTTTGGAGAAGTTTAGAGATAGGAATATAAGCTACTGCAAAAGCTGTCTCCAAACTCCCCACCAATCTAGAAACAACATATTTCCAAGCAGCCCTGATTTGATGAGAGACCCTCAAGTCTTAATGTTCTAACTGCTCAGATTTTAACAGAAAGAATTTGAGTTCCCTGTCTTTGTGAGTTAGCCTTGATTAAAATCACTGATGGTGGATAAAGGAAAAGAACTATGTCTTAATGCTAAGAGTACAATGGATTCCTCTCCGGTTCTTAACTCTGATGGAAAAGAAAGAACAAAACCTCTCAAGGCATTCGTGTTCTTATTCCCAGTTGTGTGGACATTGATCTTGGCTCTTGACTTCTTTGTGCACCAGGAGGAACATGACCCTAAGGCCCTGAACACGGTTTGATGGCAACTACGAGCTTCTGCCGCTAGAGTCCATTGTGTGTAAAGAGTATTGTCCAGTACTGACCCAAATAGAATTTTCTTTTAAATTGACAAAAATCAGGTTAACGGTTCTTTTCCTTTGTACAGTCTTTGGCCAGGAGAATTAATCAAATTTTAGTCTTTTCTGAGGATAGCTGCAGAATCCTTCCTGTCACATTGCATTGTGGATACTGCTTTCTATGTTAGCCTGAGAACAGTCCATTGGATCAAAGAATTAATATCATCACATCAGCGCTGATGACTGTTTCATATGGAAAGTGCATAGGACAAGCTTGTTGAGAGTTGAACGTCAATTGCCCTTTATTTTATATAGACAGATCTCTTCTGGGTCTCCAAATGCTGGTTTTATGTTGCTTTCTCCTGCTTCTGCCTTTATGTATTCAGAGAGTCACTTACAGAAAGAGTTACTTGGTTGAGCTGATTTAATTCATATCATATAAAAATTCCTTTTGCACTTATACCAAATTGATTCCATTATTCACAATAACATTCTACCCTTCTTGTAACAGTAAAATGACAAGGGATATTTTTGGACAGTCTCTAGTTCATGTTAAAAAGAACTAGTAAAAATGGTCTTTTTCAGAAAAATATCACTGGAGAAACAGCGATTTCACAACTCCAAATCACTTAGGAGAACACTTAGTTTCACCCTATGAAGAATGAAGTTTGGATCTGAGGAAGGGAAGAAACTTGGACAAAAAAAATCTATAAACCTTAGTCTTATCTAAAGAAAACAAATCATGCAGTGTTAGATGGAATGTTCATTTTTTATTTTGAAGTAGAAGATTAGCACTGTTTTCTACAGTCTTATCCTGGCGAATATAAAGATGCTGATGAGTTTGAGTTTGGACATTCTGGAGTACAAGACATTTAAAACATTCAAAAATTTCCTAGCTCTCAGCCTCTTATTATTTATCTGTTATTTTATGATTTCAAAGAGGACTGGCTTTCCTGTTGAGTGTGAGATCACAGGAAATGATCTGTCTCCCACATTTATTGTCCCTATACATGAAATACAGTTTAGTGCAATGGATGTATTTAAAATTCATTTTGTTTGGTGCTCCCCCTCCTCCACAATAAACCCTCTAGGATTCATATGAAAAGCTGCTATGAAGTTAATTTCATGAAGATTTTCCTGATTTGTACTCCTGCCGAATTATTGTTAAGCTAAAAGAAAAATACCTGAAAAACTCCAGTCTTCAAAACGTCCCATTTATTTCATCTTTTGTTTAAAATGGTTTACTTTAAACTATGCAAGTGATACCAAGTCCTTCAAGTCGCTAATAAATTAAACAGACGTGATAAAATCTTGCCGTGAATTAATATCGCACACAGCAGAATTGCTGCTTAATAATCCAGGTGTCTTCACCCAAGAACACTTATGAAGATACCCATCACCTCATTAAAACGTCCCTACCAATAAAAACCCCTTCTTGAGTGTTCTTTCCCTTTCAAACTATAATTTGAATAATTGGGGGAAGGGTATTTCCATTATGCAAATGATTCCTGGTACTCCAGTCAGAGTTGCTTAATTGTCAGTGAATAGGTCAGTTTGTATTTCCTCATTAATATTTGAAGTTTTTGTAGAAACCACTTCATAGCACAAATGACAAGCTTCTATCTTGTAGCACTAGCTTAATTTATTGTGACCAGGAGATCAGGCTGCCTTTCAACTCTCGGGCAATCACCACACACTACCCATTGGTGAAGTAGAAATTTAATTTTTTTTTTATCTTAGAATTGTAAGAGCAGCCTAAAGGTGTGTGTAATTCCAGGGAAAGGCAGATGACACATATGCATATGTCTCATTTCTGGAGACAGTAAAACTGAGTGATTCCTGAATACTTATGTTGATGATCTGGGGGGAAAAAAACTTGTTCAGACGAATGTAAACCGCTTCACACACACATGTTCGCTATCAGATGGTTCATTATTGGCATGGAGTATGTCTAATTGGCGTTTACCTCCGATAAATGCACTCAACGTTTGGGTCCTCTGATTTGCAGATTATCTGGAACACAGTGTTATTCCCAACCACAATTCCGAGTCAATTCCTTTGCTCGGGAATTGTAATTCATTTTTAATATTAGCCTTAGGGGTGGAAACATGATTAGAAATGCAGAATAATGCCTTCATTCAAAACCAATTAAAACAGCTTCTGGGTTTTCCAGCATAATGGGCAATTCACAGCACTGTGCTTTTCCATCGCAATAGATCAAGTGTGATGCATTGGAAGATGATTTAAACCTTAGTCACTCAAGTATTCCTCAAGAAAACATTTGATTTCCATTCTTACTGGTGGAGAATAGGCTTATTTCTGTATCAGAAGAAATAAAAAGCTGCATTGTATTTTGACAAAATACAGGTATTGTTTTTAGTTCTTCTCTCCCTCTCTCTTTCTCTCTCTCTCTTGCTGTTTCCAAGACAGGGCTTCTGTGTGTAGCCCTGGTGTCTCTCCTGGAACTAGCTCTTGTAGACCAGACTGACCTTGAACTCTCAGAGATTCGCCTGCCTCTCCCTCCAGTGTGCTGGGATTAAAGGCATGCACCACCACTGCCTGGCTTGGTTCTGCTCTCTTAAAAATGCAAGCTTTTATTTAAACTGTACCATATTGGCTTCAAGCTAGCCATTCCTTATCGTTCAGTAAAGCCACATTGTACAACAGAAACAGAAACTGTCCCAGAGAAAAGTTATTTCTCTGAGGCAGTGTTAAGTAATTTGTTAGTCTTTTTTCATGTGTGGAGGGTAGGCAGTTGAAAGGAAGGTAGCGAAAGAAGCATCCATACATGTTGAGTGTACTCGTTAGATTCCCCTGGCTTACTTTTCAGATATATTTATGTAAAAAACGAAAGAGGGGAAATGTGCCCACAGAATGACTAGGTGTGTGGTCTATCATTTCGATATGAGTAGGTTTGTTAGTGATGAAACAAAATGTGGCGTACAGGAAGGTTTTCTCCAATGCCCTTTGAGTTTGCAGTGTGTGCATGCATTCTAGGTAGTTCTGTGGCAGTGTTGAAGGGCCTTCCGTTGGGAATGTCAAAGAAGAGTTTTTCCTCAGTTGTGCGGTGGGGCTCATGCAGAAGAAGCTGGGGGAAGGAAGTCAGTCAAATGGACAAAATAAAAAGGAATTCATTGGAACTGCGACGTTCTCCTAGAGTTCACCTCTGAACTGTCTTCTCCTTGCAGCTCCCTCCTTAAGATGTCTTAGAATACCGAGTCAGCATAAATGAATGAATGAATGCATGCATGGATGAATGAATGAATAAATAAATCCTAAAGGTCAATAAAACATCTGCAAAGCAAGTCGTTAAGAGAAAATAAATCAAGGGACAGGTTTATTTTGTAAAAAAAACAAAAACCAAAAGCCTAAGAAGGACTTTTAAAATAATTATTAGTCTTTTAGAAATCTGAATCTCCTCACCATCTCACTGTTTCCAAGGCAATACAGTAAGAGAGTAAGGAATCTACAAGTGATTCCTCCCCTGCATCTCTCACTATCCCTGCCTGCCCTGTGGAGGAGATTCTTGGGATGCTATGAATGGCCTCTGGAGGATGGGTAATGTGACAGATGTAGAGAGGAGATCTGCCTGCCTGTTCCACAACATGGGTACCAAATTCTTGCATTTCACTAGTTTGTCAGTCAAGGGAATGCAGGTTTTGGATGGAGATCTGTCAGAACTTCCTGGAGAGGCTCAAGTTTTAGCCACAATAATGGGCAAAGGCTGTATCACCATCTTGGACTTTTTTTTTTCTTTTTTAACTTGGCTCTTTCCATTGCTGGTGGTAAAGAAGAAGAGATCATCTTGCTACAAATATTGTGTGCTCTACTGAACCTTTAACTCCAGTATCTGAAATGCTTATCTTTTTTTCATAAAAGAATTCTTTCTTACTTTGATGTCTATAGATGTCACTGGTGACAGTGAAGGCTTGTTTTCACTTTAGCTGCCAAGTCCTTAAGATAATTGTGACAGGACATAACACAGAGAATGCAAATACAGATCTTTGGTCTTAAACTAGCCTTCTCACCCCCAAAGGGTCTGCAGCCTTGGGTCTCCCATCAAATGTATCCTTGGAAACAACTTAGAAGCCCTGACATTGTCCGCTCAAATCCTAAACATTCTCTCACATCTTCGTGCGATTTTTACTAAAATGTAGTAACTCAACACCAAATACTTTTTAGGAAATTGATTCAGTCAGCTCACTAGGAGAAGAGTTGAGTATTGTTTTCCAATATTAATCCGTCACACACATTAATAAAAGAGGAGCCAGTGGCCCCCAGGTCAAGCTGTTTTGCCAGTAGATAGTATCACCTCCCACAAAATACTAAAGGGTTATATTGTTAGTGAGTGAAATAATGCAGGAAAGAAAAAGAAAAGTCTTTTCAAATAAACCCTAGACCTATAATCTAACCTCAACAACCAACAATATTCTTTTATCCATTCTGCCAGGTCAATGCATTTTCTGAACATGTGAGTGTGTATATGTATACAGGAATATATACACATGATGTGTTTAATTTTGTGTAATAAAAACTACATATTTATATAGAACTACACATTTCATTTTAAAACCTTAGATTCTATCCTGCTTCTCTTTTAATTCAATAAAAATTTCAAAACCATTACATCAAGCCTGCGTAGTACATAATTCTCTATGGCACATTTTACTTCACTTGCCCTTCCTACCACTATCGATGGCTTCCAGCTTTGTAAGAAATGAAGACGTTTTCATTTTGAATATTATGTGTGCGATGCCTTAACATACGTGTTTCCATCTCTTTCTGTGTCTTTCCTCCATTGCTCGGGGTCACTGTGCCCACTTGTTGCCTTTCAGCTTAGAAATAGAGAAATGCATTCCAAAGACATTCATTCCCCAGGTCACAGCTTAAAAAGAGAACTCTGGGAACTCAGGGGAACCATTTTACTGCAAGCTCTTCCAATAGAAGAAAGAGAGCTTGCTAAGTTAATTCTTAGTAGTGCCTATTTAACTCTTGCTCTCGCTTAAATTTCTTAATTTATTAAGGCCATGTATACCTAGGCCTGCAAAAGTACAAAGTTAGCGCAAAGAGAAAAGCTACCCAGGATCTCTGTTCACTTGGTCATGACTGCCTCTGTGGAGCCCTATGTAAATAACATAAACCCATGTAAATAAAGCAATGATATAAGTTGAAAGATTGGCTCAGGCTTGCACAAGTAAAGAAGACTCTCCCCCACTTAAGCCCACTCCCAAGTTGAAAGTCTTGTTCAAACTCTTCTCCAATGTACTTGCCCCCAGCATTAGCTTTCACAGTCCAAGTGACAGGCAAACGCATCTCTGGTTCAAACTTCCAATAGTGCACAATCACCATGGAACACTGGTACAGACACGTATTTCCACCATTTATTTCCACGTGGGGCTTTGGTGTGCTCAGCCCATCAGCCAGAACCTGCTTCCCCTGAAGATCCTTATGGCCCAGCTGCTGGAATGTGCTCTACAATCTCTCCGGCAGCCTGAAATGAAGGGCTGACATGTGCAGGAATCTTTTAGGGACAACACAGAATCTGACTGTGTGCATCTCGCTCATCCACTATGGATTCTGGGAACCTCCCTCCCTTCCCTGCCTCTCTAACCTTCCTGTATGGTTTTCCCAGAGGTCCTTCTCAATAATGCATTTGCTTAAGAATCTCACACCAGTGCCCATTCCTGCAACCACACAGTCTCAGATGAGCTAGAATATCATTGTCTCCTTCCCCATGACACACCTTCCCATAATTCACAGTTTGTCTTCTCGCAACCTCCCTACAAGGTCCACACTTGCTTGGAGATTCATTTGTTCATCAATGTTTGTAGATGCATGTATTCATCATTCTTTTAGGAGAATTTTTTTTTCTTGAAGTCAGATTATTGGGGCATAGTCATTGACATTTTTTGATACTAGATAAAAAGAAGTAGCCATAATCCATACTCCTTTCAGAAATGGACAAATGCTGTCTGTTTTCCCACAATGTTAGCATCACTATGATTATTAGCCTTTTCAATAGTTTATTTATTTATTTACTCTCTTACTTATTTTTATTGGTATGGACATTAAAAAAAACACCTCAGAGTATTTACTATGACAAGCACACAACCAGTCCCCCCCTCAGTCCTCTTTCTAACTCTTCTTCATTTGATGACCCAAAATATTTTTTACTACCATAGGCGTTTGCATGATTGCTCCGATATTCCTGTCTACTCTCCTGTGGACTGGGGCTTTTGTTGTGAGTGCTCCCTTTGGCCCTTTGTGGTAAAGGTGTGCCTAGGTCATATATTTCATTTGTTTGTTTATTTTTCCTATCGGGTGGGTGGTTTTTTGCTAAGGTAGTAGTAAGGTTTGTTTTTACTGGGATATCCGACTTCTGTGTCTGCATGTGTGTCGAAAGCATTTTCTTCCATTCGTACTTAGTCTGAACTTTTGCAACTATCGTCACTGTCCTCTAGGAGGACAGACAGATAGAAGCACTAAGGTTACTTCCAAACAGCCCCGAGCAGCTTGGGCACTGGGCCTGTGCAAGCAGCTCGAAGTGTATTGTTGTATACATTTGTGAATCATACGCATCATTCTTATTTGGGTCAATGTGTGCAACTTGAGTGAATGTAGCTGGTCCTATTTATAGACCTCTGCTTTAGGGATCCCCACAACAAAGCTGTTAGCATCGAACCTGCAGGCTGTCCCACTTACAGCTGCACGTTCCACATAAGAGAATGAAAGGAGGGAATGGATCAGAAGCCTGGCTGCCCAAATACATGGGTAGGAAGCCCTTGTGAGAGAATGAGCATCCCTCAGAAAACGTGAGAGGGTTGGTCCCTGTGTCTCCCAAACCAGCTCAGTTACACCTTCAGCAGAGATGTGAGCTTCATAATCACAACTTAAATTATTTGTTGTGATTGTTTATATTGATTAAATGATCACACCCACACCCACCACCACCATACTCCATCCTCTCCTGTGGTTCATCTGAGCAAAGAAATAGCATTCATTCATCTACTTGTCCTGTAAACCTATCTCTCCTTCTCTGACCCGTCTTTTGGTTCCTATCGTACTATGCCTCTTGGCTAATGTTTAATCATTGCAAGTATAAAATATTTACTGTTCAAAACAAACTAATGACTGCATAAATTAACAAACTTTTCTTGAAGCACACATTTTTTTTCCTTTAGAGCAAGGTGTCGCACGCCCAATTAATAGTGTTTAAGAAGAGGATTTTTCTCATCTAGTTTTTAGCCCCAGTGATAGAATAACTGTATGGCATGGTCCCAGGTTTATGGAGATAATCTTTTTAATGGCTGAATTCCTCAATGCTTCTGGAGCCCTGGGGTTGTCAAAGTTGCTTTTTATTGATCCCTGCATTTCAGTTCATGCACATAAAAAAAAAAAACCTCCCCTGATCACAGGGAAGGAGCAACCTGATGATATATACGTTTCCTAATTAAAGCTTAAATCTCGTTCCCTGCAATTGCCCTTCTGAAATGTTGGAACCACAGAGTGAAATATTTTTAACTTTTTCCATCCATCACACTGGTTTTTAGGTTGCTGGTAATGTCAGCCAGAAAAGTATCTGAATAGGGAGCATTTTTCATAGAGATTTTCTACTACACTTCTTAAATGGGCAACATAGTATTAAAGATATCACTGGAATTTATCCCAAAATGTAATTGAAATTTTTTATTGGTTTTAGAAGATAGTTCTTAGTGGTTCGGTTCGGACAGGAACCACAGCATGTAAAGAATGTGACATAAATTTTGGTCAATACCACCATGGTACAATTTTACAAAGCAACTGAGAAACTGGCCATGTGACATTTTAATGGGTACCCTCTGGGTATGGAAAAGGGGGTGGCAGTGCTGTGCGAGAGCAAGCAGAAGGCTATCTTTGGTAAGTAATTTCTTATTTCAAAAGATAAACAGGTTGTCTTCCTTAGACACCTAATAAAGGGTTGCTTGTTGGTTATTTTGGTGAATCTAGCATTTTATTAGAGCTAATGGTTCTTACTATAAAAATTATCCAAGTACTTCATGTTACTTTTAAATGCCATATATTTATTTTAAAGGAGAACATAGCCTCCTCCTCATTCCTCTGTGTGTGTGTGTGTTGCATTCAGGAATTGGAGGATCCTAGTCCTGTGAGTAAGAGAAACTGAGGTAACCCAGAAGCCTGCCTTTCCTAGTAGGAATTCTGTTATGTTGTTTCTCTGATGGTCTTGCTGGTCAGGTGATAAGGATCATGATCTCACGTCCTATGGAGAAACTGATGGTAGTAATATGTATATATGGTACAGGATATGATTACCAGAATTGTCCCATGTTTGGTAGAGGAATAAGCTACTGGCATTTTTCTACTAGTTGTGAGTTAGCTGAAGCTTTAGGTTAATGCGCCCTGCCCACCCTTCCCCCCACATACAAAATTCTTCCCCTTCATTTAGTTTCTGACCTTGCATCTGAAGCATCAGGAATTATTTTCTGCGGGTGGGGATGTGGCTGTGTTGGCAGAACCCAGAGAGGTCTTCTGGCCTTTTCCTATCTCTTGCTCTAAAGAATCCCTGTAAATGCCCCCACATCAAAGAAGAGTGAAAAGTGGTCAGAGATGATGCCACTGTTACCTCTGAAGATGTTTACTACCACAATTCCCCGTCCACATTGATCATTGTCTGTGTCTACCTGTCATTTCAACATATATCTGTGAAATGCCTGTAGCTCCACATCTCCTCACTCTTGGAGTTCATCATCTAGGGAGGCTACAGATAATAAACATTCAAATGCCTATTAAGCAAAATGATCCAGCCAGTAGCAATGCCTCAGAGACATTAAAAGCACAATGTTTAAACAGTAGTGGAGGAGAAGGAATCCATTATAGTCAGGAGATAGCCTCCAAGAGAAGAGTCCGACCTCACATAAAGCTGATGGGAAAGAACCAAATGCAGGAATTCTGGAGGAGGAGTTTGTGGGCACAGGGACTCAAGGCAGCAGTGGACGACATGTGGATAGTGCTTACAGTTTACAAGGGAGCCTGGCTGTACTACTGGGGACCTGGCCATATTGTGCCAGAAAATTAGAAGGACTTAGGTTGACTCTTGTCTAGCCTAACTGGGATACTTTATTATGTATCCCAGAGTTCTGTGTCTATCAGCATGTGTGTATATGATTTACGTTTTGTCTTTTCTTTTTCTCAGTGAAGATAACTTTATAGACTATCAATTACCATAAGTAAATTAAGAATTTAATGTTGTTCCATTCAAGAAGCAGGAAAAAAAGGCTGGAAGTAAGAGAAATATCATGGTGCCTAGTGAAATTATAGACAGAGGGCATTTCCTAAAAGGACAGACTAGATTACAGTACCAAGAGTCTTTTGAATGGTGCTTTTTGGGGAAAAGTGTCTTATAACTTTTTGTAACTATTATAATGTTAAAGAAAAGTTGTTGAGACATGTAAAGTAGAGAAAAATCTTACTTGAACTCAAAATTAAAAATAGAAAGCAGGGAAAAAGTCAAGTTAGTTTTTTGACATTTAAAGCTCTAGTCCACCCTCCTTCTATTCCGGCTTGAAAGATTTCTGATGATGAATTTCCATGATGTTGACTTCTCCAAAGACGATCCAAATATTTACTAATAAATTTCTGTGGTATAATGTGTCAATAAGTGGAAATGACCAGACTCTCTTTAGGAAACATGTGATCCTCCACCTTTCCCGTCGAGTGTGTGCATGGACAGCTCATTGGATGGAAACCCAACCACTCTGAGAAGTTCAGAGACTGGAGGGAGTGGTAGCCTTGACCATGATCACGTGAAACTCTTCCGAGCTCTCTTTATATTTGAGATGACTGCTAATTTGAGACATTCTCGTGATGAGTGCTTGATAAAGCCTTCTCTTCAATGACACATGCAAGGAGATGGTGACCAGGTTCTGTGACAGTCCAGCTGGCTGCCACACTGGCACATCTGGTCCTGTGAAAGGCAGGTGATGTCAGAGACACTTGAGGTAGAGTTAGTCCCTAATCATCACCTCTACAGGAAAAGTTTATGTTGTGAAGGGAATGATGTTAGCAGGACTTAGTTCCTGGTGTTTGCTGGATCAAAGGAGATCAATGAATTCCCCCCAAAGATCGTGAGCTTTATAAGGAGATCTAGATATTTGTTTTGTGGGACCTAAATTTCATATTTCTTTCTTGGTATAGTATAGATTCTTGCAAAGTATGTTTTAAGTTTAAAATAGAGGGGGGAAATTTGTGATCTGCATTTGGTCCTGAGGCACACTATGAGCAAGTCAGACAACGACAACCCGCAGACATCAAATCAAGATGCCTCTGTTAACCATCATCACCTTGTGCCTCATTTTGTACATCCTTTCTGCTTCCTCTAACTGCATCATAAAGACCTGCCCTAGTAATGGAGTCCCTTTTAAGGACTGGATAGATTCCTGCCCATCCATGAAAGATAAGAACATGAAAGTGATAGATTCAGAATCTTAGTGGATCCTCATCCTCTTTAACTCCACCCCCTTCTCTGATAAAGACTCTGTGAAGGGAGAAGAGCAGATTCACTAAGAACTCCATCACTTCACGGTGGCTGTTAGCTAAAAAGAAGCACACAGAGCAGGCACTCCAGTGCTAACAGCTGCGGCTACTTAATTCATCTGCCCTGACCAGGCGATTATGGGAATTAAACCTGGTCCATTTCATTACAGCAAACATCTGAGCATCCTCTTTCCTGAGACAATGCTCCTTGGACTCTAAGAGCTAATGCCCCAAACCAGGAGGAAGCTGAGCTCTGGCAATCTCAGAACTGATTACATATTCTGCCCCAAATACATGCTCCTGCCATGTCAGCCTAAATGGATCGTCATTCAAAAGGATACGTAAGAACTGTTGTGGTTTTGCCTGTGAGCAGACTGTCTGCTAGTAGGGTCTAAGATTTTTGTATAGCGACTATACAAATTTCTTTGGCTTTAACGCAAGCCCTCCTTGGGTGTGGCTCACTGTATTTAGAGGGAGAAGAGGGCTGAAGTACTTCCTAGCATACCGTACGTGAGTCTCTCAACCACCATTTTTAATTAAAGAGTGAATGGCTAATTGATCCTATTGGTTTCCCATTACCTTCTGAAAATCCAAATGCTTCTGCTTGCAGATCGTTTCACTGTAAAATGTAGCAGGCCTCTAAAACGTGCTGGCCGTGTGGGGGATGTAGTGATTCTTTTTTGGTTTTGGCTTTGAGGAGGGACACTTTACGATCGTCTTTAGATTTTACTAGGAGTAGTAAAAAATCTCTCCGTAATGATAATTTTAGCATGTGGGGCTTTGGCTGAGGTTGCAATCTGGAAATCGCGTTTCAACTGCAGCACTTTTTCAGGAAAATGCAAATTCCTGAATTCAGTTCTGTGATGCTTAGGAAATATTAGTATGCATATCGACATGCCTGAAGGCCTTCGTAGTCGTGGATTATCTAGGAACTCAAGCAGAGAAGTTCATATGCATTATCAGAAAATTTTCATTATGTCAGATATATGATTGTGTGTGTGTGTGTACATGGTCATGAATGGTCATGTGGATATGCGTGTGTACATAAAGTCCTGAGGTAACATTAGGTGTCATTTCTCAGGATCTGTCCTACTTACTTATTAAGACAGGATCTCTTGCTATCCTAGAGCTTGCTGCTAGACTGGCTGACCAGTAAGCCCCAGTGATTGGCCTATCTCTGCCCATCCCAGTACTGGCATTATAGGGAGACACACCCAGGCCTCACATTTTACATTGGTTCTGGGGGTCAAATCATTAACTCATGCTTACATGGCAAACAATTTGCCCACTGAACCATCTTTTCTGCCTTGCACACATGATCACTGGAAAGTTTCTATAGATGCTGTTTAGGCATCTTGGCATTTCACAATGATGCCTCTCACAGGTCTTTGTCTTCTGGGTTGAATGAGAGGCTGGAAAGCATGCCACACTGCTTCCCACTGATTATATAGACTCGCTGAACTGCGTGTATGAAATATTAAATGCTTACCTCTGACGTCAGGCCATTTTCTGTCTCTAGTCCTGGGTGTTGGATCTTCAGAGTACTCTTTCTGGTCATATACAGCACATTTACTTTCCTGTCTGTTTTCTGTGTGTCTGTTCTCTTTCTTTCCTCCGTAGTGAGCAATTATAAGAGGAGAATTGCAGAACTGGAAGAGTCTGGCATCTTCTGCCTTTACTAGAGTGTCCTCAGTGTGCACAGTTAGCTGTACTGACAAGATCCTCTCCCTGATTTCTTCTGCCTCTTTCCTATTTCAGTGGGAAAGGAACTGAACCCAAACCCAGAGAACTCCCCATCGTAAGAATAAAATGAAACAGATCATATGGAACTGACCTTACCAAGTGATGTTTCTTTCCTCACTAACTTTCAGGTTAAGTGATGGTAGATACACTTAAGCTGCTTCCTTGTGACTAAGGAAGAAAATGTCAACCATACATACAGTGCAATAGTTTCCATTCTTAAAAGGGATCCTGAAATATATGGCAACATGGGGAAACTTGGAGATTTTACAGATGAATTAAGGTAGTTAGAGAAAAGCAAATAATGTTTGCTAGATAGTTTGATTTTTCTCCCTTATTTTCACTCATCCTGTTTCTTATTTCCACTTGGTCCTCACACTACTGTTTCTACTTCACAAATAGTTGGGGTCAAACATTTTATCTTCAGGTCTAGTTACAGAGTTTGGGCAGCTGCTCACACCCGGCTTATACTCAGAGGATATTTAAAGGATTTCAGTTGAGACTCAGAAAAAGGAGGAGAAGGTGACTGGATTGGGGATAAATATCACTGCCTATATTTTTTACCATAAAGGGAAACAAAATTTACTTAAGGCTGTTGTATGCTCAATCGTAGTCCTCAAACTTGGTTCTTTTGATGCAAGAGCCATTCAGCTAGCTTCTGTCTAATCTTAAGTGTCAGGGCTAAATCTGAATAAATGTATTAAAAATGAAGCTTTGAAATCTGTATAACTCTGGACAGGAGATTGTGTCTTGGCCTCGGGTTCCCTGTGCATAGGAAGGAAGAGGGAGCCACATGGTTCGGCCATGGACCCCACAAGGTGACAAGGCAACAAGGCCCTGTGGTCAGAACTCTTTCCTCAGCTCTGCCCTCTGGGTCTACAAGTCCCTGTAGGTAATATGAGAGAATGGCGGAGCTCCTCCCTAAGAACTTTCTTCACAGTGGAGGTGCTGTGCGTGGGTTCAAGTTGGCCAGTCCCAGAAAGCGCTTCGGGTTGACACTGTATACCTTTTATGCCTACACATGTTCAATTCAAAACTTTTTACATGGCTGAATTTCTAAAGACATGCAATTCCTCTACTTAATATATTCTAGCTCTGAGATTTTAGAATTCATGGTTTTAAATGCTTAGGTTAGGTATTTCCTAGTATGCCAAAGTTGATTCTCTATAATACGAATGCAAGTAAGAAGTTTGTCTTTTGTGCTTCCCCAGCATCCTAGAAAGCTGTTCTCTCAAGTTAGCCTTCCACAAACTTGATAAAGTATCCTTCCCAATGTCATTAACATTGAAAACTGAGGTGCATGTATGAAATAAAGGTAGGAGAAAGAGGCTGAGTAAACAACAAATCGATTGGTCACCAGCAATTGGCCAACATATGATTATTATTTTCTATACAGAAACAAAAACTATGGCTGTAAAATTACACTGGAAAATCCTTTAAGGTTCTTAATCTGTTCGTGTTATAGCCTTTCCTTAATTATGAAATGTGCAGGTAGATTGAGGAATAACAATCCACTCAGTCACCTTCATTACCCTTACATGAGCTACATCATATCTGAGGAGACATGTATAGTCAATTTCCCCTGAAATTATATATCACAGTCCATGTCACTTAAAAAGTCAAATGAATCACAGTAAGGTTTTCTTTGCCCTGTGTCATTGCTGTACCCACAACACGGAGGCAGGCACTCCTTCGTCCTGCTCTTCAGACTACAATGAAGCTAATCATCAGATTGCTTAAGAGCTACAAGGACATCTTGTTCCTATTTAAAAAAAATAAAATTTAAAAAAGAATAGGAAACACAAACCAGAAATAAACTCTGACAGATAGGCTGAAGAAATTAATAACTTCTCATTCTCATCATACTATATCCATTTGCTTCTATTATGAGAAATAAAGAATTTAATTGGAGCCTGGTCACTGGCCATCTTTATGTCCAGATGTAGAGAATTGGATCTAGTATCTGATGACAGTGTAAGACTTTTTCAGTGTGGTCCCCAGTGCTCCTTGAGACCTCATCACCATCCGAATCTTAGCTTAGCATGGGGGTGGGGAGTGGGGAGCATGGGAAGGTAGATCACACCAAGGAGTACTTAACTCCTTAAGTACTTAACTTACTTAAAACAAGTAAAAGAAAATTTAAATGTAAGTTGATAATTTTGAAATACTTTCGGTCCCAAATTTGGACCCTGGAACTCAAGGATCAGGAATGTTAGCCAAGTGCTCTATTACAGGCTAAAGTTATCTGAATCTGTAAGAAGATAATCAGGCCCAGGAGATCTGCCTGACCTCTGATCCTGGTTGTCATGACCATGGTGTAAAAAGGAACAAATAGCACCTTACTAGGACACTTCAAAGGACACTTCAAATGCTATCCGTGAACAAAGTTCATAATTTATTATGATGGTAGGGTCTCCATCCCTCTGGTTCGATTCTCCTTAAGTTCTGCCCTACTTTTCGCTGGTCTTTTAGCCCTAAGTGCTGACTCTCTTTCTTTCATTCTGACTTATCATGGCTGAGTATCACAAACTGGTGACCTGGTAAGGAATGCCATCTTTTATTGATATACTACCAACCCTCCAATCCAATCAGTCACGGAACATGAATTTCCTGTCCTTTGGAGGAGTTGGATGAAACTGAAAGATAGAATTGGTCATTGCCCAGCCTTGATGAGTGGTCCAGACCAGAGGCTCTCCCAAGCAGAGCTGATGCAGATGGGATCACAAGAGACCTTGAATAAATAGTCAGCCATTTGGTGAGGTCAGATCACCAGGTGAGATGTCAAAGTGTGGCTGGTGAGTAAGGATTGAGGGATGTCCTTGAATTTGTTACTTTTCTCACGGTTGTGATAAATCAAAGCACGTTTAGTAAGGAAAGGTTCATTTTGATACAGAATTTGTGGAAACCGTCTTTTGTTGCAGGGAAGACAAGTGGTAGGACTTGGGTCAGCTGATCACACTGCATCGACAGTCAGGAAGCAGGGAACGAGGCATAGACAAATGGTGGCTTTCTCCTATCCCTCTTTTGATTGAGTCCAGGACCCCACACTGTAGGGTGTTCTTCCCTGATTCAGGGTAGGTTTTCCTTCCTTAACTCCTGCCTGGAAATGCCATCATAGACACACCAAGAGGACTGTCCCTTGGCTGACTCTAAATCCTCTTGAGTTGACAATAAAGATTAGCTATCACAAACCTGTGTGGCAAATTTGACTTTTTCACATAGGAAGCAAATTGTTTAAATTGTAGAAACTTAGGAAATTTCTATGAAGATTCTGACCTCTTTAACCTTCTAAACTAAGGTCAAGTAACAGACTAGCATCTCCTTATGGAATAGTAATTCTATTCAAGACAGGCTTACAGCAAATCATTTACCAAATTTTGAGAAGATAGAAAGTAGTATAAGCTGGGAAAAGAGTGAGTGATGGGGAATTAAGGAAGAATAATAAAACATCAGCATAAAGAATTCATCAGTGAACATTACAGAAGCAGTCTTATGCCTAGACTCCCTCAGTGCTGGAGTTCTTTATCTTTTTGCCTGTCATGATGTGACCACATGTGGAGTGAATTTTCTATGAGACAAATAATCCCAGTACAGTTTTGCTCATAAACAATTTGGGAACCCCTCAAAATTTTGCTCACAAACACTTTAGGAACCTTGTCAGCTCTGAAGGCAGAGTGAATTTGGCTTTCTGTGTCAGAGTTACCCTTTGCTTGCTGGCTTGAGTTGTGACGTGATTTTAGAAGTATCAGAGTCCCGGAAAGGCTAGGAAGGAGTTGGAAAATATTTTTCCTTCATCTCTCAATCTTTAGAGATAAAGAAAGATAAATTTGTAAGTGTAATTGTTCTGAGTGTGTGACCTAGCCAAGGGGTTTTGTGTCTTAGGACCATGGGCAAACTCTTCCTGTCTGGGAAGGGTTACAAAAGCTCCAAGAACTTTCCAATTATGTTCAAGTTTATCCCATTCACTAATTTGGACTTGAGGTTCTTGCCTATAGTTAATAGTGTGCTCCAGACGGGTTATAAGAACCCACTTTGTTGAACTAGTTGAGGCTTCTGTTTCGTAGGAACTGCTTTTGTTAGCTTGAGACGGACATAAAGTGAATCACGTCCCCATTTCTGTCTATTGTTATGAAGTTTGTTGAGGGCTGCCTTTTTCAGGGTGTATGGCAATCACAGAAAAAAAAAGGCTGATATATGTCCTGGGAATACTGTACGCTATCCATTATAAGAATATTAAAAAAGTAAATGAGAGATATTTTCTGCAGAGAGGTATTAAGAGAAAGAGAGCCCCCTACAACATTGTTCTACTTTAAAGTTTGAAGGTTAAATTGTGTACACGATGTAGCTTTTCCCAGAGAACAAGGCAGAGAGATGGCTTGTCATAGGTCAAAGCCTGAACAGTGACTTGCTTTGATGGGTGGGGGGCTGACTTATGTAACAGGAGGAAATTTGCTTAAATAATGACTGTAGAACCAAAATGCAGCACTATAGGAAATTAATTAGGGCAAAAATTTAAAATGCTATAAATAACTATGTTAATTTAATTTCCCGTTGCTCTGTAGAACGCACAGAACATAAAATTCACAGATTGACTCTTAAAGTTAGGACTACACTTTATTCTGATAGCACAGGCCGTGCTCTCACCCTTGGGCTGTCACAGATTTTAAAGGAGAAGTGATTTTGAAAGCACATTTATTTTTATTTTGAGTATGTCAAAGGCGAGCACTACCTACACTGTCCACATTCCTTTAAAAGTTTTTTTTTCGTTTTGTTATTTTGTGTGCGCAAGGTGCGATTCTGTGGGGCATGTGTGTGGATGTCAGAGGGCACCTTTGTACAGTTGGTACTTTGTCATCTTTTTCATGTGGGTTTCATGGGTTGAAATCAGGTTTTCTAGGTTGTGTTAAAGATGCCTCTTCTTGTTGAACCACCTCTGCAGACCTGATGGCTTACTGTGCCTGGCAAGTTTTTGGTAATGGGTCCAGGCCCCATGCTAAACAGGAATAAGTTATTCATGTTGTAAAAGTTTATAGTTGACCAAATTATCCAAATTATCTCATACTACGGGATTTATTTTATATTCTTCAACTCTGAGATATTCAAGAATCTTTATATCATGCTTTCCCTGTTTTAGAATTTGCTTCTCTGAATGTACTATCAAAGAAAGAGAAGAAGAACTTAATTCATACTCGTTCAAGCAAGACCTTAAAGAATACAGTGCCTGGAGGTTAAACTCTGAGGCAGAGGTTCACATTGACGCACATGAAGAATTACTGAGCATCATGGGACATGTTTGTAAACTAGATTTAGAGTGAGAACTGGCCAGTAACATGACCCACAAATGGGAGAAGTGGACACAGAGATGGCTAACCACAAAGAAGAAAGGGCAATCATATCTAAATTTCAGCATAAATAACCAAAAGTTTTAAATGTAAGATGGTCCCTACTACATCTAGGACACACTGTGCCAAAATATCAGCGATTCAAAGTTAAGGGATTGTCTTTGCAATTTCATTTGCTAATATGATAACTCACTTTATGTGATAACTTTATAAAAGTGTGTATTGTCTCCTAAATTTCAGGAGATTTTACATTAGAAACACTCTTTTTTGTCTTTTAAAAAACTCAAATATCAAATATATCTATTCTTTATTGTAGAAGAATAAGCTAGGCAGATAGAGCGATTCCTATGCCCAGAGAGTTGTGGGGTATGTACCCTCCAGCCCTTCAAGCCCCTACCCAGTCACTTTTTTGATACAGGGTGCCTTATTGACCACCACTGTGTATGCTAGGCTAGCTGGCCTGAGTCTCACAGGTACCCCCTATCTCAATCTTGCATCTCACCATAGGAATGCTTAGATTTCAGGCATGAAATATTGTTTCATTTTTATGTGGGTTTAGGCTACTCTAACTTGGATCTTCGTAAATACATAGCAATCATTTTATCCACTGAGCCTTTTCCCTAGTCCCCAAATAATAATTTTAACATCCTGCACTATGAGGTCCAATCCAAGGGCAATAACAAGAATTCTTACTCATTAGCAGTTTGCAGCTTCCAGTATTTCAATGCACGACATCATGTCTTGACTAAAATGAAGTGGAGAATATTAACTTACACTAGTAAATTCCAGAATTATGCTTGGCTTAATATATGAAGAGTCTTACTCACATTATACCTGCCACAGATGAGGAAGTCGTATGCTTGGGTGAATATAATCCTTTTATTGGTTTGTGTGGACACAAACCACCAGAGGGTTGTTTGAAAATCTTTTGAGATTCAAAGAAATTAGATGTGATATTAATATTATAAACTCAGCGTGAGAGTAAAAGTGGAGATAATTTTCAAAGCTAAAGTGCGTTTAATAAAAATGTCATTCTTTTGTCCTTATGTCCCTTAAGGATGACTGTATGTATTTGCATTGTTGACCAGAATTACAGAAGAACGAGAGAGTCAGTGAATTAATATCTTTCGAAATCCACTCTGTTATCATCTCAGTAGTAAGCACCCCCAAGCCAGCATGTTCTGTGCTAATGCACCCACACATCCAAAGTAGAAACTGGTTTGTAAAAGCATCCAAGTTATTATTTGAGAATAATCGACCCACATTTTAATTATGTGTAGAATATGAATTTAACTGTACTTTCCCACTCCACTGTTGGGACAGAGAAAAGTTTGTGCATAGTGACTTGTCTTCTGGTCAAATATTTTATACTTATAAATGTAAAATTTTCAAGAAGATTGGCGAGAAGTATTATGAGCCAACAAATACATATAGATTGATTAATTTTTGAAGAAAATCACAAGTCTAGCATTAGTCAAGGAAGAAATGATTAGACAAATTTTAATATGTCTGTCTTCCAAAGAAGCTAGTTGGCAATCCAATTAGCTTTAAGAACAGAGATTTACCAAAAGTAAGTATTAATCAATGTTCTAATTATTTCTTGTGAATTTACTCATTTGCTCTAAGAGTCTGAAAACTTATCTTAACTTTTTGGCAAAGCATTTGGAAATTAAAGCATCATGAGTCTATATGCTTATTAAATACTGTAAGTGCGTCATTTTACTCACAAAAGAGTTACTGTGGTCCCCTTGTTATTTGATCCTTGTGTTAGGCAGGAAGAAAAACAATGGCTATTACAAAATGGGTCACTTCTCTATTTTCTTTGGAGGTTGGATTATAGTAAAGGCTTGCAATTAGCAAAACCAGAAGGGAGAGGCAAGAAACATCTCACTGCATTCTGTGTCTTACTCTTTCCAAAGCTTCCAATTCTTCCCACTGTAGAAAAAATGGAATTTAAATCATTTCACCATGAAAGCTCAGTTCAGACTACAGTAAAAGATGGCTGGAGTGTCTTTTGAAAATACAAGAGTACACAGGTCTACCCCAGTCAATCATGTCATGGACTTGGAAGATAATACCAAGCTTCCAATGTTTGCCAATGTTCAGAAACACTGAATTAAACTTAGACAAACCAACAAAATAGAACTACACACTGTTCTTTGTATGGATTAAAATAGTAAAGTGAAACATAGTTTTAGTAGTATAATCCGGTTGTGCCCAGGGTATCACCGTGTAATGTGTAATGACTATAAAATTATTGAAAAATATTTTGCATTCTTTTTCATACTAAATCTTTGGAATGTAGTGCTTGTATGTCAGACTTAGATGCTCTTAATATCAGTGTCAAGTGTTCACGAGAAATACATATATTATATTTGAAGTGTATAAAACTTACAGTTGAGATTTAAGTATGGGAGTTGTTTGCGGTACCTTTGGACTGGGATCCACAACGGCATTTTAATTGGTTGTGCCTTTCTGTAATGTTCTATGCCCAAGGCAAAGAGAAGTATCCTTGATGAAGTGTGAGCACTACAATTATCTGTGGGTGAAAGGACAAATATTTAGAGTGTTGTTATAGATTATTCTGGTTCAGTAAAATAAAGGTTGTAGACATTTCTCCAAGATCCATGGCTTCACTAGCCATGGGTAGTTAGATATGTTTCCAGTAAAAGACATGGTTTCTCTCTTGCTGAGTGGGTATTAAGTCCAATTAGAGAGCTGTTAGTTACCATCAAGAACAGTGTAAAATAAAAGATAGAAAAATTATAAAACCTGGAAGGTTTACTGAGACTGTGTCACCTACGTGAGAACTAAGTATGAACTGAATGAGGACAGTGGCAATGGGCATGACAAATAGATGAGAAAAACCCACAGGGCCTCACCTGTACTATAGCTACAGGCACCTAAGCAATGCTGAGAGAGGAAGAAACAGTCTTTCCCGGGGAAGAGCACACCATCTGTTTATTAAATACCGAATTCTCTACCCTGAAAACATACGTGAGGGCAACATTAAACAGACTGAGCAGCTTATATTTAGGAATATGTGTGTATGGATGTATGCATGCATGTATGCATGTGTGTGTATGTATGTATATGTCGGTCTGTATGTATGTGCGTGTATTTGCATATAAGAAGTTAATGAAAAACAGGAGGGCATAAATTTGAAAGAGAGCAAAGAAGGATAATGGGGAGGGGGCTAAAGGGAGGAGAGGAAAGAGGAAATGATGTTATTGTAAAATAATCTCAAGAATAAAAGAAAATTTTAAAAATGAAAAAAACTGACAAAGTTAAAACTCCTCACAACTAAAAAAAAATAATTTTTCATAAATCAAGCTGTTTAGAGCAAGCTTAAAAGTTTTCCAATAATTACATTGAGTATCATCTCAAAATCTGATTACAAGTCAAAGAAAGCCAGTCAGGAAAAGCTTGAGTTTTGTTTGGATGGTGGATTTACTGCTTTCAATCCCACTTGGGTGTTGTTGAGTAGTAGAGTGATTCCTTTATGCCAGTGTGTGTTCCTTATTTATTAGATAAGCATGAGGTAGCAACAGAATTACCATTAGAATCAATTATGAAGAAACGGATCAAGTATCGGCCATGATGCCTGCTGGACAGTAGACTTTCAGTTAGCACCTCTCTTCCTGTCTCCTAACTAAGCAGCCCCCTAGTCAGATCTCTATATTAAAAGAAAAAGTAAAATAGAAGTGACAAAGAATTTCCTGTCTGTACCTCTTTGCTTGTGATTGCCTTTCTAAATCCCTTCACCTCATCCTTTCTTCTCTTGTTGCCCATCTTGTCCATGAAACTCACCAACAACCAGCATGGCCTTCATAAGCTTTCATAAATTTCAAGACGTTTGACTTGATAACACTACCTTAAATTGATATAACATAGTCTTTGTCTAAGACAACAGTTGCATGGCAGTAACTCATAAGGACAAGCCAACCCATAGCCCTGGTTTATGTGTCCAGTGCAGGATAGCTTGCTGACATGGCACGGTCCCTTTCAGTGGCCTTGTGTTCTCAAGGGCCCAAGTCCAACATTGCAACCCTTTCTACTTTGAACCTGACCACCAGCTATTACTTTCTGTCATCACCCTGTACTAATGATTTTGTTTATCTGTTACCATAACTTCTCTGCCCCAAGTAGGCCCATAAGTATTTTAATTCTGGTTCATTCCAATGTTAAATCAACACTCTAAATCCCCAGGCTATCTTCCAAAAACCTAAGGTTCCTCACCTAAACTGACAAAGAATAACTTCCTTCTGGATCCCAAAGCTGTCTACTGGCTTTTGGAGTCAGGGCTTGTGTGCTTGTGTGATCTGGATGGACAGATGTCCTGCAATGGGATTTTTAACTTAGAAATGTATGGAACTTTTCCTCTTCTGCTGAATTACCACCCTGGTTGCTTCTCAAGCCTAAACTTGGGTCAATCCCATCAGCTCTGAAGAGGATTTTGTGCAGACTATCAGTAATGCCCTGAATGAGCTTCTGGGAGAAGAAATCATTGGTACTCTTCTAACAGACAGGTGACATTTTAGTGATAACACAGGATGGTATCTAAGATGCTAAGAAACAGCAAATTGTTGCAAATCAACTTTGTTTTTAGTGAGAACTTGGAGGAGTTTTTAGGTTGTTCAGTTTGATAGTGACTTTAGGACTTCCAGGTTCTCATACCTATTGAGAAATTTTGAAATACGATTTTATTCTCTGTAAGGAATTATTTTGCATTTTCAAATTTTCAGAATTGTTTTTCAAAGTTTAAATGCCTTTAGATGTCACGAAACTTAATTTTTTCATTTAAGGCTTTAGGACAAATAGAGCTAGGGAATGGTTTCGGGTTCAGCTCAGTTCACCTAATAAGATAACCATGACATGTCTGCCTGAATTCAAATTCATTTTCTCACACTGAAGCCCTAGAGATGTATAGACATTACATTTATTTTTAAGTAAGATTATATTAGAATTTTAAAGATAATTCTATTTGTCCTATCAATGTTAAATATGAAGGTTATTTGGAAAAAATAAATCTTCATACACATCATCACGTGTGTGTGTGTGTGTGTGTGTGTGTGTGTGTGTGTGTGTGTGTGTTTTAGGGAAAAAAAAACAAAATTATGTTATGTGACATTTTCCCTGAGTCTAGCACTTGTCCATTATAACATTATAATTGATATAAAGTACTTACAAATTTATAAGAAAACAATATATATTAAAAATTTTGCAAACAAAATTGATACTGTCTGTTCTAGTCATGTCTTTATTCATACGATATATAAAATGTTACATATGGAATTAGGTATTTTTATTTTATACCTCTTCACTTTTTCTTTCTTGGAATAGGTTACCATTATTTCTTTGAATAGAGAGTAATGCAATCTTTCTGTTGGCAGTATAATTCCACAGAATAAATATGCTATAATTTATTTTTATCAATATGCCATGTGTGTTTCTATTTTTTCACTAGATATTAAAGCTAACATTCTCATTCATGTCTTGTTAGAGAGCTCTATGTGTTATTTGCTTGAAGTCAACTCCTAATATTGGAGTTAATGAGTCTCGAGTTATGAAAAGGCATTATTCATCAACATTGTAGTAGATACTGTGAAATTTCTCCCTACAGTACACTTTCTATTGATTTACCTATGCCTCCACCACTATGTTTTATGTCTAACTGAACTACATGAAAAGGTATATTTGATTTTTATATCTCTGATTAATACTTCCCTTTCCCTTTCTAAACTTCTTTTGATAAGGAAGTGTAGGCAAACCCTAGTATTTTTTTATATATGCATATGAAATCAATATAATGGATTTACCAAATGCTATATGTACAAAGACTGAGAAATGTGTGTGTAGAGCTAGCTACTCCCCATATGCATGTACTGTTTCTTCTTGTTCACCTGCCACCTCTTTTTACATGTACACACACATGTTCACACACACACACACACACACACACACACACACACGCACACAGTCAGCAGCATCTGTCTCAAGCATATCAAAGTCTATCACTAAAGGGGTCACGCAGTTGGAGAGTATACTCTTATTGCTTCTATAGCTACATTTTATAACTTGCTACATGAGAAACTTTGATGAAATTACCCAATAAAACCCTTTCAGGTTTAACATTTTTGGATCTGTATTTGTGTTTATGAGTTTTCTGTACTATCACTGGAGATTTGGAAAGCAGTAAAAATTGCTCCTCACTCTCATTAAGCCACATTATATTTCAGTATTGTCTTTTCTAGTCCAGACAGCAAATTATATTTCACTGTATGCCCTTGTGCTCTAGGCCTTGTGATATCATGAGTTTTGATTGGGCAAATCACGTTTCGATAAACCTTTCTACTCTAAGGAGTAGAGCTAAAGTACTTCCTCCCTGCCAGTCCATCTAGGGATACAAACCTTTGACTTAAACTCTTGTCCAGAACTATTAGGTTTTTCTTATGAAATGTAATAGGTACCAACCCCCAAATTTAAATTTTCCCCTTTTCCCTCTGATGAGTCCATAGGGTAAGCTAAATATTTCAGCTTATCTGATCCGTTTTGGAGAGACAGAAGCAGAGCCAGCAGTTCCTCACCTCTGTTACCGCATGTCTACCCATTCATTCCAGATCCAGCTTGAGTCCTGGAGTCCAGAGAACTGAGTGACAGCTGCCCTTCAGGTCCCTAGCAAGTCACTTGTCCTGATGGCTAAGGCACAGGCTGTTCACTTCTAAAGCCCAAATATTATTTCCATTTTCATGAAGATGTTGTTACAGACAACAGAGACAGCCACTTTTGCAGTTTGTTTGTCTGAGATGATGTGGCCAGGGTCTTTACTCATTCTCGTGGCCTTTGCACACTTAGCACTAGTTTATTATCCGCATAAATATCTCTTCTGTGTCCCACCAGAAATCTGTTTTTATTTGGTTTGCATCACTTTCCACATAGGATGAATGTAAGGCAGGTATCTTTAAAGGGTCTAGCTGGGCCTTACTAACTCACTGAGTCTCTCATTCTTTTGCTTTCTGGCTTTAATTGTAGTCAGTTAGAAACAGCCACCTGGATGAATTACCTGTTTTAGATTTCGAGAAAAACAATCAATAGCTTCTCAAAAACAGAGCAGTGGAATGTAAAATTCCCCCGAGATCCACTGGTTGTCCTGTCTTATAGATAAGAATTTTGCAATTCTGTATTCCAGGATCTGGGCAAACCAAGTCGCCCTCACATGGCTGATTCCTCTTTTGCTCTTGTCCCTTGTCTTCCTATCCATCACCATCACAAAAGCCTACACCTCCTGATGGTTAACCAATGCAGGCTGGAAGCCAGCTTGGTTTCTGGGCCTACAAAGACATATTAATTAATTTATACCTATAGATGTTGAAGTTTTGAAAACTGGAAAAAAGTAAAAGAGAAGCCAGAGTCAACCCTGCATTTTTCCCACCTACCTGCAATGGATTGGCCTTTCCCTACCTCACATACTTCTGTCTCCTGTCACAACTCCCAAGTCCTCTGCCTTTCCCAGATACCTGGCTTTAATCTTTTATTCCTTGCGCAGATGCTGCTGCCAAGTGTCTGTGGGCCCTGCCCTACGTGGACTCCCTCTTTTCCTCTTCCCTTCCATTTGTTGGTCTCATCTTCCTGACATTTCTCTTTTCCCCACATCTAAGAGCCAGCTCTGTATTTACATCTTTGCTTCTCTCTCCTGGCTTCTGTCTCTGTAGTAACAAAGATCAAGCAGAGAAGCAAGAAATGCTGGGTTCTATCAGCAGGGGGCGGGAGAGTCCCGAGAAGAAAAGGGAAAGAGCTTTCCAGAAAGCCATAGATTCCATCCTATGTGTGATGATTGCTGATGCCTGTCAGACACCCTTTGTTTCCCATTCTTCACTGGCTCCTTTCTCTTGCTTAGAGGATCACTTCCTGCGGTGCCTGCTGGGGTGGAAGATGTCAGAACTGAGGGCGGTAATCCCTGCTCACCTAGGCTTGTTACCGGCTGCCTACTAGCTTCGTTTCAGACTCTGCTCAACAGTTGTTGACCATGCAGAAACCTGGCCATCTCTTCTGGCAAGTCTAATTCTGTAAACTGGAATTGGCCCAGGGACATGTAGCTTTCAGAAGTTATCCAGGACTTCCCAGTGCAGGTCTCCAGAGATGTGTTCAAGTACCAACTAAAGCTGAGCTGCCTTTTAAATATGGAAAGGCTCAGCCCCAGACAATGGATAAGACTTTCTGAATGGTGAATTCAACAGATTGACAGATCCCAGCATCCCAAATATCTGTTTCATGAAAACCACCCATCTGAGGTATCCAAGAACATTTATTTCTCAATTCAATGACAAATATAGGCAAAGTTTTCCCCCACAAAAGCTATAAGGAATTCTAGTGTTCGAGGATATGGATTTTAAAAATTCAGTCTTTTGATAAATCCCACACACTACTTGATATAATAAATGTGTAGTTGCCTGTGAGCCTGAGTCTAGTCGTTAGTTGTGAAGTAGCTTTATGAATACCTGTGATTAACCTTACAGCACGATCAAATCAAAATGAGTGAGTTTCTCAGATCAGCAATCCCCCTTCTGTGTGCTCCGTTTTATCCCATTGCCTATTCTGGATCCTTTCTAAGCACTGAGGTTCTTTCTGTTCCTCCCACTAAAATGACCATGGTGAAGGTTCATTTCACAGGTTCGGGCCGTACACAGCAGGGTGCATTCTAATCTCACTTTGCCATAGTTAGACGATAGATAGCCATGATTGTTGGATTAAAATACCCAGGTATGTGAACATTAAATTCAATGTTTTGTCAGAATTCCACAGAGAACCAAGAAAAGGATATTAATTTTAAGTGAATAAGTACAATTTTACTCACAGTCTGGGGAATATTATAAGATTACAGGTATAGCTAATTTTAAGAACTTTATGAGCTTTTGTAGAATACATACTCAAGGGGAAAACCAGCAAGAAATTGCATGTATATAATTGAGCAACAAATAAACCACAGTAGAGATGCCCAGTGGTGCAACTGGAAAACTTGCCCTCAGAATTTCAGTTGAATTCTGTCCCTCAGGCTTAACTGGAGCCCGTGTTCCTGGAGCTTTTGCTTTGGGGTTTTGTAATGGCAAGGGGAGGCATAATTGTATTCAGATCATTAATGGGGGGGGGACTTTATGAAGGGGCTGAAAACCCTAGAAAACAAAATCTTGGAAATCTACTAAATGCCCTTGTGTTTTATTAGCTGGTGCTTTTCATAGCTCATAATAAAGTCAGCGGAGAAGGTCATTTCTTGAACAGTGCTATGCATATCATAGTGTCTGACTTCTCAAATTGTTTATAAGCAGACAGGGTGAGGATTTTTAATAAATACTTGGCCAAGAGAAGTGTTCTGGTATGTATGTTTATGAATCAAGCAATGAAAAGTTGAATTGGATTTCTCCTCCCCACTCCCTCTTCTCTGCCGTCACCCCAGGGCAGCAAACTCCAACTGCATTGAAACTATGGTTACTATATTCTTGCTCTTCTTTCTGCATCTTGTAATTGTAGAAATCATGGGGGCATTGCAGAGCTATTTACATATTCTCTTTCTAACTCAGCTGAAGCAGTTGTTTTCACCTTCATCATTGCCATCTCTAGCCATTCTTCTTGAAGTTTCTCTGTAGTCAAATAGAGGGATCCCATGGGGAAAATGTTTATCTAAGAACTTTTTTCCAGCTCAAAAATTGAGGTATAAATACGAGAATCAACATCAAGTGGCTTCATGGAAGCAGTGTAACAGGAAACCATCATGAAGGGATAGGGGTCAGACACACAAAGCACAGAGGCTTGTTGCAATAGTTTTCAGAGTGTTGAAGACTAGACAGAAAGGAGATAAATGCAAAGGAAAGTGTGTGTGTGTGTGTGTGTGTGTGTGTGTGTGTCTAATATCTGCAGAAACAGCACTAAAGTTAGAGGCAAAAGTATATTGTGATGAAGCACATATATAATTCATATCTTTGTATTCATGCTATTTTGTGGAGAAATTCACTTTATAAAATAATGAAATTCAGTCCAATAAAACTGAACTAATATACAACATTGCTGATGTACAGTTATTTTTCTACTTGATTCATGGAACAAGGTGAGCAGGATAAAGTAGTTTGGCCCAAGTTCAGTTTTTACCCATTTGAACTCCCATCTTTCAAGCTTTGGTTTAGGCATTGAACTGTTGCTTCTGTTTGTCTTCCTTAGATATGAAGTTAATTATGCCAAGCTGATTGTGGTCTTTAACACTGATGAGTGGCCTTTGAAAGGTTTGTTGGCAATTTCACTTGATACTTCTTTTTGTTGAAGGTGCAGTTTGAAAAGTGAAAGCCAGCTAATCAGTTTAGGTTTAATTTACACTGATTTTGTACATATTCTTCTTGTCTTTCATATGAAAATACATTATAGGTGTTTTGTTCCTAATACTAAGAGGAGAGGTCCACAAAGCTTTCAGAATGGCATCACTTGAAATACGGCAAGCATCCAGACAGGTGTAATTCAGCTTCCTCTTTCTGGGTAACACTGATACTCATTAGGGGAGGCTTTTGTCCTTAGTAAGTAAAAGCACGCATGCTGCAACGCCTCTCCTGTCATTCAATATTTATAATTCCGTGCATTTTCTGCAGGAAGAGGATTTGGTGTTCACATTTTCCAAATATGGTAATTGATATTATAATGTAAGAGTCTTTTCTTTTCTGGTGATTCTGCAGTTTGAGTTCAGGACCTTGAGCATGCAAAACAAACACTCTACCTATGAGCTAGATCCCAGTCTAAACGTAATAGTCTTGCATTATATAGTAGGGTTTTTTTTATAATTTTTCCAATTTAAATCAAATATATAAAGAAATCAAAACAAAGTCTTTTTTAATGAAATATGTTGCATGGATATTCTGCGTGGAAACATCAAAGTATTGTTTAGTGTAAGTGTGTATCTGTCACATAATAACAAAAACAATTATTGGCCCCTAAGTCTAATGGTTTGATGCAATGCTTTGTATCACAATTGGCTGGAGTAGTTGGTGCTTGATAAATTGTAGGAGGTGCAGAAAGGAGAAAGGTCTATAGAGAAGATCAAAGTAGTTATCAACTATCTCAAAACACATAAGTGTATGAAGTATTTCCACAATACTTTCTTCGCCACAAACTACTTTCAATGCTCCAGCCAACTGTGAGTTACTCTTGGCTAACCCAGCTTGAAGATGTAGTTCCTAAGATGTCTTCATCCCTTCATGTGCTCACTCAGTTGATAGATGCTATTATTAAGCCAGCCCAGCGTTGCAGATCTCTAATCAAACCTAGATGACTGGGACATTGAGAAAGAAAGATGATAAATGCATAGCAGGCTGGGTTACAAAGTGAGTTCAAGGTAAGCATGGGCCACTCAGTGAGACCCTGTCTCCAAAGAAAGGTAAAAAGAAGCCTGTGGATACGCAAATGTCCAGTGTCACAGAAAAGAGGACGGAATCAGATAATATAATTCAGGGCTTTACATTGTACAACTCCTTCTTGTTTCTGGTTGAAAAGAGAAAAGAAAAGAAAAGAAAAGAAAAGAAAAGAAAAGAAAAGAAAAGAAAGAAAGAAAGGAAGGAAGAAAGAAAGCTAAGAGAAAAAAATACATAGCTGGGCAGTAATAGAGAAGTCTTTAATTCCAGCACTCAGTGGGCAGAGGCATGTGGATCTCTGTGCATTCTGTGAGTTCAAGGCTAGCATGGTCTACAGAGCTAGTTCCAGGACATCTAGAGCTACACAGAGAAAACCTTTCATGGGTGGAGGAAGAGAAGGAGGGATGGCAGGAGGGAGGGAGAGACATTTTGAAAGTGATTTAGGAGAATTAGTTTTGTCATTTTTCTTTTCCACCAGGACTTCTCTGTACTAATGCTAAGTCCCGTGGAAGCCGGAAATCTTGGGTTACTGTAATCTTCTTCACTTACTACAGGCTCTGCCCACAGGAACCTTTAGGTATAGTCAGAATGAATACCATCTTCAGGCACCTTCTTCAAATGATAGAAGAGTCCAGCAGTACATTAGGACTTTTGGTGGGATATTTTTTGTTATCAATTACAGTGTTTTATTATTTCTTGGTATGTAATCTAGGCTATATACTTCTTTATGAATATACATCAAACCTACATATATATCACATTATTTTTAATATCAGTAGAGGTACATTAAAACTCAGCTTTTCACAGATTGACTTTGTATTCAGGTACCCAGCTGCAATTTGAAATCTAATAGCAATTTAATTTTGCTTTTCATTCTTTCGATTCCAGAAATGTCACCACAGACTCTATTTCATTTGAAACATATACAAGCAGAGATATCACTATGCACAGTCGTTCTCTAATTGCACCATATCTCATTAGATTGCACACATTAATTTCACTCTATTGGAGAAAAAAAAGAAAGCTGGAAGGAACCGCATGGTAGTTAACTTCCTATGAATTTTTATGAGTAAATATACACATTGGTTTGATGCGACTGCTGAAGTGATCCTTGGAATTTCATTATTGGGGGACTAATATGACCAAATATGTAATTACAGAATTGGTAAGCTTAACGACTCTGAAGAACTTATGTTAATGTAACTGCTTATTTAAAAATTGAGTCTCAATTCTGATTCTTTGATTCTACCCACTGACAATGACATCATTTTCTATATCATGGCTCCTTTCTTCTAGACAGTGTTTTTTACCATCTCTTCTCAGACCATACACAGATATACATATAATGTATAGATTATACATTACTTAGATTGCATGTATACAGATCACATGATTTTATAAGTATCTCTTTGCAGGAGCTACTCTTAAAGAACAGAAAGTTGGAGTGTGAGTGAAAGCAGTCCTACTGGCTTAGGTCTTAAAGGCTAAGGGTGAAAGACAGAAACGCATCAGTGGACAAACAGTAGGTCACTGGTGAGATGGATTCAGGTCATAATAATGGTAAGTCTTGTAACAAAATTATACAATATGAAACAGCAACTTGTTAGGAAGGCCAACCTCAGGTATGACGTTTCCTAGTTACTTTGAGGGGAGGACTTTGGATGCGACAAAGCCTAGGACGAAGGATGTGCTAGACTGAAGGAGAGCAAGCGAGGGCCCTGGAGAAGGGTCAAGTGTGAAGGTTTGCTCTAAGCATTGCACAAGCAAAGCTGGAAGGAGAAGAAGAGGAACAGGTGTGTGGGGATCAGGGCCTATAGGCTACATTTCTCCTTTGCTGTGTCTCATTTGCTTTGTTTAATAATTCGTAAGCTTTGCCAGATAGCTCATTTATAAATTATACCCTTTCAAATCTTAACTTTCCTAGTAGCGAGAAAAAGGAATTATCGCATTCAAATAGGCAAGGTGTTTTCTTTTCCATTTAAGTTTCTGCGTGTATTCTCAGATTTTTATCTGCAAAATACTATATTGTAGCTGATGGAAATATTTTTTTTCTTCCGGGACAGAGGTGTCATTGGTGAATGGTTAGTCCCTGTATCCATCATTATTTTCTGTCAGAGTGGGAAAACCAAATGATGCCGATGCTTATTTTCCCAAAACATTGCATTTAGGATGTATTTAATTGTTGGCATAATCAGCTGAATTTGTGGTTAACTGTCCTATTTTCTAAGGGCCTCATTCTGTTAAACACATGCACTTGCTCAAATTCCCCTCAATTTGCTGGTTCGGGTCCTAACCTCCACAGGCTTTTTAGTATCTCCCTGCTCTTTGCCCCTTATACGGAATTAATACTACCTGTAGGTTTAATTAACTTGCTGTTTATTTCTCTGGCCTAGATCATAATGAAGATGTTTAGTAAGACTTGAAAGATGCTCCTATGCTGAATATAATTAGCCATTTAAGTCCTGTTTTGTTTTGGCTTCTCAATCCTGCTTTCAATAAAAATTTCTCTTTAACCTGGATCTGGGGCAGAGATGAGACTTTGTGACTCTCTCTTCCTGTGTCTAATTTTTATTTATTAATTTTTATTTAAAAATTAGGCACACAGTTAATTAATGTAAGTGCTTATTTCTTCAGTTCTGTTGGGGTTATTCTGCATTGTATTTTATGGAAGAGATTTAGCTATCCACCCTGCAACTTCCCACTCTTTATAGAAGCCACCCCACACCCTGTATCATTCTGCTGTGATCTTTAAATTGTCTTACAGTCATTTCATTTCTTAAGGCAGTCATGTGATCACTGAGGAGAAGAATTTCCCTGACTGATCTAAAGGCCAAGAAATCATTCATATTTATGAGCATTGTTTTTCATTGGTTGATGTGGCTTAGGGAAGGTTATACTGAAGTCCTACAGTTAGGTGCTTCTTCAAATACATTCCCAAATAACAGGGCTGTATTATGGACGTATCAATGGTGAATTTTATTTTTAACAACAGCAAGCAGTGAAATCGGGACTTCTCTGGCCATTCTCTATCCCAGGTCCCATTTTCTTCCATTATGCCACAGCGTTTTAGGCCAGCCAAATCAACCTTGCCTGACAGGTGCTGCGATCTGTGATCTGCCACTTTTACCTCATCGCTTGGCTTTCCTGCACTTGTCTGAGCATATAACCTTCTTTCTAAAGAGGGTAGAAGGCTGGAGGAACTGGACAGGGAAGGGAAAATGTCTTGGGAGGGGTTGCAGTTTCTTGTAAAGATCAGGAACTGTCGTCCTCCCCTGATTCAACAGACTAAGTAGTGTCACTCAGAGAGGAAGTGACTTGGGGTCCCGCATGGTCCCTGAGGTACACACAGCGTGTGACTCAATGCTCATTTCTAAAGAGGAGAAGATGGGACAATGGAGCCCAGAGAAGGAGCAAAGCCAGGGCCTGTCAGGACATGGCTAAGGTTTTTCAGTTTCTGAGGGAGGAAGTGAGAGATAGTTCTATGGGTTCTTTAGTCAGAGGCTGTGCATCAAAGGCATCTTAGAAGTTAATCAAGAGGGGTCTCTTACTGAGAACTTAAGAACTGTGGGGGCTGGGGCCTATGGAGCATTCCTAGCATCAGACATAGCAGACAATGGCAGAACCCAAGGTACTTGTACCTGGGACCCTCATAATACAAGGGCACAGAAGAAATGTTTGGTAAAATGGACCTTGGGCTTTTCCTTGTCTCTACTATCCCAAGCTCAGCTTCCAGGGATGCTAGTCAAGTAATCTCTTTTGTGCCCATTCCCTTTATTCTTTCTCTGCGTCCTCCTTAATCCAGAAAGATTAGAAGCCAAACCAGCAGAGCTAAGACTGGGAAGAAAGAAAAAGAGGAGAGCAATGGAGCTAACATCAGTGACCAGGAACAGTGGGGCTCTTTGCTGACCATTTTCAGCTTGAATTCAGCTGAGGAAGGAGAGATACAGTGACTTCACTTTTAATGAACTTCTGAGTTTTGATTATTATCTTGGTCTCCACATTTTGATTATTGAAGAATGCATTTTTGTTAATGACACGTCACTTAAGGACTTTTCTTATCAGAGAAATTATAAAAGTCCTGGTGGCAGGCTAGGTTGTCTCTGAAGAGTAGAGCAGAGACAACCTCTGCCAGGATAATCTTCAGGATTCATGCCTTTGCTTTTAACATATTACAGAAGTCTAAGTTTTCAACTTAGCGTATGCTTTTCTGCCTCTAGTTGTTGTTGAGAGGAGCTTAAAAGATGACGAGGCTTATAAAAAATCAGTGTGGATACTTTCAGCAAAACAGCTGGGGAATACCCATGGGCTTAGCTTATTCAGTTTTTAATTGATAATATACTTTCTGTCTTTGATGTCTGCAGAAGGGAAGCCCATATCCAGCTGCAGAAAATTTAGGAGGAAATATAGACATCAAGAAAAGGTGACAGAGTGATGAAGGACAGGCAGAATTTGGTACCTGTATTTTTGTGCTGTGCGTGAGGCTTTCTTAAATGTTCTAAGTCTTTAAACCATCAAATCAACAGCATATTAGGATGGGAGATTATCTGCCGACCCCGATGACAAGCTTAACATGTCCAGCGCTGCTTTATATCAGAACTGTATATTCCTAGGAGAGGGAGCTGACACCTCCAGTCATGAGTCAAGTAAAAACTTCTGGACAAATGCAAGGGCACCAGGGAGGAATCTTGAATTGCACAATTTCAGGTTTCCTTGTCAGGGCTCAGAGTCCAGATGCTGATATGGCGTCCTCGGGGAGTAACCGGCGAGCAACCCAGACTGTCAGACGTCTGCCATTAGCAGTGCTGGATTCAAGTTTGGCCCCCGTGCTCAAGGAAGTACACTGGTGGTAGCATCCTATCCATCTGAGACCAGCATGGCCTCTGTCTAAAGTCACTGGTATGGTGGCAGTTCATTTCTCAGCCTGGGTTGTGGGAGCAAATGGAAATGAAACAGAACATAAATGCAATATCTCTTACAAAAATAGAAGGTTGAGGCAGCATTGAATTTTGATTTGGTGCTGCCAAAAACAGCTGTGCTCCTGTGATGTGTGAAGCCGCACATCAGCCCTTGTAGAATTTATTTCCCTTTAAAGATTTATCCTTTCTCAAAGCATATCTATAGCCAAAGGAACTGGAGGTTCTGAAATGAATATTCCGGGGGAAATATGTTAAAATTGTATTAGCATAAGTGAGCAGTGCAAGGCGTAAGTGCTCACTTCAGTTCATGCCTCACCCACATGCCTCCGGAGGGAGCTCTATTGGAAGGCATGGTCCGGCCTTCTGCATTTTCGGAGGGGCCTGGTACTCAGACTGCTGATCTCTTGTTTCTAGTACTCAACAATAGAAGTTTCACCTCAGCGTGTAAGGACCCTGTTTTTGCTTTGGCAGAAGAAGTATTTATCTAAAAATATTCACACATGCTGCTTTAAAAAAAAAAAAACTGTATTAAAAGTGGAAACCTTTTGGTGCCACATGGCACCACGACTTCACGACTTTGCAAGATCTTGGCGGACTCCTTGTCTTCCACTCTTCTCATCCCTTTCTTTTGAGAACTCAAGCAAGGCAGGGATCTAAAGTATTCTTCGGGCTTTAAATGATGATGAGCCCTAATTTACATTATCAGCCTAGGCCTTTCTCCCTGGCAGAATCAGTGCTCAGAATGGTTCTTACATCTTAACCTTGAGGTTAACTCGTTTGCACCAGCTGTTAGTGGTTGCTGGGAGGCTACAGCTCTTGTCCCTGGATGGGATGGCTGTCAGGTGTCTTAGCTCTACACTGGCATTGCAGCATCAATCAGCGGCAGGATTAGGGTCGGGAACACAGAAACCCATAAAAGATTTATCAGAAAAGAAGTGAGATACCAGGGAAGTTCCTGGGAAAATACACACTAACAGATATGGAAGAAAGCGACTTGATACTATAAATATTTATTTAAACCATATCTAAACATTATGGTCTTAGTGTCTGAATGGGGCTATGGAAAAATCATTCCTTTTTGGCACTTCTTTAAACGCCCAGATGTGTTACTATTCAAAGAGCAGCTGGTGTTTTGTGCAATGGCTGTTAGTAAGTGTTGGTGTTATTAGATGCCTGCCACAGTTATTATTCTTGCCTTGTTGTAGTTACCAGTATGGAAATGTATGGAGCCTAACTACTGAGTCTTCGAAATAAATTAGCGAGGATGGCGAGGGTTTTCCCACCACAGCCAACCTGAGCATTACCCCTGCGGTTTTATGAAGGTAAATGTGTTTGTTTATTATAAGCCTATTAGAGGCTCATGAGATCCTGCTGCTGAGAGCTGTGAATGGCATGATTTAGCAACATCGTGGTCAGTTTTCCGCAACCCGTAGGTTGTTAGACGCTAATAAATGCGTCCTGTCTTTCGCGACATGTCCGGCATTGGCTAGAAAGAGAGTGAGACACAAGGAGCAAATTTGCCACATGCATGTAGGTGATGACGGACTATGGGAAGAGGATACAGTTCTTTGGCTGTGACATGGAAATCATGACGAAGGTAGCACCTTGTGGACGCACTTGCCCGGAAGTTTTGCCTGTTTAGCAGTTATAGACACTTAAGATCAGTGAATGTAAGGATTTTGTTAGGAGGGTGTGCTTAGAACAGAAAAGATTGCTTGCGTAAAACCTTTGGAAATCCATATATGCCTACCAAAACCTAATTTATACCAATATTCAGAAATCTACAACAGGCACAAAAGTCTTGAGAAGCAGAGGGCCTGAACCAGAATCAGCTACTGTTGAGAGACAGCTGGGGAAATAGGCCCAGGGTGACTCATCTGGCTGGGCGCATGATTCACTTGTACCCTGTCTACCAAGTGTCCAATCATCTAATAAACAGTCTATGAAGAGCCTCACGGTCCTGGTTAATTAGGGAAACGATAACATTTTGGACAGTTAAGTTGAAAAGCATTTTTTATTTTGTTTGTTTGTTTGTTTCTTGTAAACAAAGGAACCTAGGATTTTCAAAGAAATATTTTCATTTCACTGAGAGCTTAACTGTTTCTCTGCCTAGATATACAGGCCTTCTAGCCTTTGGGGGACTTCACTGACCTGGTTCTTCACTCTATAGCCACAATCCCTTCCGAAACGGTAACAGTCACCAGCACTGTGTGCTGGTCAAGCAGAGTCTTGGTGACCCAGAAGGTAATTAGTCTGGGCCCAGAAGGATAGCTGGATTCCCCTTATCTGTGTGTGAGCTTGCAGCATGACAAACGTTATTAATGGTCGTAAAATTATCTGATCCCTTTTTAACACCAGCCTTAGCATTTGTCTCTCTGACCTCCCGTGGCAGTTATTCCCACAGGCTGACCAATGTGTTGGGTGAAGATGAATTCCTCTTTATTGGTTTGAAATTTATTGCCCCTTAATTTCATTGATCAAAGAGAATAAAAGATCAAAGAAAGGATAGCCCATTACATGAAGATACAAATCATTATTACTTTCTTTAATATTTTTGACATTAGCATTAATCACTATGAATTATGGCAGTGCTCTTTTGGATGTAATATGCAACTTCAAGCACATTTCATCCTAACCCCACATTTACTGTTCAGTGTGTTATTTAAGCCAGTTTTCTGTTAGCACAGGTTTGGTTTGCTTTGTTTAGTTTTATTTTTAATCTTTTTTGCAAGCAAAGAGTTGGGGGAGGAAGCAACCAGACCTATCTCTAGAGACCATGATCACAGGCCCGTGTACCTGATTCTGCATTACCAGCAAAATACTTAATATTTAATAGATGTGACTGAGCTGCGCTCTTTCTTCAGTAAGCTACATCGACTTGAAAGGTATATAAATATTCAGGATCTGCACATTCAAAGACAAAGTTGATATATATATATATATATATATATATATATATATATATATATATGGTCAGGGTGTTAGAAACAAAAATAAAAAAATTGTGTACTTGATTTGAAGATGCGTTGGAGAATGTAGAGAGGTGCCTTTGATATCTATTTAAAGACGTATATTTCCTAGCCAAATGACAATTTCCCGTGACAATTATTTTCGGGGTGGGGGGGGATTAAAGTTCGCACTGAGAAGCCTCAGCTGTCTGAAGATGTGTTCTGCCTTTTGATTGAACAGCTACCTCTACTTATTTACAGCAAACAAGATTTGTTTGTTTGTTTTAACTTTAGGGCAATTCAGCCATTTAGTGACATTTATCCTATCCTTTTGTCTGCCCTGTATGGTTAATTATGCCCTCATTAAGAAGAGATATTTACAAAGTAGTGGGATTTTGGAGAATACTCTTTTTCATCTCAGTTTGTACATGAAATATCTAGATCAAACAGAGATAAATTCCTTAATTAAGGACTTTCCCATTGTCTAGCACAATGTCCAGAAATATGTGTTCCTGGGTTAACTGATCTGCAAAATAAATCTTGTTTGTTCTACGGCTAAATGGCCTATAATTCCTACTGATGGTTTTTATTTATTTATTTTTATTTATTTATTTATTAAAGAATTCTGCCTCCTCCCCACCACCGCCTCTCATCCCCCCCCAACCAACTCCCCCTCCCTCATCAGCCCGAAGAGCAGTCAGGGTTCCCTGCCCTGTGGGAAGTCCAAGGACCTCCCACCTCCTTCCAGGTCTAGTAAGGTGAGCATCCAAACAGCCTAGGCTCCCACAAAGCCAGTACGTGCAGTAGGATCAAAACCCAGTGCCATTGTTCTTGACTTCTCAGCAGTCCTCATTGTCCGCTATGTTCAGCGAGTCCGGTTTTATCCCATGCTTTTTCAGACCCAGGCCAGCTGGCCTTGGTGAGTTCCCAATAGAACATCCCCATTGTCTCAATGTGTGGGTGCACCCCTCGCGGTCCTGAGTTCCTTGCTCATGCTCTGTCTCCTTCTGCTCCTGATTTGGACCTTGGGATTTCAGTCCGGTGCTCCAATGTGGTTTTCAAAATAATGTAGTTCACATGCGAATTTGCTTAATCTTAATACTAAAGGTCCTTATCCATTGAATGCCACTTTTAGTTCAATATCCGTTATTAAATTCTTATTGGGTGGGTGGTCTTGTGGTGAAGATAGAAATAGTAGAATGAGTGAAAATATTGCCTTTGAATTCAATTACTTTTAAGCAATAGATAGACCACAGACAGGTAAAATGATAGTATGAAGGATAATGACTAAAATCCACTTACAGTTTGAAGATGAAGTCAAGAAAGTGTGGACTCTCTTATATTTGGTGGACTGGGACTTATCTCAATAATACGGCAAGTCTTTTCTGTGTGAGGTATTGAGGTAAAACATATTTTTGCTTAGTAGTAAATGTCATTCAATGTGCAAAGAAGTAGTAGGGCTGGCAATTGTACCCAGTTGGGAAAGACAGCACCATGCCAACCACTGTAGATTGTGCTAGAATCCAGGAATGATGAACACATTGCAGTTGCTGACTCCACAAGGGCAGTTCTAACCAAACCGTAAATAGCTGGGCTAAAGAAAGTGGAAGTGGGAAAGGGCTGATCAGGAAGGGATTATGTAGATGTAAGGTATGATCCGATAGGTATTTAAGAAATACCATACTAAGGCACTCGCAGAAGAGGCGAATACAGGACAGAGTATAGAAGTCTAAACCATCACATATGACAAATGTGTGCCTTGGGATGAGACTACCAGAGGATACTTGGAACTTTAAAGAAGTATTTGGTAGACAAAGAAAAAGAAAAAAAGTGTAGTGGCGATTGAAAGGTCAAGCATTTCAGAATTTTGGCCTACATGAATGGAACCCAGAAAACAATTGTTTTCCAATGAGAAAGAGTAGATAGAATATGTTGAGCACAGGCTAAACTGTGCTAAGATGTAATTTACAATATGTGTTCATATGGCCATGATGCTGAATGCACAGGAAAATGTACAGTTCTGCTGTGCAAATGAGAAACCTCCGCTGGCAATTTAGGGATAGTAATCATCCGTGGGTAAAAGATGACGTGAGCCCGAACTATCACCCCCAGTGATTTAACAGGGAAGAAAGACAGCAGTGGAGCACCTTGTCAACAAGACCCCTGAGGCCTTTCAACAAAGGGTCACTGGGGTAGAAGCCTTCTAAGGAATGGAGAGCCAGCAGGGGAATTCAGAAATTCAGGAGACAAGTGTGTGTGTGGTTTCGACAGGTGGTCACTGGAGTCAGAAGCCACAAGTCATGACAAAAAGTGTCCCTGTTATTTGTCCTGTTTTAGGTAATAAATAAATAAATAAATAAATAAATAAATAAATAGCAGATTCTGCAGAGGGGCAGTTTGCTATAGTGGAGCAAGAGCTGAAGTGGACCAGGACAAGGCGATGCAACGCTTTCACTCAAAAGAGATGGAGACCAGGGATAATGCTGACATGGGTTTGAGCACTGTCAAAGCCTGATGGGAAAGCGACACCCGAAGAGAGGGTTTAAATCTAGAAGACGAGTAGGAGGCTATCACTTAGGAAAACAAAAAATCCCAGATGCTGAGTGATCAAGACAGACTGCTTCCTCTTATAAGAAAAGAGGCATATGAAGGGTCATTTGGATAGAGATTTCATTGGTGGCAATGCAGTGACAGGGGAACATTCCCCTCAAGGTACTGTATTAGGAACCTTTTACACTCGGAATAGCCTTGTGACCTTGGACAAGTTCTACAATCATTCTGGATTTCACTTTCCACATCTGTAGAACTGCAACATCAATCATCTAAAGCTAATTGAGTCATTGAATAAAGTGAAGTAGAGCTTGTCAGATTTTCAGTTGAAGTGCCTAACATAGCAGAAGCCCCAGATACTAGAAACTGTTGTTAAATGCTGGCTCAGGATTTGATGCCTCCCTCGACATTAATTAGCTCCCCCCCCCTTCCCCACTCTTTCAACCTGGAGAGCCTCTCTGGCACCTCCCTGACTCAGTCCAGTGAAGGCTTTACGGAGCTGAGCCTCAGTTTACCGTGACTGGCACTTTATTTGGTGCCTAGGTCGGTGTGTGGTCAAAACAAGTAGATTAGTCCCAAATAATGAGGCTTACACTTTCTTATCTGGATCATTCAGTCCGCTGGTTTGGATGAACCAACACTGAATCAGGCACAAGGTAAGCTACCGAGCGCTATCACAGAGAAACCTGCCCATCCCCAGAGAGCACACGTTATGTGTATCTTCAGGAAAACCAATGGGCTATTTGTCCAAACACTCAGCGCTGAACACCAGGAGTCCAGGCTATGTTTTCAGAGATTAAGGGTTGCTCCGTTCTTCGTTTGTGCCTGAGGAGAATTAGTAATGGCGGGGGGACGAGCAGAAAACATACTCATTTTCTCTGGTCACTTTCTCCTGGAGGGGAAGATCAATTGCCTTCTACATGATACTCATGTGTGTTCTTAGACCTAGTCTCAAAAGCTGTAAAGGTTGCTGAAATGTTACCAGTGTAACTGGGAGTCTTGCTCCCAAGCAGGCAAAGAAAAGATAGACGAATTAAGAGCATGCTGGGATAGAAGCAAGGTGCTCACTTGGAGCCCCTGTCAGCTATCTCCATGTCTGCATTCATGCAAACAGTCTGAGAAGGAAAATAGTACATTTTCTCCCCCCCCAAAAAAATATTTCGTTTATTTTCGTGTTAGAAAAAAAAAAAACCATGTGATTTATTAGTCCATTTAAAACCCATTAAAGATCTACTTGCTTTGATTAAATGGCACCATTTTAAAGGTTAATCAGTGTCATTTTTTATATTTAAAACTTAAAGGTACGGTGCTTCTCCCTTACTGAAAATTAGTATGAAAGAACAGAATGGGAGCAGTCATTGCAGTGCATGCTTACGAAAGTGCGGCATAAACACGGGGTGAATCATTTACTGGCCAGATCCTATGGGTCAGTACACCACTAATAATAGACATTTTTCTTACTTCCAACAACTACAAGGTCAATGCGAGTGTCCCATTCACAGTTCCCTCTATGCATCTCCGCAGCCAGCTGGCTGAAGCAGGTTTCTTCTGCTCGCCACCCTATTTCGGCAAAGCTATACCCATCACCAGCTCTCTGCCACCAAGCCATTTCAAAAGGTTTGATCAAACGTTGTTTTAATTCATGCATGCTTTTATTTCCATTTTCTCTACTATTTTGTGCTTTCTTAATTCTTACATGGCTTCTAATAGGTGGATATATTTTTGTAAGTCATATTGAAAAAGCAGCTTGGGATGTAGAGAGAGGAGGATCGTAGGTTCTGGGTTATCCTGAGCTACATAGAGAAGTAGAGGCTTACATAGAGGGATACACAAGGCCCATTTTATTAAAAGAGAAAAAAAATAAGAGAAAGATAAGGACAATTTACAGTTATCACTGTCTTTTGTCCTTTGTGCCCCATTGACTAGCCTGTAAGCATTTTAGATCATCTTGGCATATACACAATCATTGTACTTTTAAAATAAAAAAGGACGCATTATAGGTAGGCCCTGTACCTTGTGTCTTTTTGACATTGTAAATTAGGAATTACAGTGAAAAGTCCAAAGAAGTCCTTAAAATACTAACAGATTAAAATATATGTAAGTTAATTATGACCTGGCATTCCAAAATGATCCTTGGTGAATTCACGAGGTGATAGAGAGAGCATCGCTTGGGCTTCCCCTAGTCTAGTCTTCATCCCTGACAGTCCACTTAGAAGAGAACATTACCCCACTTTTCTATTCGCCTACAGTTTCTTTGCTGGCTTCTATCATCATTAAATATGAGAATTAATGATGGGATCCTTTGGTCATTACCTGATTTTTGCTTCTCAAAAACAGCCTTTTATTACTGCATCTCCATCCTTGCTGGCTAACTTGTCTATGCCTCATGACTAGAGAAAGAACAAATACCCACTACCAAATCCCGCCATACAGCTTGCTTGCTGGTTTTGTTTAAAACATATCGGGGAAGCGACAGCATTTTGATGGTGATATGCCTAGTGACTTTGCCACAGATAGAAGAATTCAATAAGAAATTTAGGGAAAAAAATTTAGAAGAATTTAATCTGTACTCATGAATAATTATTTGGCTATGACTCCCTTGCTTACCAAGTAATTATGGCTTTAAAAATCTGTTTGGGTTAGCATTTAGCATTTCTCCATCCAAGGGAATCATAACATTGATGGAATATCTATCAGCCCATTCTTATGATCTAAAGTAATTAAAAAAATTCTTTATTATTCTCTGTATGATAGTAACCTATAATAAATTTGGAATGAGTTGTTCAAATCTTGACTACCAAAGCAATGACCTGCTTCTCTACATAAAGGAAGGAAGATTTGAAGACTTTTAAAAGACTTTAATGAAACCCCTAATTTAGTTCTATCATCTAACATGCAGCCAACGACAAGATTATGTATGGAATGTTACCATGTTTAACAGGCCTAGAGAAAGGAACTTATATATGCAGCTCAGGAGAATGACACTTGGTGGGTGTGACAGGAGTTAGGATGGCTTGCCATTTTGTCCTGTTTTGTTCAGGAAGCCTACAACTTTAAATGTGTGCTGCTTCTTATTCTTCTATGCTGCCAGCAACTCTTATCAAATTGGCACTCCTAAACAAAATGGCATTTTATGTTACCTTTTCTTTTGAGTCGCTGTCTAAATTTGGCATGATACTACAATATAATAACTTTTAGAAATCCCAGAAGGTGGAGTCTCTGAGCCAGATGACTGACAGCGTGAGTGATTTTTCCAATGAGTATGTTTTGATTTGTTTTTCTTTAAAAATATCGTTGCATCTGTTTCCCATGTCAAGTGAGACGGTAGAACACAGATCGGGCCCCGGGAAGGTACTGAAAAGACAGTATACTTTTTGTTGTTGTTGTTTAAGAACTACAATGTGGAAACTGCGGAACTGCATGGTAACTGGTGACCTTGTAATTACACTGTAAGTACCTGTAGTGACAAGATAAATGCATGGTTATTTCAGTCTCTTAAGCTAGAAGGCTACCATGTGACCCTAACAAGGGAAGCTACATAGTAATTTATTTGTAGAGTAAATAGTGCTTAGCCATAAGTAATACCCACCCATATGTGTGGCTTTTACTATAGAACTATAGAAACGTGGTTCATCAGTGCCTCCAGGCATTTTCATGAACCGACATGAGTCTCATGTATGATCATGGCTTGGACATTCGTGGCTGTCTGTCATTACTTTTTCTTTAAAATATCTGGTTCCTACATACTAGGTTTACAAATGACTCATTTTTACCCATAATTACTTTTTATTACAGTAATATGCATTAAGGTTCCTTACTTGGGAACTTACTCATCCTTATAGGCAACAGAGGGAATAACAATATATACATCAAAACTGTGTTTATTTCAGCAAGTTGTTAAGTGAAAAATCTTCCTTTGAGTTTATAATGGGAAGTTGGGTAGAGTTTTCAAAGACAAGAATTATTTGTTTAATGTAAACAATAATGTTCACCATTAACACTTACTGGGTGATTATTAAGCCCTAGGACACTGTGATAATTATCCCTAATTTTGCTGTGTCTGCTCAAATTTGGATTTCAAAGTGCTCAGTGCGTTGGTGACAACTTGATTTTTAATGAAGAAGTGTAGTGAATAGAGGTAATTTATCCCTTCAAAAATATTGGGGTTTGTAGTTGTTGTTGTTTTGTTGTTTGCCAGATACTGTGATGGGAAGGCTGTGAGGTATAATCACTGCTCTGCTATGAGAGGCAATTGAGCAACTCCCTTCAATCTCTTTAGTCAAAATAATACTCTGAACAGAAAAGAGCAGAATTAAACTAAAGTTACCTAGTAGGGTGGACCCAGGAGGAATGTTGACAGATGTGTTTCTTGGTGAGGGCAGAGGCTGTGAAAGCCTGGGGATAAAGGACGCAATGGAAAACTCGAAACCATCCCTGCTAGCTGCTCAAAACAAGTGTGAGAACGGAAGGCAGACAGTTACTATTTTCTGAACAAACACTTGGCTAGATACTGTGTCACTCCAACCAAGCAAACACCTAACGGTATGCAAATTAATAGAATATCCATTGTGAGTTACAGGGGGTGGGGTGTCCCACAGAGAAATTAAAAAAACAGTGGGTTGAAGCTTGGATAATATCACAAGCCCCAGAAAGCAGAGGCTCGATGCTAATGAGGGATGGCAGTAACATGTTTCAAGATGGGAGGGGAAAGAAGGGAAGGGAGGGGAGGGAAAGAAAGGAGAGAGGAGGGAAGAGAAGGGAATGGAAGGAAAGGGAAGGAAAGGGAAGGGAAGGGTAAACACAAGATGCCCAAATATGCAAATCAAAAGACTCTCATGTAAGAGGTAAAAAGAGTGGTCTCAGAGTATTTCTGAAGAGTCATGGTTATGGGTGGCAGAGTCTGTTTGGCCGAGTGACCTCTCCTGAAACTCCCGCTAGTATTCCCTGGTTAATGAGAATCTAAGGGAGTCTTTTCATCTGGACTTCTTGTGGAGATACTATACTGTCTTCAGTCTGATAAGGTACTTTCTTTTTTTTTTTAATTTATTTATTTAACATTTCCACTCCTCCCATCCTCCCTTTTCCCTCCCTCTCCCCCCCTCCCCCTCACTCTCCAGTCCTAAGATAAGTCAGGGTGCCCTGCCTTGTGGGAAGTCCAACGCCTCCCTCCATCCAGGTCTAGGAAGGGGTACATCCAAACAGACTAGGCTCCCCAAAAGCCAGTACATGCAGTAGAATCAAAATCCATATGGGAGCTCACAAGTTCAGCTGAATGAGTATGTGATCAAACTGGACTCTCTGAATGTGGCTGACAATGAGGGTGGACTGAGAAGCCAACAATAATGTCACTGGATAAGGTACTTTCTTAAGAAACCCAGTCTGCACTGGATGCTCGCTGTGTGTACTCAAGGTGACGTCATCAGTAGAACAAGGCTGCCTACCTGCTGGTGCTATAGCATGCAAATACTGAGAAGTTTAAACCAGAAAAATACATGTTACAAAGTGTAGTTGAATGATAGCTAGACAAGACGGCGCCTAGAAAGCCACATTGCTGAGACAACAGAAGTAATCCAAGAGAGAGGTCCAGGTGCTCAAAATTCAACCTTCAGACATCCGAGGCAATTCCCATAGTGTATCTTCATGGAACATTCTAGATTGTTCAGTGTCTCTACTTATTTACTATGTGACAAACTCTAGTGTAAACACAAGGTTAGACGGAGCAGTTGCACTGAATGAAACAGTCTGGAGAGGTTAACTGGTCAAGGATTAGCAACGCAACTTCTAATTGGACCAACACTTATGCATCATAGACAAAAGATCGGAAGTCTTGTGGGAGGAAGTTTGTTAGCCTAAAGGTGGTTTCGGCTCATGAGACGTACAACAATGTCTCTCGTGTAAAGCACTGAACTGTTCAGTCAAGAAGCCTCTGCCCTGTCCCCTGTAGCTTTTCTGTTGATCCATTTCCCACCCTCCACCCCCAGCTAATGCGGTTTTCAAAGGGTGTGTTTGTCCTATTGACAAAAGTTTGCGAGCGAATCTTCCTATCAGGGACTATATTTATGACATATTTATAGAGCTATTGGAAAGTTAACTTGAGACTTTTTCTCTTAGCACATCCAGTTGTATGATCAGGAAGAAAAGGAAAGAAATTGCAAAAGGCAAACTTTTGTTTGGATTCAAATGTCATCTTTGCCTGTGCCACGTTTATTTTGATTTCTTCTCTGAGAAGGAGTGTTAACTTTCCAGGAAAACCCAACCTCTCTCAGGGAAGAGCCAAGACAAATGATTTATTTTAAAGGTGTGATTTTCCTTGAGGCTGTAATCTTATCATTTGAAATAAATGGTGTGTTGAGGAAAAAATAATTTCAAAAAATTCCCATCTGCCTGGGAGTGTATAGTTCTTTACTAAGACTTCAACCTGAATCAGAGAGTAAACCATGGGGCTTGTGTGCACCTGACCCTTTTCCCCTATGAAAGTTCTTATGTTACCCATCATGGAAACTCTATTTACATCGTCCATGGGGCTGATCTGCAGTCACTTAGAGAAGGTCATCAAGCTTAGATTTCCATGAAAATATTTGCATGGAATGATACTTTCTTAGATTGGTGCACACGGGGAATTATGATGTTGTGAGGTAGCTTTCTCCTCTCCTATGAAGAAAGGTCTTCTGCATTAGGGTATCCTGCCTCTCAAAATTAGTGGGGTTTGTTGTTTTTTTTTTCGACACAGTCAGCTATACCCACCAAGTAACTGAATTCTCTAATTTTAGTCCATGTTCTTTGCATGTGGCAGACCAAGTACATTCATATTCATTTCATTTCCTGAATCCACTAAGACCTGAATAAATTCCTTAACTTACCTCACATTAGGAGACATGTATATCCCTTTGCTGCCTTCTCTTTGGGCTTTTGAATTTGAGTGGCTAGCCAGTGTTTTCTGTGCTTATGCTATTATTGTTTTGTAGCATCACCAACTGACAGGTAAAACCCATTTGCATCTCTCATTGGTCATATAATATCAAGCTTGCCTAAAAATGATATTTTGCTTTATTGCCCAACTTTGCCACTTCTTTCACACTTATAAACTCTGTCATTCATGGGTGCTGAGCAAACAGAGAACAAGGGAGGTAGCGATTGCCTGGAAGTAGCACAGAGCTAATGTTTATTGGCACCTTGGACTCTCTCAATCCTGCAACTTCCCTTCTCCTCGGAACTTTTACTATTAATGAGATTCAGGATTTTAAAAGCGGTTGAAATGCTAATGCCATATTGGAAGACAAATTTACATTTCATTCCCAACACTGTAATTTAATAAAACTTTCACGGTGTTACGGGTACTTAATTATGCTTGAAGCACAGGTGGAGTTAAACATTGTTCCACCTGGAGGAGTGCCTCTTAAAGGGATCCTTGGTCCTTTGAAAGAGCACTATCTCCTACAATATTCCAAGTGTGCAGTAACTAAAATATTCCAAGGTAAACAATGAATTGCTTTCATTATATTTTCCTCCTCATAGAGAGAATGATGCTTAATTAAAGTTGACTTAATTCCTAGGTTTCTAGATCACCACCAGCATCAAAAATATTTCTTCCTCACTACCCAGCTATGTTGATGTTGTTATAATATAAACTGAGAATATAAAGCTTATATTGTAAGCCAACACATGAGTTTTCTGACATTTTGTTCTGGAGTAAATATTTCCTTCTTATACAACTCATGGAAATGAAGTTCATAATCATTTTTCGTAAGTTCTTATATCCAGTCAAAGTCTTATTTATTGATAATCTCAAAGCTCGGTTTATTATCTTTCATAAGAATTCCCCAATGCCTCCTCCATCTAAAATGCCCAGTGAAGGAGCATGGAAATAATTCAGTGTAAGTAAGAGCACTTGCAAGACTGGGCAGTGGTGGCGCACGCCTTTAATCCTAGCACTCGAGAGGCAGAAGCTGGTGGAGCGCTGTGAGTTCGAGGCCAGCAAGAGCACTTGCTATACAAACATGAGGACCTGAGTTCAGATCCCTAGCACCCATTTAAGAAACGAGGTATGGGCACATGTGCCTGCAACTTCGGCATTGTATGGCCGAGAGAGGCAGGTACTGGAAGCTTCTTGGTTGGCCAGCCTACCAAAACACCAAGCTTCAGGTCCAATGAATAATACCATCTCAAAGAAGTAAGGAGAACGGTAGAGCCAGACTCCGCATGCATATGCACACACATGCACACGCATACAACACACACACACACACACACACACGTTTGAAAAACGAATCAATCTCTGTGAGTTCGAGACCAGCCTGGTCTACAAGAGCTAGTTCCAGGACAGGCTCCAAAACCACAGAGAAACCCTGTCTCAAAAAACCAAAAAAAAAAAAAAAAAAAGAAAGAAAAAAAAAAGAAAAACGAATCAGTCCACTGCAGTTTTTCAGGTTGTGTTCTGCACATGTTATTTTGCACACTTGACATCTCAGTCCAGTTCCAACTCTCTCACCAAGCCCCTCACTTCATTACCCCTGCCTCAGACTGTTCCTTTCCGCGTGATTCTCTGTTTTCTCCTGTTTCTCTCCAGTGAGTTTGTCTGGGTTCAGGATTGACATCATGTTACCTTTGACCAAGATGGAGACAGGTTCGCCAGCGTTCGCGGCTTCTGTGATGGTCTTCATTTGGATTTATGACACAGATATATGGCCTGATGATAAATTAGCTATTGATTTTCTAATAGCGTCGTGCTAAGGAGTTCACAGGCCACTTGTGGCAGTGTTGTCGTGGCATCCTCTGCATCCTCAGAGCCTCATGTGCGTTTGGGTGTTTGCGGCAGGAAGAAATAGGTTGACATTTTACAGCAGGTGTTTCGGCGTGCTGATTGCATGGGCCACCCCCTGGCTCCTGAATCCATTTAATTTGGTGCTTCCATTTAACCTGGTTTAATCCCTCATCCATTATGTGTAAAGAACCGGGCAGTGCCTATTCACAAACACTTCCTCCACAAGTCATTCCTGTTGGGTTAGAATTACCAATTTTTCCAACCATTGAACACAGCATGCTCTTTGCTTATCTTGCATGCTAAAGCCTCATTGCTTTAAATGCTTGTGTAACCAATCATTGATAGTCTCAGGCCTTCATTTTAAGTCAGTTATATTTTTCTTTAATAAAAGTAATCACGTAGAGTGGCTTGAGCACTCATTAGACTGTGATGGATCGTACTCGTTCATGGGTTTACAGATATCATGCTAATCTTTAAATCTGGAAAAATCACACTTGATCCTTGAACTGATCTGTAAATACTTCCGGGGGGGGGTGCACCTGTTTTGTGGGTGGCTTCCTTTTACACAACACCTCAAGCATGTGAGACAGGGGTTCTGTTGCTGAACTGTCCCCAACACAGACCCTTTTCTTGTGATCGCTCTGGTTTATGTTATCAGGATAATGCGGACCCCTTAAGCAAGCCAAGAGGCATGCCATCTGCATTTATTTTCCTAAAGAGATTGTGGAGGGAATGCATGTTTTTTTTCCCCCTAAATGATTGGTAGAATTCACCAGTGAACCGGTCAACAGTTAGTCATTTAATCTCTTAAATGGATTCAGGCCAGTTCAAATTGTTTCTTTCTTTTCCTTGTGAGTTTTGATAAATTGTTTTTAGTAGAAATGGTACATTTCATCTAGGTAATCAGACTTTCCAGCTTTTGTGTGTCTGTAGTTTTTGTCTTTTTAACTTTGTATCATGAGCTACTTGATCTATAGTGATGTCCCCTTTTTTCCTTTCTCATATTAGCGATTTGCATGCAATCTTTCTTTTCCTTCATTATTAAGGCCACAAGCTAATTGATTTTTGTGACTTTTTTTCAAGGAAACGATTTTATTTTGCTGAGGATAACCATTTCATTTGCAACTTCCCATCCTTCCTTTTTCCTGCTAATTTTGAATTTGTTTATCCTTCTTTCGGTTTTCCTACAGCAAAAGATTGGGTGTGTAGCTTTCATCTTTTCTAGCATATACAGTCAGTGCTATAAATTTCACTCTATGAACATATTATGTTAAATCCCATAAACTTTAACATTTTAGAATTTTCTGTCAACTTTCTATTATTGATTTTCAGTTTAATACTTCTATCCAGTGTGAATTGATTATGTGATTTCTATTGTTTTAAATTTGTTCAAGTATATTTCAAGGTCCAGAATGTAGCCTGTCATAGAGAACATTGTACCAGGACTTGTAAAAAGAAAATGTATAACCCACTCTCATTGGATGAAGCAGTTTGTTAACACCATTCAAATCAGTTGATGGGTGTGCTATTGAACTCAACCATGCTTTCACTAACTTCCCTCAACTGCCTCTCCACTTCTGGTGCAATCTAGTAATATCCATCTTTTAACCGGTGTATTTAGACCTTTGACTTAGAATAACTACTGATGAGTTGGGGGACCATCCCCAATGCCATTTTACATATTTGTCTTCACTCTCTTTACCTTTTGAAATTTTACCAGAACATTTTGTATTTCTTTGATCTCCTTTGTTATATGACAATTATACTTTCTTTTCTAGTTGCTGCCCTGAACAGAAAACATATATTTACAATTAACCCAAGTTCACTTTCAAATAACATTGTTCTGTATACATCTTATGAAAAAATGAAAACAAAAAATACCCCAGTATTTAAATGTAAATATGCTTGCACGTACCAATATATACATCTCGGTATAATTGAGTGGATGCTTTACTCTGCATAATTGCTCTGTGTTAGACCAGTTAAGAATAAAAGGTACACTATTGTATTTTAGCCTTTTCTATTCCTATTCTGATGCATCCTCTCCTTATATAACTTGGCTTCTGACCTATGTCAGCTTACTTGTCTCTGCTGAATTTATAGTAGACTTTCTTACTAGTCAGTTCCTGGAAAGGGAGGACCATAAATTTTGCTCATCTGATGAACTCTTCATTTCTCTTTGACTTTGATGGATAATTTCACAGGACGTAGAATTCTAGGTTTGTGGATTTATCTTTCACAAAGCTTTGTATTTTAATCTCCTGCAATCTTGCTTAGAAGGCATGCTGGTTAGTTCATTGCCAATTTGACAAAATGTAAGGTCATTTGGGAAGAAGGAACTTCAATATATGAAATGCCTCCATTAGATTGGTCTGTAGGTGAGTTTTTAGGGCGTTTTCTTGATTGATGATTGATGGAGGAAGGCCCAATTCTCTGTCAGCAGTGTCAAGTCCTGTACAGGTGACCTGGGCAATATAAGAAAGCCCGTTGAGCATCCTTGAGAAAGCAAGTCAGTAAGCATCATCACTTCATGGTCTCTGGTTCAGTTCCTACCTCCAGATTTCTGCCTGAGTCCCTGAGAAGTAAGCTTTAAACTTACGTAAGTTATCCCTTTCTTCCCCAAGTTGCTATTTGGTCCTGCAGTTTTATAATAGAAATAATAATGAATAATAATAATAGAAACAACAATAATAGAAATAACAATAATAACAATAATAGAAAGCAAGGTAGGACACATGAAGTCTCAAAAACAAGTCGACTGTAACTCTTACCTTGGGACTCTATGTATATAACTAAAAAAAACCTCCGGCTTTTGTTCAGTATTATTTATTCATTTAAAAAGTTTTTGATACTGAGGAATGATCTTAGGACTTTCACATGTGAGATCATGCTTTACTGAACTACACCACAACTCCTGCGTTTTTTAATTAATCACTTTTTGTCCTGCTATTTGAGTGTGGTATGTCCATATCTAAGCTTCCATCATTTTTATTTGTTTCCATTCATTCTAATTGTTGTTCCCTAAGCTTCCCAGTGGCTTGGCGCTTAGGATTGATTCGGGACGATTCTTAATCACAATGTCTTCAGATAATCTCAGGTCCTTCTTGCAGACACACCACATGTGTTAAATATTTACTATTAACTGCACAGGTCTTAATTTCTATTCCAATTAAGGGTCAGGTGCTCTTCTCCTCAGTGTCATTCTTCATTTCTGATACATTATATTAGACCTCTCTTACAATTTTACACTTACATTCTTCTTTAGCTTATTTTCAAGCATCTACTTTTCCTATCAGTTCCTTAAACTTTTGGTCACCATGTTTAAAAATCCTAGCCTGATCATTCTAACATGTTCCAACTATTATTGTACTTTGTATTTTTGTGGTTAAAAGGCCAGTATGACATTCTGGCTAAAGAAAACTGATGTAACCAGCCATTTACGATTGTAGTAGGGAGTGGGAGAAAAGTTAGTCTTGTATGCTTGGACTCAAACTTGACCTGGCTTCTTGGGGATGCTTTCCTGCCAGACTGGAGGGGACTGACCTTGGGGCTCCTCCTCCCCCCCCCCCCGTGTGAAAGCCTGGAGGGAACTGGAGTGGCTGATTCTCTACCCACAGGGGGACCCTCTTCTGATAAACTCTCTGCAGGTGAGACATTGGATGAATGGTTTCTCCTGAGGGCAGACCTTGCCAACAACAGACTAGTGTGGTATGTTTCAAATTGTTTCTCTCCTCCAGTCCCCTGGCAGAAGGCTAGGGAGGTTTGCTTCGTTAAGAATTGGCAGGATTTCTGGAATGAAACTCACAAACATGTGGACGATCCCACTTGGGTCCTCCTGAAGTTGTTAAGGCTCGGAGCGTTCACGCTGTTCCAGTGGTTCATCTTCTACCCCTCAAGGATTTTAACCCCAGTACCCCTGTCTCAGAGCTTTCTGCTCCACTAAGTCGGAATATTCTGTATTTACCCATCTTTAAATTGTTTAGGGAGAGTGTTTTGCCTCCTGGTCTCACACCTCTCATGTATAAAAAGTTGGTGCTTTTTTCAGCTGACTCCACCTTTCATTTCTTGTTCTGAAAGAGAAGTGGCTTCTGGATTCTGTCTATGGAAGACCAGGAAAGGAGCAACCATCTGAACAGTTGGTGAAGCCTGTGGTTGTTTGTGTGCCTTTCTCCAAACAGATCCTTAAAACAGCAGCGGCATTGTTTTTATTCTGTTTCCTCAATTTCACAAGATTTACCTGAAAATTCTTAAGAGGATGAGAATAAATAAAGATTACACTAATACTTTGGTCTTTTTCGGAGAGGTATGTGGATGGCTTGACACAGGAACATGGCGAAATATTGAGCCAAGACACTTCTGCGGTTTGCATCTTAAGATGTAATCTGTTTGAGGACCTGAAAACATAATAATAGAGTAGTGTATATAAAAGAAATCTTACAAATAATCCATGAATCTTACAAATGGCCAGTTGTTTAACCTGTTCATCCTGAAAGTCAGCATGCAGAAGAGTTGACCAGAAGCACAAATGATGACCTTTTAAAGCTATAGTAATTAAAATTCATTAACACAAACAAATATTTAAAGAGCTATTGGCACTGACACTTAAAACCATGTAATTTTACAGACCACAACTTGGGCTGAGGAAATGAGGAAGATGTTTTATCTGCTCAAAAGATGGAGGAGAACTTCTGCCTAAACCCGACTATGTTATTTGAGCCCAGCCGCAGACTAAATAGAATTGTTAGGTAATTCTCTTGCCCTAAGGGCATTGTGAGAATTTCACTAGCACACAAAGGGTATGTATTGTGAGCTAAAAAATTTGCAAGCATCCGAATATGACAGTCAAGAATATCAAGGTTAGAATCTGTCATTATTAGTAAAACACAAATACTACAAAACCTAGTGTACCTCATTTAAACAAAATAATAGCAAAACATAAGGTTATAAGATTGACAAGCATAATAATTTCCCCTTGCACCTATTTATATCATCATGAGATCATGGCACTTAGTGCTATACTGGACTGCGCTTAACAATTCCCATGTTGACTATTTTTGCTACACTTCAGGGAGGTAATAAAACATGCTTCATAGTAAATAATATGAACATTGCATACATATATAAACATGCGTACATATGTAGATCATGCCCTGGAGGACTTCAGAGCTGGAATTAACAACAGTCACATGTGAGATTTGATAAGATGTCTTTTATGCAAGTATTCAACAAAGGTTGCATATAATTGAAGTGTTGAAATTATTTTTTTCATTTTTTCATAAACTAACAGAATGTTTATGCATAGAAATGTATTTATTTGACAATTTTGTCAAGGAATTCATCTTTTCAAGGTGTTGTGGAAATATCTAAAAACACATACTAAATTTTTTATTATAAGTATTTTGATCATTTTTTAGGGTTAAAATTCTTTTACTACCTTGACTGTAGAATTAGTCCTCATCCACGCCCTCCAATAGAAAAAAAAAACCCATGTAAGCATAGAATGTCTAAAAAAAAATGAGTCATAGTGTATATTTAAAACTTCTGTTAGTTATAATCAACAATAAAAGAAACATGAAATTTATGAAAAAATATATTTTATTGAAATAAAAAATTAATATGCTTAATCTCAACATACCAATAGAGAAATGATTAGTAAGAGATGCCTTAGCTAAATCCTGTTTTTCTGGGAGAGTAGGTTATTTTGTTTCCATTTTCTACTTCCCCAGTACCCCCTAATGTACGGTAGTATATGTGTGTACGTGTGTTAACAAGTGTTCACAGAAATGACTGACTTGGTTGCATTCAAACTGAGAACAGGTTCCATACCCGTGTAGCATCCTGGTTCATGCTCAGCTACCAACAATCTGAAGTCAGGCCTTTGACCAGTTGGTGAATACTTACAACTGAAATAGTTTAACAGACAGAATTTATTTGGCCTCTCCTTTTCAGTAGAAGCATTCAGTGGGTAATGTCTGAGCACTGGTGAAACAGTTTTAAGTGGGTGTGGGACACACAGAGAAGCAGTGGGAATACCCACGGCAGTGTTATCTCATTGAAGCAATTGATTATCACATCCCCAGAAACGACAAACAGTAATAAAAGTGAGAGGAAAGAATAAACTCTATTGTTTCAAAAGGATTCGCCGTCTTTCTGGCAGCAGGTGACTTTGCACACTTCCTACTGGGGAAGCTAATGCAAACGGAATTTTTGTGTTAAATGTGTTTACTTTTGCACCAAAAAAACTAGTACCACAGCCGGTGTGTTTCAATTAAAAAGAACCCTGAAGCAAAACTGTGTTCCAGTCAGGGGTAGAAGCAGTGTATCATTATCTCGTAGGCACAGCAGTGGAGATAATGAACAGTTAAGAAGACTGGACAATGGAAGGTGAAGTAGGACTTGTCATGAGAGTGTCAATAGAATCCCAGCTCACTTCCCATTAGTAGATGCTACCAAATTGCAGGGCTGTGCAGAACAACCAGAGAAAAGATTGAAATAAAAGTGGCTTCATGGCACTCCACATTTTTAAGCCTGATTTAATATTTGCCACTGTTACCCAAGCCTTAAAGCATGGATTTCGAGGTTTAATTCTAATTCTGTTGAGTGGGTTCGCTGGGTTTCTCTACTGTTACCTTGACATTGAAACAAATTCTTCTAGCATTTCCCTACCTGCTTTGGTGATATTTTGTTATCATTATTCTTTGATATAAAATGTAAGACTTGAGGAAGATTTGGATTTCTCTCCTTTTTAAGAGATGATGAAGACATTTTTATAAATTCCAGGACTGTTAACAGTAGATTGGGTTTAGATAAAATGAATTACTCTTGAACTAAGCTGAGCTGCAACGTCCCCGGTAGATAAAACCTGGACAGCAGTGTGGCCAAAAGGAAACAGAAAACAAATGGTGGTTTTGAAATGAGAAACTTGCTGTAATACAGACCAAATGTCCTTCATCTCAAAAGCTTGGGGTCACAAGTATTATTGTTGGTGGTCTTTTTCTTCCTCCCATTTTTGAAATGTTTACTTACACAGGAGATAATTTGAGAATGAAACAAGTCTAAACACAAGGTTTATTTATTCACTCTCCATATATACCTTGTACAGAAGCCTAAATGTTATTTTTGAACCATTTTGCTAACTGCATATTGGGAAGTTACAAAGTTGTAAAATTCCCCACTTTTGGTGTCAGGTTGCTGAGAAGCATTCTGACTTGGGAACATTGTGTATTTCAGAACACAGATAGATGTATGTCCAGTATGAATGACTTTTGATTCATTAATTTATTTTCAATATGTCAGTGATTTTTTTCTTGATCCTCAAAGCAAAGGAACATGAGAGGCAAGAGCTCAGGTCAGGTGGGTAGAGAGGCAAGAGATTAAGGTTTTGTTGTGGTTGCTTTTTTGTCAATGAATAGCGTAGTTTCACAAATCAGGCATGGAATAAAAACAGAATCATCATGACAGAAGGGTGGATGCAGAACTCTGTTCATTGGTGGTCTCTCTATAAAGAAAATGCTTCCAGTCATGGAAGAAGATGACAAAGGAAAAAGATCTGAATGGAAATGAGTGTTAACAGGACAGCCATTATGGCTTCCTTAATGCTAAATTTCAACCTTCTCTTCTGAAGGTCTCTGACAGCCATTTTTAGGCATAGAAGTTGGGAAGGTTTGTGGTTGACCCACAGCTTTCTCACTTCCCAAAGCAAGGAATGCCAGCTTGCAGAAATAGCCAAAATTCCTAGAAAGTATTTTTCAAGTCCAGTTCACTCTCTTTAGGTCTTTCAATGTAACAACACTGGGTATCTCACGTATTCTCTTAGAGTCACATGCTAACTCTCTGAATACAAACCAGGTCTTGCTTATTTCCTGTAAACCACATATCTATTGTCAGGCAGTATGTATGTTGTACGAGCATTTCAGGCAATTAAAAAAGAATAATAAGGAAGGCTATCTCCCCAAACCATGCTGCTAAGTTGTGGTTTTATGAGCAGTGCCCAGAGTTGTCAAATTGAAATTTTAAATTTGGTCTTAGCATTAAAATACATAGACCTCACTCTTGATCCAAGCCTGAAATTGTTGAATTCCCTACTTGAATCTTATCAATACTCTTGGTCTTGCAGCAAGATGGGTCAGGAAGGGGCATGGATGATTCTTCTTCTTCTTCTTCTTCTTCTTCTTCTTCTTCTTCTTCTTCTTCTTCTTCTTCTTCTTCTTCTTCTTCTTCTTCTTCTTCTTCTTCTTCCCTTTCCTTTTTTCCTTTTCCCCTTCCCCTCCTACTCCTTCCTTCTCTTTCTCATCTTCCTTCTTCTTTTTGCTCATGTCCTCCTTGACTTTGTTTAGTTGTTTACTAATTATTATATTAATTTATTAGATTTAGACCCAGCAACAACAATTATTCTTACTGTGTTTTAGCATGTAAGAGATCAAAATTAAGGTATATTTTGTTCCTCAATCTCAAAATTCAGAAGCCGATTGTGCCATGAAAGTGCCTTCTTTTTTTTGAGATATGCTAATGTCTGCTTTGTCTGGGCTAGTCTCCTCTCTGAAAATGAATCAACTCTGATAATAGCCATCTAGTTATACACATTGAAACATATTTAATAGCTTATGTGTTCATACACTGAAAGCTTTGCATACTTAGAATTGTAGATTAGAATTCAACTTTTTCTCCCTATTAAATGCCAGCCGGGCAAGTTGCATTAATGACCGTGGTTATGTTTGAATGTAAATGGGGACATCTGGCGAAATCAGGAGATCAAACGTTGGGAGTCTGCATGATGACTCTCATCTGTTTGTCACCCAGCAGGTGTAATGGATGGCGGGCATGTGGGCTCTGTGCCCAAGTTAATGTACGGACCTAACCTATGGAGGGAAGAACTTTCCTCCTCAGCTTTAAAGGATCACAGTTCAGGATACATGGGAGATGGGGCAAGAGAGAGCAGGGCAGGGCAGGTAGAGTGAATACTTCCCAAAGGCACCTGTCCTTTTGCGGAGAAAAAAAAAAAATGAAATCCCCGTTTTCTAGCCTACAGGCATTTTCCTCGTCCCATTTCAACAAACTTCCACAGCCCAATTTGTTATTCAAAAATTTATGGAAAATGTATGTTAAAGTGAAAAGGGTACATTGTGCAGAAAAGGGAAGCAGCTTGTAAGCATATCATTATGCACGAGCCGTGGGGCCCGCAGATGGCTCTTCTACTCAAAGCTGAGAGTCGTGCCAAAAGCTGAACTCTAAATACATTTAAATCACATATCTTTACTTAAAAATGGAGTATTTTGGAAGGAAAAGCAGATGATATTTAAGTACACAAGTGGTATTCTTTTGTTCCTCATATAATAGAGCCCTTTACAAAAGTCGTTGCCTTCTGAGTGTGCAGTAAGCCTTTGATTCCTTGAATTCCCCAGCGGATTTAGTCTCAGTGCACGGCTCATTCCTAATAGGATTAGCCATTGAGGTAGCACCTTGCTGGAGAAAAGCTCTCGAGTATCCTTGCCGTGATTGAAAATTAGGGGATTTGCTGTGATTACTATGTTCAATGCTAAAAGCAAACCTTTGTTTTGCACATTAGAAATAGTAACAAAAAAATTATCGTGACATATGGGCTTCTTATTTTAATTGAAAATAAATTTAGTTCTTAGACTGTGCCAATCTGTTAATTAATTAGAGGAAGGGTAGCAAAAGGGATGAAGGCATTTGTTTGCTGCTTAATATAATGATTTTTCTGGAAATATTTTTTAATGTAAGCAGGCTGCGTTCTTGTTTCAAGCGTGGTTATATTTACTCTGAATGGAGAATTTATATTTTGAAGGGTACAGTTCACATTGGTGAGATGAACACAGTAAATAGTCAGGTCGATTTTTTGTTTCTTCCTTTGAACAAAATTCACATGGCTTCTTCCAGCACCATACATCAAGAGAATTTTAAGTCTGAAATTAATTTTGAATAGCGCCTCCTAATTTTTATTGATGCCATTAATTCTGACAGCAATGCGATTAAAATATGCACTTGTTTGTATTTAAAAACTTAAAACATAACCTTTTATTTTAATATTCTAACAGCTTGATCAGCTTAATGCTTACAGCTTTAGAAAGTATGAGAGCATAATTATATCTATATGGCATTTGGTATATGGGCTTTTTAGTTTTCAAAATACTGCAAGCACATGGGTATTTTTTCCACATTTCTCAATCCCCTCCTCCACCCTCTTTTCCTGAAATCTTTCACGTAAATGCCTTCCAATTCTAATAGTCTGTTTTGAGTCGGTGGGCATGATGGAGAGAGAGGTGTAGTATGCATGTATATATGCAAACACATGGGTAGGTGGGGAGTGAGTAGGGAGAAATTAGTTATATTTTAAAGAGACACCATTTCATTTTCACCCCTGCTGGCTGCAAAATACAGGAATGGCTAAAGATGTGTTGATAAGTTAAATCTCCCGGGAGTCTCTGTTCGTGTGCAGATGGGAATCACTTACGGCTATTAGTAAATTGTTCATTGCAAAGTGAGTGCTGATAAAACTAATACACGTGCTTCAGAAGTCTGTGTGCAAGAAGTAGACAGTGCCAATGATCCTATTAGTTTTTTTTTAATGTAGAAAGTTCTATAATTCTTCTTGTGAAATTTATCATACAATAGCCCTTATCACTGTCTGCTTAGAAAATGAATTATTTGGAAACTGAAGGCATCACACTTATTTGGTATACTTCTTTCTTCCTTTGGTTTTTAATTCTCTTAGCATTCTATTGGATGTTGAGGTGAGTCTATACTTTAGGGTCCTGCTCTTTCTGCCATGCTTTCAGCCAGACCAGTAGTTTGCAGGCAAACCATTTCAGGCAGCCTACTAACTTTGTCCCTTTCCTGACCCTATCGCATTACCCTTTATAGGTGGTAGGAATTTATACTCTGCAGGGATGCATGGAGAAATTTTATCCCCATAATAGTGAGTCGTTATGAGGAACAGCTAGAAACTCCTTTCAGGATAAAGTAGGTGATATTTCATTACATTGTCTATCCGGGAACATAGTTTAAATATCATTAGTATATTATCTTAAAGAACACAGGTATAGGCAGAAGATGCCATACACAAGGGCCAACCTCTTCATGTGATTAAACGTTATGCATTGTCTACTTGCCCATCTGTCCTCATTAAAAAATTAATCAAAATAGTTAATTAATACATCTCTGAATTATGAAATTTAAACCTCATTTTTACTAGTCTCTCAAGAACAAGTGAGATGTTCCAGAATGTTCTGATATAAATTATCTTTTGGCAAATTAGTTTCTGGGTTTTTTTTTTCTGTTAATGATTTCAAATTTCCTGAAAATAGTCCACGTGCATCTTTCAAAGTCAAAGAAATAATAACAAAAGATTCAGAGTTTCTGGTGAGGCCTATATGTTTCTGCGTATATCAACTTATATTTTAAAAATGTGGTTTGTATCCTTAACTTATTCAGCGAACAAAAACAGACCTTATATGATCAAGTAGTCATCTAATTGCACTTTAGGCCTCCATGTGCATGCTATTTTATATACTTTAGCAAAAACAAATGAATCTCCACTCTCCGTGAATTAATTATAATTAGCAACTGATTTAATGTTTTCTTTTGCATTCTTTTTCTATGTATCCCCGTGAAACAAACATTATTCCAGGCATGCAGTACACAATTATTAGTTCAAGTTGAAGCGATTCTGTATAAAATTGGCCTCATATTTATTCATTCAGAAAATGAGCAGGGAGAGAGTGCATATTTTATACAACTCCAGTAATTTCAGTATCAGATAACCCTTAAGCAAAATAAGATTTGACCCTTTCAGAATTGCTTAATGAATTGGTATTACACAGAATATCTTTTTAAACTTCTGTAGAATTTTTTTTTCCCTTTCCCCGAAGCCTTTGAACATAAGCTTTGGATCACAGACCCTGCATTTAAATGTTGAAAATATGATTGTGTTTTGATTGCTTTTGGTGCCTGTTTATGATAGAAGCCATGCATTCTAAGAAAAAGTATGCCAGCACTTGACAGATCATTGTGGATGCCTCTATGTGAGAGAGTGAGTTAAATTAATTGAAATGCTGTCTTATGGAACAAAAACAACTCCAATATTTCATATAGCAGGGATGTATCTTCTTCAGCCAGAAGTGGGTTTGCAGGGAGTAAACCTTGTCATTCTGAGAATCTAGTTACCATTGTCTTCAAGCATACCTTGCCACTCGCCCAGAACTTCTTTGCAATGTTGGTCAGAGCCATCAAAATGAGACTATGTTCATTAACCCCTCGCATGGGCACAATAGTTCTCTAATGCCTTGGTCACAAACTCAGTGGTCCAACAGACACAGAAGACACTGTGGGGGCTTCTGAATGATTCGAAAGCTATTCTCTAGGTTCCCTCTCCTAAGATAAAGCTCAGCTAGCTTGGGGAACATGAATACGTTGCAAATAGCATTTGCAGAGATGCCACTGCCTTGTCCTACTGTACCAAATTGGCCAGCAGGAGCTAATAACAAGTGAGATCTTCACACGGTGACAAGTGCAATAGCAAGCTTTGCACTGCATATTGGCCACACTTTCCTCATGATTAAGGCAGTGAAATTCACTGAACACTTACTTGTAGTAGAAAGGAAAAAAAAACATCATTTTTTTTTGTACTGTTGTTGTTTAGTAGTTTCACTATTGGGACTGACTTCTGATGGGTCTTTCTGATGGCTGTCATTTGCCAGTCACATTTCAGGAGTTTGTTTAAAGCATCGGAGGCAGTCCTTAAACAGCGTGAGAATCTGGCTAACAGCATGCAGGTTTCATGAATATACAGCTATGGTCTTTATTCATCACCAGTCCGAGGGAGGACTGACTCATAGGAATATAATGCAAATCATATGTTGTGTTGGGAATGTTTCTGTCAGGGTACATTACAAAGAGTGAGAAGGGAGCTGCTAAAGCTTCGCCTTAATATGTTTTATCCCATCGAAAATTGCCATACTGTATCTCGTCAATGTGCAATAAAGCAAAAATGTAATTGACGTATTTATGCTAAATGTGTGAAATTAGGTATGCATCGCAATGCATGCAGGGATAGAGTGGTCACATGTTTAGTATTCCGTAGCCATGCATTGTTAAAGGTTACGCACATGCTGTATGTTGGACAGTATGGAAGTGGGATGCTTCCAGATCTAAGTACCACTCACGTGTTTGCCAAATAAATGAGTGGAATTCAACATTTGACAAGATTCAACCTATCTAGACTAATTTTCAGTGCTAAAAAAATAATTTCAGATTGAGTCCAAATACCTCACTATAAAATTCTCATGTAACTATGGGTTTGTTTTTGTTTTTGATTTCTTTTCAACTTAGGATACTCGTTTTTGAATAAGGTTGCAGCTGCCAAGTAGTTACATGGATAATATAGGGCAAAATGGTCTGGGTACATTACAAGATTCGTTCATTGGTACTTTGTGTTTCATTTTTCTCTACGGTGTGGAATGAAAGTCATGTGCTCATATTTTTATGTCTGTGAAATCTTTATTTTTATTCATTAGAAAGAAGCCAATTAATTTGCATCCACTAATCTCCCATTCCTCACATTGTAATACCATTCTCTTTATATCTAAAGGGAAAATTGTTAATACTTCCTTTAAGCCTATAAACTTAATTTCCATTAAGGGAACTGGTAGTTTGAATGAAGATGACAATATCTTGCAAGTTTTATTCCTATTGTTTGGCTTATTTTATAGGCTTGTCTTTATCACTTCCATTCGAGGCATTCATGTAAAATATGTAGCCTGGTACTTTCTTAGTTTTTATTTTTTTGTTTCTCTAATTTATATGTTTAATGGTAGAAAAATCGATAAAGTGTTGCAAATCAAGACATGCTCAAATTATTCCCCTAAAGCCAATAATGTTTAATTATTTCAAATTGCTTGTTTTATAAGAATTTCAAATGGGATATTTCAGTTTTTAAATTTTCCTACAAATATTAAATAAGAAGTAGAAATAATTTGATCGACTCTGAAATGGCCCTAGATTGACTGAGCAACCAGAAAATACTTTTCTCATAGAGGAAAGGCTTCCACATAGTTATTAATGGTTGATATGGCCCTGTGTATGCCCTGTTTTGTTTGTATTGCTGCATTTATGATGACAAGTGTAGAACCAAGTGCTCAGGAAACTCAAGCAGCGGCCAACACTGGCTGGAATGTTTCTTACTGGATTTACTTTCTCCTTACTGTTCTGAACCACTTATGCTTTCTATGATGCTAGAAAAGAATATTGAAGAGTAATTTTGAAAATCCAGAGCTTAGATCACATTATAGTCTCATAACCTCCTGTGGAAGAGATAGAACGTAAATTTAATTTTGTTATCACTTAATTTATAGTGTGTTTAGTATCAGTTCACATATGGGTTTCAGATGATACTTTTTTTTTATCTTGGTTTCTCTTTGTGTCTCTTCCTCCCTCTTTTCCTCCCTTTTGGCTTCCCTCCTTTCTCCTTTCCTCCCTCCCTCTAATTGCTTTCCAAGTCAATCCATTCCTATAATATCCCAGGCTAGACCACAGATCAGCAAGTAGATACATTCAAGCTTCTGGTTCTCCTGCCCTAGCCTCCCAAGTTCTTGAATGATAGACCCGCCTGGCTTTATCTGCATATCTTAGTGTTGATGGAAACCTAGTGCATAAAACATCCAAAGACCATACTATCTCAGCGCATGTGTAGTCGTTACTAAACATTTGATTAGGACTGTACAATGTTCACAAAACCTTTTTTAAAATATATATTTTTAGTTGCAATATGTCATCCAATAAAATACAGCGTAATTTTCGACAGTGCAGAAACTAGTACATTCTTATATAATTGTATTTCATGAATCTAAGCAAGTAATAACGATAGTTGGCATTTATGGTATGTATGTCTGTCATGTCACAGTAAACCTGTTATTTAGATGCTGTTATGATTTTTTTTATCTTACCCAAAGGATTATACCTGATTTAGGGACACCTACGTGTTATGTATTTTTGGATGGTTTTTCAATCCAAAGGGTTGAGCTGTGGCCTAGAGCTACAATCATTATAGTGAGCTGAATAGACTGTGTGAAGTGATCAGGGCCAGCCTTGTCTCCCATTCCAGAAGATGACGATTCAAGAGCAGGACAGTAGATTTCTCTCTTCCCTAAAACTGACTTGTCTGCAGTGTTTTTGTTTCACATTTGTCCCCCTCAGAGACACAATCATGTTAGCTCAGGCTAGACTCCACTCACCACCGTATGCCTCCAGAGCTCAGCTGGGATTACAGTGTTAACCGCCATCTCTGGGGATTCTAAACTCTACCTAAAACCAATGTAGGGCCCAACGACAGCTCCCGGGTGAGGGTGAGAAAGTTATCCATATCTTCAAAGATAGTGAGTGGGAAGAGAAATATCCCCGTATGCTTCTACCTACGAAGTGAATGATTCTAGTATTTTTAACTATGAAGAATTTTCTTCTAAGCAGAAGGGGTTGAGATAGTTCTTTGCCATGTAGCCAAGGCTGGTCTCAACTCATGATGGTCCTGCCTCAGCCTCCAGCATGCTGGAATTACAGGTATGCACCACCAGGTCTGGTTCACTGCCAATTTTTCAGGCTATCCCATATTGACTCCTCTTGAAAGAATTCTTGCGATTTTATTTTGTAATAAAGTTGTTAAACTTTGGCTCTTAATAGCATTAAAAAACTAATATTCAGGAGAGATTAAAGGATCAGAACGGTGCAAGTGAGTAAACAGGCGTGCTTATAAGGACACCTAATTATTGCAAGATAGAATATAATGAAGTGCTAAAGTTGTGTGCTACAAAGACAGTAAAGGCTACGCAGGGCCTAAGGAGAGAACCAAAGTACCATATTGTTACGCTGGACAGAAATGGCCTACTTGAATTTTGAAAAAAAAAATCAAACAAAATTAAAACAAGGGAAATTCACACAAGGTCTTTAATTCTCTCTAGCCATTGCACATTGTCTTTTAAAGGCACATAGCATGTATTAGATGTTTCTGTCTTTATGGATTCCTTATTCTTACATCCCAAATGTACTGACATTTGGATGATAGTTTAGTAAGGAAGGCAGGAATGGTGGTTAATCCTTCTTTCTGTTTATCATGAAGTCTAAGACAATTTTTTCTTTCAGTACTAGTCAATTTTATGTGTTGAATATTTTGGTTCCATATTAACGGCGAAAACTGAGGCTCAGCATATCCCTAGAATTTGACACTTAGTGGCTATTCTCAATAAGAGGCACAGAGGAAGCCGGACATAGGTGGTGCACACCTTTAATTCCTGAACTCGGGAGACAGAGGCAGGTGGATCTCTGTGAGTCGAGGCCAGCGTGGTCTACAGAGCAAGTGCCAGGACAGGCTCCAAAGCTCCAGTCTTAAAAAATAAAAAAAAAAAAGAAAGAAAAGAAAGAAAAAGGAAAAAAAGAGAAAAAAAGAGGCACAGAGGAAAGTCGGCTGGAAGTTTTCCTCCCCTATTCTTCACTGTAGTTAGAAAGTGATCTTTCTGAAAGATCAGTGCACCAGCGCCCCAAATTTTACTCTAGGTTTCTACAACTGTTTGAGGAGGAGCCAAAACATTTCAAAGCTGTCAGAGAGAAGGTAGCCATTAATCTGAAAGTGCAGTTTGACCCCGTGAGGAGTGTCTAGAAAGGTGACATCCAGTGGACAGGGAATAGACTTAACATAGATTCTACCAAAGGGGCGGTACCCAGATCTTTAGGAGTTTATCTTCTTACATCCTACCTCATAATGCTGAACGAGGGCGACCATATTCTGCTGAATGTGGATCCATACATTGCATGTGCAAGATGAGTTGATTGATGAGAGCTGGAGAATTAGGGCTATTGAGTTTCATTATTGTTTCATTACTGTTTAATTTAACCCCTTTTTGTCTAATACCCCCACTACTCCCTTTGTGGATTTAAAATATCAGCTATGGAGACTATTAAAGATGACTGCTTGGAGAGGGGGAGCAGGGAGGGGATGAGAGAGAAGTAAAGAGGTGGGAAATATGATTATATACATTAAATGCATGAGTGAAAACATCTCAACGAAACCCACTATTTTGTGCAACTAACATACAGTTATATGAAAAGAGAAAATCACCTATGACTTCCTTACTGAGAAAGTACTCTGATGGAGGAGGAAGAGACCTAGTGATTCATACTTGTCTTAGGGTGGGCCAGCTGGACTAGCTCAATATGCGGTCCCCTTGCCTTTTTTTGGAAGGGGATATTTACACTCCTTTTCTGAGAAAATCATTCATTAGATGAGTCGCAAATCTCTGTTGATGAAATTACAGATGCGTCGCCTTTCAGTGGTGGCAATGACAAAACCGATGACAGCTGACATGCATTGAAGGACGAATGCGTGCCAGGCTCAGAACTGAGTGCCATGATGGCGTGTTCAAATTTCATCTCCCTGACAATCGCGATGAGCGAGGCATCTCTATGTCTCTGGTTTTCGTTGATGAGAGCTTGGGTTGTCTTCCCAGGACAACTTTGATTTGTTCTCTGTGATCTTGTGATAGGCTCCACCACATGCACATGCTAGCGGGGATGGTTTTTACTAGCAAATATGGGAATTTGCAAGTAAAATAATACACAAGATGCATTGTATGAACAAAGTGTTAGTTAAGTTCTAAGATGAAGTAAATCACTTGTCAACATGAAGAATGCATCCAAGTCTATCTTTTGTTAGAAATATGCATCTCAGCTCTTCTCCAGTGACAACGTTTCTGAGTTTGCATCATGAACAGCCTCATCATGAAAAGTACCATTGTACTGTTACGTAGTCATTTTATACACACAATAAATAGTGGATGTGCTGGTTAATGTTTGTAAAGTTGAAGCAAGCTAGGGTCATGTGGAAAGAGAGAAATTCAAATAAGAATCTATGTCCATCTCTGTGGCTTATAGACATGTCTATGGTGAATTTTCTCGATTAATGATTGATATGGAAGGGCTCAGCCCACTATGGGTGCTGTCATAGCCTGAGCAGATGTTCCTGGAATGTATAAAAAAGCAAACTGAGCAAGCCACGGGGAGTGAAGCAATAAGCAGCATTCCTTCCTGGCCTCTGCATCAACACCCGCCTCTGAGTTCTTGCCTTGAGTTTCTCTCTGGATGTCCCTCAATAATTGACTGTGAACAGGATATGTAAATCAAATAAACCATTTCCTCACGCATTGCTCTTGATCACGTTTATCATAGCAGTAGAAAGCAAACAAGGACAGTGACCCTCATCAAAGCAACTGAACTGATTCTTAGATTTTCTGTATTTTTAAGTTTCTCTGCTGAAAAAGATCCCAAGAGTTAACTTCATTCATCTAGTGTCCAGCTTCAAGTTCTCCACATTTTAGATATTTGCCATTTGCTCTCCTGACTAATTGTGGACTAGTTTGAATCTTACCTACTTTCTCTTTTTATTTTAACAGTTGCATCTGCTCTTTACTGCCTAAGCCCTCTGGAACTCGCTCTGTTTCTTGGCTTTGCTGGTGAGTGCGCCTGGAAAATCAGCTGAATTGTACATCAGACACCCACCCACTTGGTAAGTGAGATCACAGCTACAGTTTTTTCTCCTGCTTTGGACTGTGCTTGCTCTGTTGGCCAAAATGTTTTCATACTGGGCTCAGGAGAGAGGTTAGCCATAGCTGCAGAAGAAACCAGATGTTTTCCTCTTTGTTTGTTTTGTTATTGTTGTTTTGCTGGTTTTTACGTTTATTTTCTTCTTCGCCCTATGGACAAAGTTATTTGTGCTGATATTTTTCTCTCCCATGAACCTGCTATTATTTTTTTTCCCACTCATTTAAAGGACCTTACCTGCAATGTCTAATTTCTACCTGGATGGATTGCCTTTGGCCAACTTCTGCTCAATATTCTACCGTACACTTTGTCCTGTACTCATTTATTTGACATGTGAACACGGGAATGCAGGGGAACGGTTGTGACTAGTTGGACAACATAACTTCATTTTGTATAGCAGAATGACTTTTGGATGAAAAAGCTTGGCTCTCTCGTTTGGTTTAATGTGAATCTACACAGGCTTTATACAGCAAGCCAAAAGGAATTCATTGCGTTTCCTTAGGTTCCTAATTAAATCCTCTGTTCTTTTATTGCCCTGAACTGTCATTCTCAATATGTTGTTCTATATCATCTTGCTCCACATATCAAATGTTCCCTAGGTTATTTCAATGTATTCTTATAATAATTTTCTTCCATTTTAGTGTTTTGTTTTATATTTATTCATTTATTTTTATTCAGTTTCTTTATGATTTTTTCGGAGCCAACTCTTGGATCTGGCACATAGAGGGAAAATGTTCTTCCACTGAGCTCTCCCTCTCTTGGCGTTTTAGATCTTGATTTTATCTTTTCATATGTCCAAGCCTACCACAATGACCAATTTGGGGATAGAACTTTACATGGTTCCATGCAGAAGTTTTAACATATTATGCAATTCTTATTTAGAGAAAGGGAGTCTGACTTAGCTAAACTATTGGTTTCTACCTAACTTCAGTCATGTGAATACAGATGGATGTTTACGGCTAAAGTTAGGTATAAGAGATGATTTTTTTAAAGTAGTTTTAGAAAAATGAATAGAAAAGTATTTTTTCCTAAATTAAATATTTTATTCCTTTTTTGTTTTTGTGTGGTAATAAGACAGCAACTAAAGATGTCTTAAGTGGCCACAGGACTGGTAATGGTCTTAGACAGAAAGCTGGTGACCTGAGCTTGCTCAACAAGAGTGCGTTCCTAAAATACTACTGCTTAATGTTTTTTTTTTTTTTTTTTTTTTGGTTTTTCGAGACAGGGTTTCTCTGTGGTTTTGGAACCTGTCCTGGAACTAGCCCTTGTAGCCCAGGCTGGTCTCGAACTCACAGAGATCCGCCTACCTCTGCCTCCCAAGTGCTGGGATTAAAGGCGTGCGCCACCACCGCCCGGCATGCTTAATGTTGTTTGTGATTGGAGCAATTTAGAAAACACAAAAGATTATGGGATGCTGAAGGGAACTCTCAAAGAAGCTGCAGTTAAATTAGCTGATGCAATGTGAGCTTGAGCTAGTCCTTCCACACCTAGGTAGAGATAAATAAACATTGCCAGCAATTCCAGCTCTCTCTTGTTGGCAAAGAAACGGAAGCACAGACGTTCCGTTAACTGTTTTGCCAACTACCTTGCTACCTTGTCTCATTGTACTTTTCCTGGGTGTCCAACCTGCGCAAGAAGTTTCTAGTAAAGTAGCTAACAGCTCTGTCTGGCTCTTGCTGTGTGTTAATTCTGAGAACGATTCGCAGCTGAACAAAACACTCCGTCTGAATTAACTTTCTCGGCGGCACAGTGTTCACTAATTTCGGAGGTGAGATTCAATTTGGCTGTTGCAGCCTGAGCTCGTCAGAGGGCCTCTCTGACTTCTCTGGGCTCTGTCAGGGCCCTCGTGCCCTCTTTTCCTCTGAGCAACCTTCCGGGTGTCTCTCTGCGGAAGAATCGTGTGTCTATTTTGCTTTCGTTCTTAAGGATTATAATCAAGTGCTTGGGGAATCCATTAAACAGGTTGAGTTGTCAATTTTGGAAGCAATAGGAGTGCGTATGCTGAAACAGACCTAAGACTCTGGCATATTCTATACCAGCCCATCTGTCCTCCCTAGGCAAGTAACAGACCACAGAGCTTCAGAGATAAAGAAAGCGGTTTTTGTGGGGCAGGATCCGGAAGAATGGGGAATGGGGCATTTCCGCTCCTTCTAGACATTCCTTGACCTTGTCCCTGCTGGCAGTTACCTGCGGCTCTTCTCTTTGTTGCTGTCCTCTGGATCTAGTTAGGTCATCAAGTCACTTGGTTTGCTTCTCCAGAAAATGGTGCACTGTGGTTCTGTGATATATGGAGGTTAAGGGAGGAGACAGCGCCTGGTGAAGACAATGAGTAATAGCCAGGGAGCTGGGAAGAAACAGAAAAGGTTACAAACTTTGAGACACTCCCTGGATTTGAAAGGCCAACTTCAGAATGTCTAGCTAAGGATATCAAGACCCAGAACTCACAGCTGAGGTCCATAGGTGTTTGTCAGCCAGCTGCCTAGCACACGGGCTTGCTTAAATTTTCTTAGCATTTTTATGATGTCTTGTTGTCATTTAATTAGAGCAGTATGTTAATCTTTTACTAATGAAGCTCACACTGTTTTAGATTTTGGCTATCTAGCCGGCCTTGTCTTGCAGGAAATGACTATCCACTTACTGAAATCATTCTCTGTGCAGTCGGACATGCATTCGTTTTGAATGAAACGGAACCTACCTACTTTGAAAGGGGTTCCTGCAAGGCTTCTGCCCTTTACCTTTTATCTACATTGTCCGCTTTCAGCCCTAACAGGATGAATTAGTGTGGCTCTGTCAGACAGAAAGAGGCATCGTATTCTCCCCTAGTGTTGCACTATGTCCCGTCTTCCTTCCCTCCCTCCTCTGGTTTTCACTGTGGCTTGTGCCTGAAGTTGTGAGTACTATTCTTTGTGGCTGTTAAGAGTCAATGTCCAAAGCCAGATAACTTTTCTATCCAGGGATCTATCTTAAAGCTTCCTGTGTGAGCACTTTTAACTGGGCGAGCTGTATCCATGGTTCTGACTACCGTTTGACGTCATACGAAACCCTAGATGTAAGTGTAGAACCTGCTCGTGCACATTCCAATTCTGAGCCACTAGATGGGCTTCTCACCAAATCAGGGTGAAATGGAAGAAGTGATCTTATTAATAAGAAGGACATAATTTGGAGCTGATTTTTTTTCATGAATTAGAATATGAGGGGGGAAGAAAACTGAAAATCAGAAGAAAACAAAAAAGCCCCTCTCTCTTTAAAGGATTGCTTCCATCAAAGCTAACAGTACAACCTATTTTCCCCCAATTGCTTATGCTATTTAAATGCAACGCCACTTTAAAAAGAAGTAAACAGCATGTATTTTAAGCTAGCGTCCTGCTGTGGTGTCATATAGATTTTCCCCCCTATCTGTAGACTGCAAGCTGACATTCTCAGTGCCCTCCCTCTTCTGAAAGGTGTACAACACACCGTCGCTGTTGAATATATAAGCAGTAGTGTCTCTTTTTAAGAAATGAAATTAACACATTTTTTCCCCTCTAGCATAAAATACATTTCAGTCTAAGAGCTGGATGTATTAGCACCATGTAGAAAGAAAGCACGGCATCCAGCTCCCTTCCCATCTCCTTTCCTGCCAGCAGAGAAACATGCTTTACCCGTCCGCGTTCCTGCTCTGCAGCTAACCTTTAAGATCAGCACATTTTCAGCTGTTTCTCCCGCACTCCATGCCCGAGTTGCCTTTGAACATTGTGAGATTTACGGCAGGTTTCCTTTAAGTGTGTCACACTCTCTCACATAACGTCAGGCAATGTTATGTGTTCCATGAAATATTTTCACAGAAATTAAAAGAATAAAATAAAAGTCACAAAATCAGAATTAATATATGATGCCTGCAGGGCTTTAAAACAGCAAGTATTAAGGGAAAAGGATAAAGGAATTCTGGATAAAGACCATGTACGTGTTCTACATCATTGTCCTCTTTAATATAAGTCAGTATGTTTCTCTCATTAAAGGCTTTTCAAATCCTGAGAACCGAGGTTCCATTAGATTAATATATACAAATATAATACAATATAATATAATATATATACATATATATATTGAATTCTGTATGACAAGTTTAATTTTATGGAAACATTAAAAATGGTAACAGAGGACTAAAGTGTCAGTTTAATATAAATTAAGTATAATTATACATACTAGACATTATCCAAGACTCAAAATATTATGCTTCAAAGTGTTTGCGTATTTGCCTGTGCATGAGTGTATATGTTTTGCTTGTATTGATATCGGTGGCTGCATTCTCTGCTAAACTCTAGAGAAATGGCCATATAGGAGGCATGGAAATAAGAGTCTAAGAGTGGAAGGTCTCATCCGTACAGATGAAGTAATCAAATGCAGGGAAGTCTTATTTCTGACAGTTGCTGTTCCATGAACATTTTTGTTATCTCCATGAGCAAAATATGAACAAACACTGAACCTTTGCTTCGAGGGGGAAATGAAAGTTTGGGGAACATAAAAACTGCTGACGATCCTGTCATCAGCCAGTCCACAGATCCATACAAGCTTAAGAATAACAAACTGCAGTGATAACCATTCCTGGACACGGCATAGAAGCTCATGTTAGAACAAAGCTTATCCAACATGTGTCCATTCCCTGTAATAGGAAAGACAGGCTCCTGGGCTGGGGAATCCTGCACAGCACAGCAACCCTTTCTTGGTGACCATTTCTAAAAGTAAAGCCACTAAGACAAAAGCACATACGCACAAAATACAAAAGCAAAAATGTGGCACTCAACAGATCGTGGAAAGAACACTTGTTTATAGGATGAAAAGAGAAACAAGGCAGAGAGAGAGTCTCCTGGTTGCAAATCTGCTGGGGTCGTGCACAGTGGGTAAATGGACTGACTTTTCAGTGTTCCATGCCATGAGTCTTATAGTTTGCAAACTTTAAGAAAATGAAACACATTTTTATGAATGCTTGGAGATTTCAAACAATGCGTGTTTATTATAGTTACTCCACACACATTCCCTAACTCCTACCTGATCGACAGCTACCTCTTCCTTCCACTCAGTTAAAAAAAAAATAAATCAGAGTCCATTTTAGGCTGCCCACGAACTCCTGGGTGTGGTGCCATCCACTAAAGCATGGTTGACGGTTCAGGACAACTCCCTTAAAATAAGCCAAGTCTTCCTTTTCCAGTAGCTATCATTTTCCACTGGGTCCTTAGCTAGGGCTGGGAGTTCATGACCACCTCTATCTTCCGTGCTGGATTTTGTCTGGTTGAGTTTGTGTAGGTCTTGTGTGTGCTGTCATAACTGCTAAGAGCTCATATATGCAGCAGCCCTGTTGTGTTCAGAAAGCAGTTTGAAAATTAAGTCACCATGCACCTCTGGCTCTTGGAATTTATCTACCACCTCTTCCACAATGAACCCTGAGCATTGGCAGAAGGGAATGTGATACCGAAGTCCAATTTCAGGCTGGGGAATCTCTGTGTTAATCACTGTTTACTGCCCACAAAAATCTTTTCTGATGAGGGTTTTGAGATGCATTGATCTTTTAAGTTATAATTCATTAAAAGTTGGCGAAATACTGTGCCCTCAAAAGCTATGGGAGAAGCCAATCATTTTCAGAATGGATTTATGGTGCTCTCCACAAGCGATGACCTAAGCCTGGCATTGTCACCAGGGCGAAGAAGCAATGGCCAGATAGATCACAGGCTCTAAGGGAGAACCTAGTATGTTTTGTGAAATATTTTTGTTTGTATGTTTGTTTATGTGTATGTGTGTGTGCATGTTTAGCTTCTTGCATGCCATGACACATATGGGGATGTCAGAGAAAGACATGTAGAATCAGTTCGTTCTTTCTCCCACGATCTCACGGACTGAACTAAAGTCATCAGGCATGGTGTCAAGAACTCTGACCCACTTAACTGTCTGCCTCAGCCACACACATTTTAATGAGAGAGTGGAGTAACACATGCAGAACACACAAATGAGGACGAATGACTTTGTCTCTCTGGCTCATTCTGACATGACGACATTCTTTAGGACATTTATTTGTAAGGTTTACCATTGACTTACTTGATAGACAAAGCTCCAATTAAACCATAAATATTTAAAATATTGTATATAAGCAGTACGGATTCCCTGCCCTGTGGGAAGTCCAAGGTCCTCCCCCCTCCAACCAGGTCCAGTCGAGAGGGAGAGGGAATGGAGTGGGGGTGGGGGGTAAGAGAAGTGGGGAGAGGGGGAGAGGAATGGGGGGAGGGAAATGGGAGGCGGGGAGGAGGCAGAAATTTTTTCAACAAAAAAAAATAAAAAACAAAATAAAAAATAGTATATAAATTGAAAAGATAATGGCATAAATACTTTGAGGAAACAGATTTTTTTTAATGCTTGGGTCTAGTACAGACTTTCACATAACCCTTCATCTAAAAGTATTTTTATTACATATATTATCCATACTACTCTAAATTAAATACAGTTCTGTACCTTTCACACTTATGCCCTAAGATCCTTGCTAACAAAGCAATGAACACAGTTACATGGGACCAAATGGAGACTGACATATACCTTCTCAGTAACCCAGAGTAATTTAAGGTTAAAACCTGAAGTACATACATTTTCATATCTTTCTGGTTATTTTCCAACAATTCAGAATTTTTATTTTGAAGTCATTTTCATATGCTGGAAAGAAGGTAGTTAGAATAAATGTATGAAGTTCCAGTATAATTTTTTTGATAAGTAAGATGAGTTTTAGAAATCTATAAAACATACTATACCATCCATGGCTTGCTATGTCAGTTGTAAGATAGATAATATTTAGATGACATATAATTAGATAATAGTTAGTCACAAGATAACTGATTATATAGATTGATGGGTAATAGATTCTAGGCTGATAATGGATGACTGGTAGATTGAGAGATATTTACTAGATAGATGGTATATTGGTAGATAATCTTTAGTCTGGGCAAAGGTACGATTCTAGGGATTAACCACCTCTATTTATGTTAACAAAATGTGCTAAGGATCTTAAAAATCTTTTAACTTTGGGCTAGAGAGATGACTCAGTTGCTAAGAGGATTGCCTATTTTTCCAGTGAATCTCTGTGCAGTTCCCAGTGACCACAGAGTTACAACCATTTGTAACTCTAGTTTCAGAGAATCCAACAACGTCTTCTGAGGTGCACAGAAATACATGTAGACAAAACACCCATTTACACATTAAAAAATAAATCATTTACAAAAGCCTATAAACTTTGAATTATATGTTTAATATTTTGTGTGAGGACAAAAAGCATTGTGTGTACAGTATATATATTTACATGCACATCCATATATCTATATATCTATACACGTATGCACGTATAGAGTTGTTCCCCTCCAAATAATTGAAAGTGTGAACTATTTGAAAACATTCTAATATCTCCTGGTATGGGTTTTATTATGTAATGACACATGAAATATGATATATTCCTGAACAATAAATACTGTCTAAGATTGTATGTAAGTATATGGAAATGAAATTGTGTTATGTTATTGCACTACAAGGACATACTAGAATTTGTTAATAGAGTTGAATTCTGAGAGTAGAAATAATAATTCATTTTTAACTTCTCAGGTGTTTCTCCTGCCCATTTCCAGCTTTATATCATAATTTCATGTTACTACTCGAGTGAACACCCTGGGTAGATAACAGAATGGAATCGTGCATTGGTGACTGGGGGTGCCTTCCTTGAGTAAGCTGGCTCCGTTTCTACCCCAGTTGTACATCAGTTTCCATGTGTGACTGACTGTCTTCCAGCAGAAGAGGGCGCGGTTCATATGCAGCGCTGTGGACAGGCAAAGAGAAGAAACCTAACTCTCTTTTTCTACTTTTCCTTGAGTCAGTATTTACCTTTCTAGGTGCTGATGGATAACACACCATTCCCATCTCATTAAAAAAAAAAAACTGTAATGCCAGATCTACAGAGACAGGAGGATTTTTGAGTTCAAAGCCAATTTGAGATATGTAACCTGACCCTGTCTCAAAGCACCCCAAACCCTGGGGTGCATCAGAGTGGCAAGGCATTTTTTTTTGGCTTGTCTATCAGGTTCAATTTCCAGCAATGCTTGAGAACAATTAACTTAAAAAAATAATATTCTAAATATTTTCAGTGCCTTTTTGAGGCATAAACTGTGTAAAATAATGTAAGTTTTTTTTCAAAGAATTCTGTCTTTTCTTGCTTTCTGAAAGTTTCAATTACATTGCAAGATCAAATTTGGTCCTTTAAGAAATGAAGTAAGTGATATAAAATTCAGAGGAGCGAGCAATCATTGTCGTTATCATTGCGGGCGTAATGCGAAAGGAGAGCCTCCAAGAGAATGGAGAGCACCGAATGAGCTGTAAATAACAGGTAGGGGCTTGATAAGCACACTGCAGAATAATAACGACAGCTTATTGAGGCCGATTACATGCCAACTGCTGTGTTAGACTTTCGCTGCCGCCACTTCACAGCGCTCACCACAATGTTGTACAGGAATTGATATTATCTCGTTTTGCGGATGAGGAAAGTGAGCCTCAGAAATATTAAACAGTCTCCCCAAGGTCGGACACCTAATGAATGACTGCGGAGGGACCAATACCACTCTTCTCTTCTTCCTCCTGCCTAGCGAGCCCTCATGCCATGGGTCAAATGTTACTGGTTTGCCGCCTCTAAGCCTCTCAACTTGTGTGTTTCTTTTATAAGATGGTGTTCATGCGACTTGCCTAGGATTATAAACTAATACTATTATTAATGTCACATTATTAACAAGGAGCAAAATTCATGTCTTCAGTGACACCGGGCAACATCTAAGTGGTTAATACAACCATGGAAACTTAGCCTTTACTCAAATTCCCTCTGACCCATTGCTTGAAGGAAAGTACCTTGTTGTAAGCAGCCCATAATGTATCTACTTAGCTACGGTTTTGTTCGAGGTGTTAGTGATTCACAGTCAACTTCCTTTGGCTGAAATATTAGATGGGGGAGGTTCATAAACAGTTCATAAGTTTTAAATTCTGTGCTGCTTTGAGTAGCATGGTGGAATCTCTTAGTAGCCCACTGTCCTTCACTTAGAGCACAAATCACAACTTGGTCCAGAGTATCTCTGCTATATACATATTACCCACCCTTCAGTCCTATGGTAGCCAGCTCACTTCTCAAATGGACCTTCATGGTGCCTTGATGATTGAATTATCCCATTACGTTATTGTAGTCGATCTCTCACTGTGCATAATGGATACAATGAACATCCTTATAGATGTATATGTATAATAAGCACGTATATGGTTTATAGCATACTGTGATTTTAGCCATCTCTTGACAGCTGTATGTAAGGGAGGAATATAAGTCATGAGAAACAGTAGTTTCAGGGTGAGCTACATTAACCAATAGTATCTGGTCTCCAATTACGAGCTTTACAATGTTTTTATTTTTATACACACACACACATATAATATAATTATGTTTCTTTGAAAACTTTGTTTACTTTATAAATGTTGTAAATGACATATTTAAAATGCATCAAGGTAAATAAAAGTAAGAGGTAATAATGTCACTAACAGGAAGCAGTGGCCTTTGTAAGCTAACAGTAGAAATAAAAGTGGAAATAATGAGCTCTGTGAAAGGACAGGGAATCCTTTTTTTCTTTTCTTTCTTTTTAAGATTCATTATGTATACAGTGTTCTGTTTTCATGTGTGCCTACAGGCCAGAAGAGGGCACCAGATCCCATTAAGGATGGTTGTGAGCCACCGTGTGGTTGCTGGGAATTGAACTCAGGACCTCTGCAAGAGCAGCCAGTGCTCTTAAGTGCTGAGCCGTCTCTCTAATCCCCAAGTGATAGAGAATCTTAGCAAACTCCAGGAAGTAAACTGTGATGAAAATGGAATTTGTTCTATAAAGAATAAGACAAGGACAAGTTCTATAAAGCTCTGGGATTTATGCTTCACCAGAGTGGTGACAGCATGGGTTAATGAGACAGTATTAGTCTGAATCTAAACCCTTGGAGGACAGCAATGGATCCTGGCTTATACTCATCTAAGCTCTGAGTACTGCCCTAAGTCCTTGAGTTCTGATTTCTCAGGGACTACTTTCTGGATGAAGCAGTCTATGTCCAATGAAGAAATTCTCTGAGTTGGCTTTATGGGTGTGTTTCCTTCTAAACATTTGCAGCGAGACTGATGTTGAAAGAAAACATGAATGGATTCTAAGTTTAAGAGATGTGTGACCTCAAGTGAGGCCAGCAGTGTCAGCCGACGTAGTTTGGAGATCGACTACGGTCAGATGAAATGTAGGCGGTATAAACTGAGGTATTACATCGATTCAAGAGTCCCAAAGTACACAGAGATGTCATTCTTGGGAAGACCCTGAAAGGCACCAGCATAGAAATATTAGCAGTCCTGAGTTTTCTCAAAGGAGACAATCAGTTCTCATATCAGGGGTCTTCATGGATCACCATCATTTCATTGAAAAATGTGCCAGGAGGGCCTATAAGGACCAGAAGCTTCTGCCCTCAGGTGGTAATGTAGTTCTCTTAACAGGATGTGGAGCAGGGTAATTCAAGACACAGACAATTATACACTAGACTCTTTGACTCTGTGTGTGCAGGTATGTGTAAATTTAGAAAGTCCTGAGAGATTCTTTTTAGAGCTACTTGATCTTCCACTTGGCATAAAGCACACACATTAGCTTACCAGTTCAGATTTGTATGTAGGGACTCAGCCATTGGTAGCAAAACTGTATTTTGTGTGTGACTTCTTATTCAGCTGTTGAGAGTAACATTATTTTTTGGGGGCAGGCATGGGGCAGGAAGTTACAGGTATAGGAAAGATGAGATTTCCCCAATACCCTCCCTCAAGTTTCTTGTACACTGGTGAGCACTGATGAATCCTCAGGCCTATAAGAAGAAAGGAAGAACCTTTTGAAAGTATATTTCTAAATTTTCCAGAATTTGACTTCTGAAAATACACACACTGCAGTTGAGCCTTGCTCTGGAACATCATTCTACTTCCTCACACCTGTACAGCAGACTGAGAATCTTCCCACAGTGGGGATGCATTGTAAAGCAAAGATTAAAATTTAAGAACAATACCAAAAATAGATATAAATTCTGGGACTTAATAAGATATAACAAGTATAAACCACAAAGTATCATAGGCCAGATCTGCTTGCTAATGGGAGAGAGAGGGAGAGAGAAAAGAATAGCCATTATTCCATGTATTTCTCACAACATTCTATAGGAAAACCTGTTGTCCTTTGGACCCCCTAAAATGTTTGTTAGCCAACCAGTCTTACTGGAATTTTGTCAGATTGATTTTTATATTGTTTAATCAGAATATAACATTGAAAGAACAATCATTTCATATATTGCAAACGGTCTATTTATTATAAAGTGGAAAAAGAGTCCAACACTTTTTACCTATTGTGTCAATATTGGAACCTAGGTAGTCATTATACCTGACACTTCATGAGTAAGTGATAATTATTCAAACAATGCCTTGACCAAGTACTACAGGAGCATAAAACTATTATACATGCATCATATTGATTGTGTCTCTTAGCCATATCATATATTTATTTTATTATCAAATTTATCCATTCCAGATTTCTAGAATTAAGTCTAAATTCCTCTTTCATACCCTCAAATGTGACATGAAGTGATAGTTTTTCCTGACCTTTCAGTGCCTTCAAGAGACAATTTGAAGGCGAGATGCAGCCGCATTCAAGAGAAGCTCAACAGAAATTTAAATATGCTTCAAAATGGGGCCAGTTGTCACCATGGAGATGGTATTCTTTCCTAAACTTAGTTTAAAATGAATGTGAAAGAGTTTTCTAAGCAAAAGTGTTGAAACAGGTGGGAGAAAAATAAAAACTGATATAAGCCAGAAGGTATGGTACAACTATAGTCCCAGCTCTCTCGAAGGCTGTGGCAGGAGGATCCCTGGAGCTCAATAGCTAAAGACAAGACTGAGCAACACAGTGATTTGTTATGAGCTGGGTGAAATTCCCTTGTGTTATTAGATATAAAGCCCTTTGAAGTTTTTAATGTGTATTTAGGACCGTGTATTCAGCATCAGTGTAAGACGATCTGAAAAATGCACCTTTCTAGTGATTGGGGAAGAGCTCATTCTGTAAAGGGATTGTCATGCATTCATGAGAACCTAAGAACAGATTCCCAGCCCCATGGAAAAACCTAGATGCATCAGGGCATGTCTCTAATTTTACAGTCACAGGCCTCGGGAAGTAAACACCAGTGGCTTCCTGGAGCACTGGTTGGCCAGTTTCCATGGCCATATCAGTAAGCTCATGTACAGTGAGAGACCCTGTATTAACAAATAAGGTGGGCAACCATTGCAGAGGCTGCTTTGCCATTTTCCAGCCTCCATGTGCACACACACACAAACACACACACACATACTCTCTCTCTCTCTCTCTCTCACACACACACACACACACACACTCCTATTGCAACATTTGTAGATACCTGGAAAGCTACCATATTGTATAAAGTTCTTCTAGAAAAGATTGTAGCCGCATCCTTTGGCATTTCTCTAAAGCTCACTGAATGTGATATATTTGTAGGCATTATTGCACTATACAGTCATTTGCACACATTATCTTCTTTAGGTCTTCTGTCCTCACAGACCTTGTGTCCTAGTGGTTTCCTCGGGTCACACGGTTAATATGTGGTGGCAGATTTAGTATTCAAGTCAAGGTTCAAATTAAAAGTCCCTATCAGAAATTACTGCAATTAAGTGTTAAAGCATTTATACAGTTTTAGAACACTGCTTAAGCGTGGCCATTCCTTCCAGGTCACTGTTTTGAGCAGGAAAGATAGGTGGGTTCTTGACGTGGACTGGAGAGTCCATACTTGTCATTTAGCAACTCAGGCATCAACAACCAAGACTATAATGTCTGTCCTGTCATATATTATCTATCTTTCCTCTCTACACTTGGGGCATTTCCCATCACCCAAGCTGGAGAAGGATACTCCCAATTGGGAGGAACCTCTTCACAAGCTGAGAATGTATAGCAAAAATTTATCTTATCAGAAACAAGCCCAGCTGCCAGGTGGTGGCAGATGTCACAGCTAGCCCGCCCAGAAACAATCCTGCAGTAACTCTTTATAAAATACCAAGCGCCAGCTATCATTTCAAACACCACAATCTCCTGCTTTTTTTTCCCCCTTTGCTTTCTGGGTGACATTCATCAGCTAGGACTTCCCACCATAGCTTTGGTTTTCTGAATTGGGTGGAACTGTTTATTATTTCTTAGTGAAGTCACTTGTTTTTGGAGGAAGAGGTCCTTGAGGAATGTTCAACAGTTCTGTGAATTTTGACCCTCTGTCTCATGACCAGACCATCCTAGTGTTACCCCGAAAAGCAAAACTGATAGAATTTCCCTTTGTTTCCTTGGCAAAAGCTTTGCAGACTAGCTAGCCAATTCCTTCATTTCCCTCGAGGAAATATGTGGGAGCCAGCTGCTAAGTGCTGGTGTTTGCACACACCTGTCTGTTTACTTTTTAAAATGTAATTGAGAATATGCCTGGAAGCGTGAGTCTGTTTCTCCGGTGTACTCTGTGCAGATTGAGACATGCAGAAGACAATCACCGTCTTGCATTGTGCATTGAGTGCGTGCATAGTTCTCTAAGCTGGTGTTTTGAAAAGACATAACAATGAAAAGGTGCCTCCAATACAAACCGAATGGAGAGATGAAGCACTAAAACATAACCCAGAGCATGAAAATGACATAGCAATCATAACTCCATATCAAGTATTGTGATGCTTTGTCAATGATTTTCAATACTGGCTGTACTTTAATGTCATCTAACAAGCTAACAAATCTAACATCTCTCCCAACACAAACACACACACACACAAACACACTTGCACACATGTGAGCACAGATAGTGCCTGAATTCTATCTAACAGCAATTGTGATTTGAATTGATATAGGGTGTGGTTTAGGCATCTATACTTCAAAAACGCTAATCATATAGCAATTTGCAACTAGTCGCAGGTGCCATCTTAAAGCTCACCTTCCTGGTTTTATCTTCTCATGATTGTCCCAATGCTCATGCCCTGAAGTCAGCTGTCTGATTTCTTTATGAGCGTTGGTATGTATTTCTTCTTGGCACTCCTTGTTCCCTTTATCCCTCTGTAGTGATATCTTTTAATGGGTTCTTTATAAGGCCAAGCCCTTTGTGCATTATGTTCCTGACTCACTAGTCAATTACCTGGGATCTCTGTGAATAAAACCTTTAAGCTCTGTCCAATGAGCAGTGGGGAATTCTAAGAAGTGGATTTCTGCTTTTCAAGCATTCTTGAATCAGCCTGTGTTGAAGGAGGCCGTTAGTTTGTTTCCTGCTGCTCAGCCCCAAAAATAATCACACAGAAACCATATTATATGCAAAACTGTTTGGCCAATAGCTTAAGCATATTTCTGGCTCCTACATCTTAATTTAACTCATCTCCATTAATATATGTATCTTCACAAGGCCTACCTACAAAGTTTCAGCATGTCTGTCTCCAGCAGAGGCTCCATGGCTTCTCCTGACTCTGCCTCCTTTCTCTCAGCATTCTGTTTAGTTTTCCTGCCTAACTCTGTTCCCCTCAAGGCCAAGAGCAGTTCCTTTAGTAACCAATGATATTCACAGCATACAGAGGGGAATCCCACATCAGGCATGGGTCAATCCAGTTAGCTTCTATTTTTTCTTGCCAACGTAAATCACTAAACTTTTATTACTTTTATGTTTTTACATTTTATTTTCTGCCACTGAAATATAGGCAGTGGTTATCTCTAACTTAAATAGCATTTTATTTCTGGTGCATGGAATGGTACCTTAAATACAGTAAGTACCTATATATCTGCTCAATAAATGCTCAGTATACTGATCACAAAGCCAAGATTCCCTGTTATGAGGAAGTAATATAAAGCTTTTAGAATTTGTCAAGAATCCTAACATTCATAATAACTAACATTTATGATCGTAAATTTCAAATGAAAGAGGATGATGTTTGTCAAGATTGGCTGAGTATAGTCTTTTCAGAGAGCTAGTATCTCTAAGTGGTATAGTATTTAATCTATCTCAGAGTAGAGCAAGCTAGTTGTTTGGATGGAATAATCAAGGACTGCTTAGTAAAGTTAACCCAAACTCCTAAAGTAGTGAAATTCTGTGAAGTGGAAGCTGTAATTGAAAACGGATGACAGTGAAATCTAATGTGACTATCTCTGAGTGACAGGGACACAACTGCCCCTGATTCATACCAACTGAAGGCTAGGTTTTTATGGCCAGTGACAATCCCTGAATACTGGCTACCAACTGCTAGTAGTAACCATAAGTCTTACTGCTCACTGAGTGCTTCCTTCATGGGCGGTGCAGGACCAGAAATGCTCATTCCCTCATTTTAATTCATAGAAAACCAGTCAGGTGACTAAAGTTCAGAGTTTGCCATCAGCAAAACTGAGACTCCAAATGGGTAAGGGTTGATTGAAGCCCAGTCCAATGAAGATTGAACTTAGCATCATGGAACATAGAACACTGCCCTCACCCAAAATACCCCACTGATTTGTGTGGACCCACTTTTCACCACTGTGGTTCTGCTGTTTCTCTACCTTCCAAAGTCATTTGGCCCAATCCAATAAAAGGATCAATCAAAAGTACAGAAAGTTTTTGAAAGTTGCCTATAGTATTTTTTACTGTACGATCAAGAAAATGAATCAACCAACCAAGCAACAAACAAAAAACATTTGTTAAAAAAAAATTCAACAGGAAAAAATTGTAAGACAATTCCAAATTTACAGTTATAATTCTCAACATTCTCATTAATAAAAACAGGACTGTACTTTTATACTGCATGTTTGATGGGACATTTTTAATTATAGTGAAAACATGTAACACTCACCAATCAAGAGTCAAATAGTTGTCTGTATTTCAAAATACCATCCAAATATCGAAGCAAAACAGACAGCAAATGGCTATTGAGTTCAGGGATTATACTGAAAGCAAATGCTGGTCCTTACAATGGTTTATTTAACACAGTGTGGGAAAGTTACTTGGCAGTTTTATCTAGATTCTAAAGGAGATTGGAAGCAAACTGAATTATTTTTTTTCTCTCACATTTGTATAAGTTGACATTCCTTTTAAAGAATACAGAGATTAAGAGTGTAATGTTAGAGACTGGAGAGATGGCTCAGAGGTCCTGAGTTCAATTTCCAGCAACCATGTGGGAACTCACAACCATCTGTAATGAGAACTGGCTCCCTCTTCTGGCCTGCAGACAGAACACTATAAATAAATTTAAAAAAAATTTTTAAAGAGTGCCCTGGCGAGAGGGCAAGAATGAGGAGGGCCTGTCTTAGCACGTGAAAATGTTAGGTGCACAGTAAGTATCAGGAAGTAAAGACAGAAGAGAAGGATGGGTAAAAAGACGCTTTTAAGGAAGACACATGTCTTAGGTTAGGTGTAGTTAGCCTGAACTATTTTGTTTCTCAGAATCTAGTGGTCTTGAACAGGGACTGTGGTGGAGTGAAACTGGGTCGGAGGTAAGAACTCGGGCATGCTTGTCTGCAAGCCCTCGGCACTCCTATGTGAGGGCGGAGTGGTTTTGTCTTCAGTAATGGAGGATTGGCAGGTGACGGAGAAAGAGAATGTCTCTTGAATTCAGGTAGCAGTACAAAACATGTGCCAGTCTCTGAAAACTAGCCTCAATTGGTACCTGAGCACACAGGTGGCCCTGCTTTTCTTGTCTTTCTTTTGATTTCAAAGGATGATTTATTACTTTCAGAAAAGAATGATAATAAAGCATTTTAGTTCATTTCCCTTAAAAAAAAAAACCAGTGCTGCTATGGGTTTGTTTTAAAAACAAATAGTTAATTCAAAACAGAATTCTCTGTTAAAAAAAAAAAGATGGTAGTCTCTTATTTACTTCACTTCAAAGTTTTTTTTTAAACTCAGTCTCCCTAGCAACAGAGACATCTGTCTCTATTCTCTTAGTCATTAAAGCCAAAGAAAGTAGCTGCTTCAAAAATAATAAAGGCAATTTCTATGAATTGGGTAACTGTTAATTGTTGCCAAGAAATCTTAGTGAGATAATGAGGCATACAGCAATTGACAAAGATCTTTTCATTGATGTCTGAGCTTCCCAGCAGCCCATGGTGGGGCGCTAATATATACAGTGCCATCGATGAGGTATTGTGTGATTTGCTGTGTAACATAAATAGAGAAGGGATCTTTACTCTTTCTAATTTCTGTCAGAAGTATGCCTTGCTGTGATTTCTCTGATTGCTTGGTAACTAATCATACCTCAGGATTTCAGGGAATATATTTGCCCATTACGTTTCGTGAAAATAGAGCAGTTTGAAGCATTCAGAATAGAGATCAATGCAGCAAATACTACAGTAGCTGCCGGTGGTGAGAAAACACAATATCCTTCTTATTCGAGTTGTAGACTCTGCGAAACCCATTTGAGTGAAAATACTTAAAATTGCACTGGATTCTAAAATGTATATTGGCATTTGTGCTAAAACTGTTTTCAGGCCCCTTATAATGAAACCCCAATCACCCTCTACAGTAGCTCCGCTAATAAACACAAAACAGTTTTTCAACGCTTTCTGCTTTCCCAGAAGCCATGGAAGCAAATTATATTAAGTCAGTATTTTTTATTATTGCCCTGTTTGGCTCATGCCTGGCTCTATGTGAAACTACTGCTAAATGGGTAATAACAGAAGGAGAAGCCATGCATATAGAAAGAACTTTTGTGATTTTTTTTTAAATAAGGAAATACATTTCTGATCACCAGATGGAGAATCATGTATTGGATATTGACCTTAGAAGCTCCCTTTAGTTTCTTTAAGGAGGTGATAGGCAATAGAATGTGGGAATTGTCAAAACTGCTGAGTCTAATTTCAAACTCTGGGTGTTCATAAAATCTACATATGTATGAATAACTTAAGAAAAATACAATAGATTCTCCATCCATATCAATTTTAGTGGAGATTGGAATAAGATGTTTTTATTGAAGCATGTTGCAATACGGTACAGCTAAGAAACAGGGGTCATAGAACATGTTTTATTCCCAAGTGTTTTCTGTCAAAGGTAGGTAGGTATGTGTATAGCCTGGTGCATTATACAAATAATTAAGGCGTAGATTGTTGGGAGTGGGATACGATCTTATAATAAAATGAAAGCCTAGTTCAGCAATTCTTTTTACTTCAGAGATATTCTTATGGTTTGCAAAGCTATATTTTTAAAAAAAGCATCTTCCAAATATCGATATTTCTAGTAAAGGCTTGTGAATATAAATGAATAAGAGACATTATCTTTTAAAGATTACAGTTTTCATCTGCATAATTTCACACTGTTAAGGTGACAAACTGTTAATTTTCTTTCAAGATGCTTCTAATATAATGAAGGGAGAAAGGATCTTTCTAACAACCACGGAGAAATAGACTTGAAGAGCCGCGGTGACTTTTTATCGAAAGTTTAAAAAATGCAGCGTCAAGGCAATCTTGGCACTTGCTGTGGTGTTCATGACACTCCAAGGATCTCAGCACGGCAGCCCTGGCTTTGTTGATCAAGTTGGACCATATTGTCTATCAGCATGTCATTTAACAGCAGCTTCTGGTGGGGGCTGAAATGCATATTTGTTACAGATGAGGGTCACTGGACTCATCTTTACTTGCAAACGAGAGGCTAGACACTATAGGGCTTGGGCTACACATGACCTGCCACCTGTTTGTGTAATCCTAAACCTCTTTGTCAGACTGCTGAAAAAAAATCCTTTATAATGTAAAATTTGCCAAAAAAAATAGCATTTCAGTGCCTCCCATCAAAGAGAATTTATCAGGACAAAACGTACCTATTGGTTTATGTATAATGTCTGATTGTTACAATGTCACCAGAGAGTCAAATAATGGTGATTGAGGTAGTCTGGGCCATAACACTTAAAATATTACTTTAATTAGTTAGCAATTAATTAAAAATTAATCCCTATCTAGCCATTTCCAGAGAATGATTTCCAATGCCAGCTCTAGATGTAGGTTAAAGTATCAATATGAATTAAAATAAAATGAAACTGCTATACCATATGATAAGAGCTAATGTGTACAGCTAACATTAGTGACTCTGTCTTGTGCCATGTATGTGCTAAGTGTCCCGCCTGGGGCACCTCTGAATTTCTGCAAGACACCTATGATGAGGGCTTGCTCTTGGGCTCATCTAATAGATTAAAATTAAAGAAAAAAATGCTTCTGCAATGTCACACAGCAGAATGAAATGGCATTAAATTAGGACTATGGTTGAAGGCAAAATCCATATTTTTAACATCTGTGCGTGCGATAGTCTCACCTAAAATTATGAGCCCTGACAAATGCATGAAGAATAGGTGAATACTTCACTAGAAAAAAAAAGGAGAAAGGAATACATAGGTATGCTCCTCAGAAAGAAATAAACAACCTTCTCCCCCACACGGGTATATGTGGAGGGGAAGATGACAAGACTCAGCAATCCCCCTTCTGTTTCTGATGTGGTATTTAGATCTGGATTCCTTTTTCTTCCAAACATTGATTAATCGTCAAAGATTCAGTGAGATTTCCAGAGTTCCCAGCGCAACCATCAAACAGCTGTCCTGGCCTTTCAATGGGCTAATGTTTAATCATCCTCGTTAGAAAAGAGTAGAGACTCCTGAAGCACTTTAGAACAGTGGTTCTCATCCTGTGGGTCAGGAATTTTGGCCAACCTCTATCTCCAAAAATATTTGCATTATGATTCATAAGGTAGCAAAACTGTAGTATGAAGTAGAAACAAAAATAATTTTATGTTGGGCGTCACCACAACACACACAAAAAAAACCCTGTATTAAAGAGCCACAGCGTTAGGAAGGTTGTGAACCACTGCTCTAGGAGAGTCTCCATGGGAAGGAGGTCCCCTGGTCCCCTGGGGGGTGGAATTGCTAAGATAGGGAGAAAGAGCCCTCTAGGTCTATCAGGGATGTTGGTATGGTGTTTTGGGAGACATCCTTGAGTTTTCTAGCTCCAGGGTCTTAGCAGTGAGTATTCCTAAGGCAGCCCTATGGTTCTCAGCCTCCTTTCTTTTCTATGCCTTGTTCTGTTCCTCTGTGCTGTGCTTTTGACCAGGTTGTCATCCTGTGAGCCAGGATTCTAGTTTGTAGTTAACATAAGCAGAAAAATAGCTTATTGAAAGGATAAGAGGTAACCTCAAGAATTCAAAGGAAGTCAAGAAATCTAAGTTGACAACGAAGAAGTAAATGGAGACCTGGCAGTGTAAGAGATGGTGTAAGTTCCAACCGAGAACTGGGCTAGTAGGTTCAATGAGTGGAACTAATTCTCATGCTTCTGAATCACCTTCTGAACTTTTATTTACTGTTGTGCTAAATATAGCCATTCAGAATCCTGGTTAGGAAGAGGCAGTCTCCCAAGTTATAGTCAAGCTTTATCTTACCAAGTAGATAAAGAAGGATCATATAGATTTCTTCAGCTTCCGGAATGGATCAAGAGGGTTTGAACAGATTGACAAAATACAATTGAAGTAATATTTAGGGACTTAGATTGAGAGATGATTGATATAGTTCTTGGGTTTTGATAGACTGATGGGGTGATCAAAGTGCTGTGACAGCTTATCAGTAGTATTGGAGCACAGATCTCAGGGATGACTAGCTGCCCAGGAATAACCAAGGATAATGTCCGAGGCATAGGGAATAGCTGCTGATTTGAACTTAAAAGGATGAATAAAAATAAAATGAAAGGGAAAAAGGAAACAGAGCTATCAGTATATACCCACTAATTACAAGAATAAAAACAATGTGCTAAATTGACAACCTACTTAAAGTTATCCTTAATGGAGAATCTCTCTCTCTCTCTCTCTCTCTCTCTCTCTCTCTCTCTCTCTCTCTCTCTCTCTCCTCTCTCTCTCTCTCTCTCGCACACACACACACACACAACAATTTTTGTTTGATATGTTTAAGACATAAGAAATTGGGTATATTTAAAGCACATTATTTCATTAATTTGTGTGTGTATGTAGTGTGTGCATGCGTGAGCACATTATTTCATTAATTTCTGTGCGTGTGTGTGTGTGTGTGTGTATGTATGTAGTGTGTGCATGTATGTGCATATGCGGGAGGGAGCTATCCCAAGTGTGTAAATGTTGTAGAAGCCTGAAGTTAATATTGCATGTTCTCCTCTGTTTTTCTTGATGTTATCCTTTGAGATAGGCATACACTCTTAACCTTTGAGACTCGATGGGGCAGTCAATGAGCCATGGGATCTTCATGTCTCTGCCCTTCCTAGTGCTAGGGTTACAGACACAACACTTATATGCCTAGCTTTTGCACAGTTGTAGTTATGAACTTGTTTTCATCTTTTTTTTTTTTTGGATTTTCGAGACAGGGTTTCTCCGTAGCCTTTGGTTCCTGTCCTGGAACTAGCTTTTGTAGACCAGGCTGGCCTCGAACTCACAGAGATCCACCTGCCTCTGCCTCCCAAGTGCTGGGATTAAAGGCGTGCGCCACCACCGCCCAGCTTTGGCTTTGTTTTCATCTTTGACCCAAGGACTTTTTCCACTGAGCCATCTCCCCAATGCCTTTTGATAATTGTGACTATCTATCTATCTATCTATCTATCTATCTATCTATCTATCTATCTATCTATCTGATAGATAAATATTCTCATTAAATTATTGTTCAATTATATCACTTCAATACTTTATTGTTTTTAAATTAATCTTCCCTCTCTATTCTGCTTCCTTTAACAGTATATAAGTTTAGAGATTTCAGAGTTATATATGAAGACAATTATTGAGTTTATACTGTTTGTTATAAGTTTATACTTATTACTTATATAATAAGACTGTTTTGTTTAACTAGATAGGTTTCTTTTTATTCTTTACAGCTCATACAGAGTAAATGACAAAGTTAAGTTGCTAGTCACTGTCTAGAATTTATATTTTTCTTCAAAAAAATTTTTTGCAGTACACTGAAACTGAAGCACCACTATCTTCTAGAAACATCTTGAGATTGTTTGATTAAGCCTTGTACTGTTTATTATACTGGAGAAGACCTGATTAAGTTCATTGCAGGTGGTTTCCTTAATTCTTGAGTCAAGAGTCAAATCTAATCAACACAAAGGAAAATCCTCCCAACACTTAGTTTTTGTGATGCAAAGGTAGTACAACGTATTTCTTAAAGTCTGATAAAGTGTTTGTGTGTGTATGTATGTGTGTGTGTACATGTGTGTGCACATGTGTGCCTGTGTATGGGGCAAGGGAGAAAGAGACTTTCACTCTGAAATCCAAGCTACTCTGGAAATCACTGTGTTCTTCATGCTAACCTGAACTCATAGCAATCCTCCTGTCTCACCTTCCCCAAGTACTGAGATTCTGGATATGATCTACCAAAACTAACTTAAGAACACAGACTGAAACTTGAACACATTTATACATTGTACAAATGTTTTCCAGACTGACTGCATTAGCCATAGATCTTGACAGCAGGTAAACAGATAATGGATGTGTAATCCTTTCCTTTGGCAGTTTTCTGGGTCTATAGGAGGACGAGGACATAAGAAGCACATCGTAGAAAATAGTTCACCCAGTGTACCCAATATTACAAGTGCTATCCTTCTTTCAATTACAAATCTTATAGGAGAAAGGTTTGAAGATAGAGCAAGAAGCAGATAGCTAAGCTGAATTACTATAGGTGATGAGAAATGCCATGATAAAAATAAAGAGTAACT